>NC_081369.1:5556012-5927262 GCF_030684315.1 Stegostoma tigrinum | reverse complement strand
GCACCAGGTACTGATCCATGCTCTAAGTTCATCACTTTTATTCCTGATACTCCTTGCATTAAAGCAAACACACTTTAACTGATCCCTTGGTTCCTTCCCAGGAAAATCCTTCCCACTAGCTGGTCTACCTCTTGCTACTGCCTCACCTGCATCAACTCTCACCTCTGGTATACAGCTCAGGTTCCCACCCCCCTGCCATACTAGTTTAAACCCTCTCGAACTACTCGAGCAAACCTTCCACCCAGGACATTGGTCCCCTTCCAGTTCAGATGCAACCCGTCCTTCTTGTACAGGTCCCACCTTCCCCAGTAGGCATCCCAATTATCTACATATCTGAAGCCCTCCCTCCTACACCAGCTGCATAGCCACGTGTTCAGCTGCGCCCGCTCCCTGTTCCTCGCCTCACTATCTCGTGGCACTGGTAGTAAACCAGAGAACACTACTCTGTTCGTCCTGCTCTGCAGCTTCCATCCTAACTCCCTGAAATCACTTTTTATATCCTCAATCCTATTTCTGGCTATATAATTTGTGCCAATATGTAACACGATTTCTGGCTGTTTGCCCTCCCCTTTTAGAACCTTATACACCCGATCGGAGACGTCCCGGACCCTGGCACCAGGGAGGCAACATACCTTCCGGGAATCCCGATCTTGCCCACAAAATCTCCTGTCGATTCCCCTAACTATCGAGTCCCCTACCACGAGTACTTTTCTATTCTGCCCCCTTTCCTTCTTTGCCACAGTGTCAGGCTCAGTGCCAGAGAACTGACTACTATGGCTTTCCTCTGGTAGGTCATCCCCTCCAGCGGTATCCAAAACGGGATACTTATTGCTGAGGGGAATGCCCACAGGGGATCTCTGCACTGTCTGTCTGTCCCCTTTCCTCCCCCTAACTGTAACCCATCTATCCTTGTCCTGAGCCTTAGGAGTGACCAACTCCCGGTACCTCCTCTCAATTACCCCCTCTGCCTCCCGAATGATCCGTAGTTCATCCAAATTTAATCTGTATTTAATCCCATTAAAATTAACATAGTCAAATCCATGAATCTCAAATTGTGTTAAACTTTTATTTACCAAATCTCGCATCGAATTATTACTTGAAATGCAAGTATTTGCTTGCTGGAAGAAATGTTGACAATGTTATTAATGTAGAACTACTGTCCACGTAAAGTCAGTAATCAGAAAACGGAGGTTTGACATAAGGGAGTAAGAAGTTAACAATTGTGTATGCATGTAACATTATCTTGCAGTAAACAAGCAGTGTATTAGAGAAAATGTGGTTGCAGGACTAAGTTAAATGGTTGGAGGCACAAGGAGCCCACATTGCATGCCTTAGTACCACATCAGCGACACGATATAAATAAAGTTTGCTTCATATACTGACGCCTCTGGTGTGTTGATTTGAAAATTAGTGGCAGAACCAAAGAGGAAAGGATGTGGTTAACAGTCGTGTGAAATGGTGCCAGCAGTTACCAATGCAGCATCATGTCAGATACAGTTAAAACTATTTCCAACTGTTCACAATCATCATTTGTTTGTTATGAACTGCAGCTTCAGCATATCAGTGTTTCACATATTTCTCTGTGGGCACTTAAGAAGCTCAATACCATTCAGAACAAAGCAGACAACTTGATCTTGTTTTTAATGATTCTCCTAATTTTACCACCCGGCAAGGTAAACCTATCCAGTCAAACTTATTGGAGATAACAAGGTGTAGAGCTGGATATACACAGCAGGCCAAGCAGCATCAGAGGAGCAGGAAAGCTGACGTTTCAGGCCTAGACCCTTCTTCACAAAAAGGGTCTTTTTCTGAAGAAGGGTCTCGGCCTGAAACGTCAGCTTTCCTGCTCCTTTGGTGCTGCTTGGCCTGCTGTGTATATCCAGCTCTACATCTTGTTATCGCAGATTCTCCAGCATCTGCAGTTCCTACCATCTCAGTCAAACTTGCTGTCTGTTTAAAATCTCAGCAAAGGGAAATTTCAGATTATTAAAGGAATTTAGTCAGCATTAGTATCTATTTATCTGGATCCAGAAATGCCATGTCCTTTCCCCCAGGATTTTTCAAGTCAGCAAAATTATTTCCACGTAGAATCAATCTACAGATATGTTGTAGTAGATTCAACTTTTTAAAAAACAATTACCAATATCAGTGCTTAGAATCTTCATTTACAACTTCTAGAATGTTGTTATCTAAATGTGGGCTCATGAGGAGTTAAATATGAGACTGCAACATTTTATTATCGCTTATGAATATTAATTGTAAGAATCAATTTTATATTGCATTATAGAACATATAACAGTACAGCACAGTACAGGTCCTTCAGCCCACGATGTTGTGCTGACCTATTATTCTACTAAAATCAATCTACCCTGTATACCCTACATTTTACTATCCTACATGTACCTATCCAAGAGTCGTTTAAAAGTCTCTAAAGTATCTGTCTCCATAACCACTGCCGGCAGCGCATTCCGCCCACCCACCACTCTCTGCATGAAGAACCCACCTCTGACATCTCCCCATACCTTTTTCCAATCACCTTAAAATTATGCCCCCTCGTAACAGTCACTTCTGCCCTGAGAAAAAGTCTCTGACTATCCCCTCCATCTATGTCTCTCATCATCTTGTAAACCTCTACCAAGTCACCTCTCATCCTTCTTCGCTCCATTGAAAAAAGCCCTAGCTCCCTCAACCTTTCCTCATAAGACCTGCCCTCCAGTCCAGGCAGCATCCTGGTAAATCTCCTCTGCACTGTCTCTAAAGCTTCCACATCTTTCCTATAATGAGGCGACCAGAACTGAACACAATATTCCAAGTGTGGTCTAACCAGACTTTTATAGAGCTGCAGCATAACCTCATGGCTCTTAAACTCTATTCCCCTGCCAATGAAAGCCAATGCACCATATGCCTTCTTTACAACCTTAACAATTTGGGTAGCAACTTTGAGGGATCTATGAACGTGGACCCCAAGATCCCTCTGTTCCTCCAAATTGCCGAGAATCTTGCCATTAACCCAGTATTCACACTTTTCTGGGTTGAATTCCATCTACTACTTCTTTGCCCAGCTCTGTATCCTGTCAGTGTCCCGTTGTGACCTACAACAGCCCTCCATGCTGTCCACAACTCCACCAACCTTTGTGTCATCGGCACACTTACTAACCCACCCTCCCACCTCCTCATCCAAGTCATTTATAAAGATCACAAAGAGCAGAGGCCCCAGAACAGATCCCCATGGCACACCTCTGGTCGCTAAGCTCCAGGCTGAATACTTTCAATCTACTACCACCCTCTGTCTTCTATTGGACAGTCAATTCTGTATCCAGACAACCAAATTTCGTTGAATCCCATGCCTCCTCACTTTCAGAATGAGCCTACCATGTGGAACCTTATCGAATGCCTTGCTAAAATCCATATGCACCACATCCACTGCTCTACCTTCATCAATGTGTTTTGTCATATCCTCAAAGAACTCAATAAGGCTTGTGAGATATGATCTGCCCCTCACAAAGCCATGCTGACTATCTCTAATCAAACTGCTTTTCCAAATAATCATAAATACTATCTCTCAGAATCCTCTCCAATAATTTGCCCACCACAGAAGTTAGACTGACCGGTCTGTAATTCCCAGGATTACCCCTATACTCTTTTTCTTATAAGAATGAATACTATAATAGAATATCAGAGGTAGTTAAAACATGTCTGATCTACTTTAAGTTTATACACAATGTTCAAAATTTTCTTCAATCAAATAAGAAAACTATACTCTTAAACTAGTACAATTTATTTGCTGAGGAAATGCTGACTTTCTGAGGAAGGGTCACTGGACCCGAAATGTTAACTCTGTTTTCTCTTTCACAGACTTGCTGAGATTTTCCAGCACTTCTGTTTTTGTTCACAATTCATTTGTGTTGCGTTCCTCAGTTTTTTAGAAGGGTAATTCCGTTAGAACTCAAGACTTTGTGCTGAAGGTAGCTGCTCACTTTTTTCCCCCAATATGTGTAGCCTCTTTCTGTGTCATTTAAATTTCCTTATCCATTATGTGACCACAAGAGGAAGTCTTCATCACTTTGCTTGTACTATTCCTTTCATGAAATCTTGTGGTTCAACCATTCTTCCTGTCTGGCTTCTATCAGGTCAGAGATAATGGGAACTGCAGATGCTGGAGAATCCAAGATAACAAAGTGTGAAGCTGGATGAACACAGCAGGCCAAGCAGTATCTCAGGAGCACAAAAGCTGACGTTTCGGGCCTAGACCCTTCATCAGATGAAGCATCTAGGCTCAAAACATCAGCTCTTGAACTCCTGAGATGCTGCTTGGCCTGCTGTGTTCATCCAGCTTCACACTTTGTTATCTTGGCTTCTATCAGGTGTTTGTCAATGTTCCAAGGTTCATAAAAGCCTTGTGGCCTTTCTGCATAGCGTTTTTCCTCACCACCCCCCCCCCCCCCCCCCCCCACCTTCCTGTGGGTTTCATGGCACTTATTCCAATATGTATTTTATTCAAACTAATTTTTTATTAAATTGACCAAATTCGTCACTTCCTTTACAGCATCACATCCGCAATGAATATGCCCATAGGCTTCCAGCAGCACTTCCAAATCTCGACATCTTCATCTCCTCAAAACACAAAAGAGAGTGGAATCCCTCTAATTCAGATTGTCCCAGCCTGTACATGAGCTACGACTCATTCAATTCTAATGAATTGAAGTCCTGCGAACACTTCCCAAAACACACTGTGCAATGTGACTATGCAGGCATATTTTCAAGCTTCTTCATTAGGCCATCTGGAAGATTGGAGGAGTTGTTTGTAGTCTGATTCATTGGATTGTAAGGTAGTTGATCAGCCCATTTGACGATCCACTGACCCTGCCTAATAAAGGGCAGGTGATACTCAAAGGTTCAGGCAGATGACCTTGTTTGTGTGTTCCCCCCAACAGCTTGAATTCACCCCTGTGTGCTGCTGATAAAGTCTCTGGTATTCAGTAGCTTAACAAATGAACCTTCTCCACTTTAACCAGCCACAGGCCTGCAATTCTATGAGCCAGGGTAGGGCGGGGGTACATGGAAGAGGGTGGTCTTTGATCTCTTCAGGGAAACTTTGGAGAAATCCCTAAAACATTTCCACTGTCCTCCTGGAAGTCTCCTGCCACGATGAGGTTCCAAGGTGAGCAGTGACTTTAGTAGCCCGGTGTTGGGCAGCTCCTGTCTAGCAGAGTTGCTTTTGAAATGATTCGCGCCTCAATACTGGTCTGGTTGGTTTTGGAGAAGAAACTGCTATTGGCCTGCCTGTCTTACCACCAGATTTGGAAGGTTTTGGTTATATATCTCATGTTTTGAAGTGCCTGCTGTAAGTTGTCTGTGCCTCCAAAACATGTAGGAACATGACAATCACTGCTGCCCTGTAAGCCATGACCTCAGTATTGGGTTCAAGCTCCTGGATGAACTGGCATATTGGTGGTGATGATGAGTTTCATCAGCTATGTTTGCCTTCCTAAGGATGCTCTTAAGAATTCAAAAATGCTCCCTACATTCCAAGACCTTATCATTGATCTTAATTGACCAGGGAAGTGTAATGCTGTGGGAATTATTTGGACGAGGGCCATAGTTTTCTAGTGTTGAGTGAAAAGAATGATTTTTTAATCAGGCTTTGGAGAAGAAGTCAACAATGATCCTGAGCTCAGTGTCTGAGTTTTGTACAGATAAGTAGCACCTATGCTTTAGGGCTGAATGCTTGATCATCAATATTAAAAGACTGGGGAGCACAGGGGGTTAGGGAGGGTCATGAGAGAACGAAGATCTGGACACTGGAACTTTGCTTCAATATCCAGATTCCAAGATGGCATCAGCAGGGCTCGGCAAAGGAAGGTGACTTTGGCAGTGGTGATAGGGACAGCAGGTCGGCCATGGCAACAACGGCAGGGGTTGGTGGGCCCGGCCCAGGAGGCATGGAACAGTGGCAGGGGTTGGTGGGCCCGGCCCAGGAGGCATGGCAACAGCGGCAGCGGGGCAGGGCTAGCCCCAGGCCTATGACAAGTTGTAGGATCCTACCAGCAGAGGCAGAGAAGGCAATGTTTGTTCTGAGCTATAACAAGAAGCAGATGTGAAGATTAGCCCTTTTGCTTCACTTTTTGGCTTTATTTTCTGTGTTTCAAGAAGGCGCCAGACATTGACGACACTAAGGAGCACTTTTCACGGCGTTTGTAATACACGACAATAAATAAATCTAACCTAAATTGGTGCATCAGAGGCTAGTATGTTATAGTGATATCTTGAAAAGTGTCCCTATTACAGAGGAGGTGGTGCTGGATGTCTTAAAATGCATTAAGGTGGATAACTATCCAAAACCTATTCAGGCGTACCCTAGACATCTGAGCAAAGTGAGGGAAGTGATTTCTGGGCGCTTTGCTGAGATATTTGTATCATCGATAGCTACTGGTGAGGTGCCAGAAGACTGGAGGTTTGTTAACGTGGTGCCATTAATTAAGCTGGTCAGGAAAAGCCATGGAACTATAGACAGATGACCCTGACATCAGTGGTGGGTAAGTTGTTGGAGTAGATTCTGAGGGGCAGGATTTACGCCTACTTGAAAGGACTGATGGGGCATAGTCAACATGGTTTTGTGTGTGAGTTTTTTGAAGACGTGTCGAAGTGGATTGATGACAGCAGAGGATGGATTTGATCTAAATGGACTTCAGTAAGGCGCTTGACAAGGTTCCTCGTGGTAGACTGGTTAGCAAGATTAGATCACATGGAATACAGGGAGAACTAACCATTTGGATACAGAACTGGCTCAAAGGTAGAAGACAGAGGGTGGCTGTGAAGGGTTACTTTTCAGACTGGAGGCCTGTGACCAACGGTGTGCCACAAGGATTGGTGTTGGGTCCACTGCTTTTTGTCATCTATATAAATGATTTGGATGTGAATATGAGGGGTTTGCTCAGTAAATTTGCAAATGACACCAAAATTGTTGGTGTAGTGGACAGTGAAGAATGTTACCTCAGAGTACAATGGGACCTTGATCAGATAGGGTGAGGAGTGGCAGATGGAGTTTAGATAAATGTGAGATGTTGCATATCAGTAGGGTAAGTCAGGGCTGGACTTATATACTTAATGGTGACGCCCTGGGGAGTGTTACCAAACAAAGAGACCTTGAATTGCAGGTTCCTTGAAAGTGGAGTCACAGGTAGACAGGAGAGCGAAGGTGGCATTTAGCACCCTTGTCTCCATTGATCAGTAAATTGAGTACAGGAGTTGAGAGATCATGTTGTGGCCATACAGGACATTGGTCAGGCCACTTTTGGAATACCGTGTTCAATTCTAGTCTCCCTGTGACAGGAAAGATATTGTGAAACTTGAAAGGGTTCAGAAAAAAATTTAGAAGGATGCTGCTGGGGTTTGGAGGATTTGAGCTATAAAGGAGAGGTAGGATTATCTGGGGCTATTTACCCTGGAGCATCAGTGGCTAAGGGGTGACGTTATAGAGGTTTACAAAATAATGAGAGGCATGGATAGAGTGAATAGACAAGGTATTTTCCCCCAGGCTAGGGGAACCCAAAACTAGAGGGCATAGATTTAAGGTAAGGGGGGAAAGATTTAGAAGGGACTTAAGGGGCAAACTTTTCACACAGAGGACAGTGAGTGTATGGAATGAGCTGCCAGAGGAAATGGTGGAAGCTGGTACAAATACATCATTTAAAAAGGCATTTGGATGGGTATATGAATAGAAAGGTTTTAAGGGAGATATGGGCTAAATGCTGGCATATGCTACTAGATGAATTTTGGATATGTGGTCGGCATGGAAAAGTTGGACCGAAGGGTCTGTTTCCCTGCTATACATCTTTGACTCTAAGGCTAGTGCAGAGAGCAATCATTTGGGAAAAGGTGAGGAATAGTATTTAGACAATGGAGTCTTAGCCAAATTTTCATCTGGTTTTGATTTGATTTATTATTGTCATATGTACTGAGATGCAGTGAAAAGCAAATGTTTTGTGCTATCCAGGCAGATCATACCTTATATAAACACATAGGGGTAAAGTAGTGATGACAGGAGATCTTAATAGGAGTTGGAGTGGTAGAAATGGCCCCCTTGACCATTCATTACTATCACTGTTGAGGTCCAAGACTACAGGTACACAGATTATTAGGAGTAGTAATTAAGAGTAAAGGATTAACACTTAAAGATGTAAACAGTTATCCTATATCAACCATGTTGTAGATGATCACATGGCAGAGATACACTTGTGTATTTCACTCCAGTATCAAACTTCACGATAAGTCTCAATGTACATTTTTATTCAATGCTTTGTGAACAAGGAAACTTTACAAAGACCTTAGACATGAACAGCCTCTATTAAGTCCAGCCATGATGGTCTGTTACTGTGGCTTTTATGACACCTAGCTAAGTTATTCTGCCAGTTGACCATGATTGATACTCAAGCTCATTGTCTCAATTTTCAATTAATTGGGAACAGTCCCTCTTTAAACCAGACCCATTAGCAGTGAAGGCTTGCTTTAGAAATCAGCAACTAGATGGTGTGTTTTGCTTTGTTGTTGTGGATGCCTGACTCCAGTTTCATAAATTTTATGATAAAGTATACAGGGGAATAGTTATTCATAGCTCCAAAGCTAGGGTCATAGAGTCATTCAGCACCAAAATAGACCCTTCAGTCCATGAGTTCAAATTATAATCTCAAACTAAACTAATCCCACCTGCCTGCCCTTGTTCCCATCCTTCCAAATATTTCTTATTCATATACTTACATTGTAACTGTATCCACATCCACCACTTCCTCTGGGAGCTCATTCCATACACAAACCATTCTCCGCGTAAAGAAATTGTCCCTCATGTCTTTCTTAAAGCTTTCTCCTCTCGCCTTCAAAATATGCCCCCTATTGAAACATCCCATCCAAGGGAAAAGATGCCTGCCATTCATCCTATCTATACCCTTCATGATTTTATAAAGCTCTATAAGGTCAGCCCTTAACCTCCTACACCCCAGTGAAAATGTCCCAGTCTATCCAACCTCTCCTTATAACTCAAGCCCTCCATTCCTGGCAACATCCTAGTAAATTTCTTCTGAACCCTTACCAGCTTAATAATAACCTTCCTCTAAGAGGATGACCAGAGGACACTCTGCTCAGAAGGCGCCTCACTAATGTCCTCAACATGGGGCTTAACGTGGACAAGTGTGAGGTGATGCACTTTGGTAGGAGTAACCGGAAGGCAAAGTACTGGTCTAATGGTAAGATTCATGGTAGCATAGATGAGCAGAGGGATCTCGGTGTCCCTGTACACAGATCCTTGAAAGTTGCCACCCAGGTTGACAGGGCTGTTAAGAAGGCATACAGTGTTTTAGCTTTTATTAATAGAGGGATCGAGTTCTGGAACCAGGAGGTTATGCTTCAGCTGTACAAAACTCTGGTGCGGCCGCACTTGGAGTATTGTGTACAGTCCTGGTCACCGCATTATAAGAAGGATGTGGATGCTTTGGAAAGGGTGCAGAGGAGATTTACCAGGATGTTGCCTGGTATGGAGGGAAGGTCTTACAAGGAAAGGCTGAGGGACTTGAGGCTGTTTTCGTTAGAGAGAAGAAGGTTGAGAGGTGACTTAATTGTGACATATAAAATAATCAAAGGGTTAGATAGGGTGGATAGGGAGATCCTTTTTCCTAGGATGGTGACGGTGAGCACGAGGGGGCATAGCTTTAAATTGAGGGGTGAAAGATATAAGACAGATGTCAGAGGTAGTTTCTTTAGATTAGATTAGATTAGATTCCCTACAGTGTGGAAACAGGCCCTTCGGCCCAACAAGTCCACACCGCCCCTTGATGCAGCCCACCCAGACCCACCCCCCTATAACCTACACACCCCTGAACACTATGGACAATTTAGTATGGCCAATCCACCTAGCCTGCACATCTTTGGACTGTGGGAGGAAACCAGAGCACCTGGAGGAAACCCACGCAGACACGGGGAGAATGTGCAAACTCCACACAGACAGTCACCGAGGCTGGAATCGAACCTGGGTCCCTGGCGCTGTGAGGCTGCAGTGCTAACCACTGAGCCACCGTGCCGCAACGGTAGTAGATTCACCAACTTTAGGTACATTTAAGACATCATTGGACAGGCATATGGACGTACGTGGAATAGTGTAGGTTAGATGGGCTTAGATTGGTATGACAGGTCGTCACAACATCGAAGGCTGAAGGGCCTGTACTGTGCTGTAATGTTCTATGTTCTATTAACATAATGTCCCAACTCCTATACTCAATGGTCTGAGCTATAAAAGAAAGCATGCTAAATGCCTTTCATAGAATCCCTACAGTGTGGACACAGACCATTCAAGTCGACATTGATTCTCCAGAGAGCATCTGCCAGCCTCACACACGCACCGCCACCCCCCCCCCCCCCCATAACCCTGAATTTCCCACGGCTAACCCACCTAGCCTGGCACATCTCTGAACACTATGGACAATTTAGCATGGTCAATTCACCTACCCTGCACATTGTGGGATTCCTGAATCCAGCTTAATGCCTGAATTCTCCCACATTGTAGAGTGTGGGAGAAAACCGGAGCACCCAAAGGAAACCCACACAGACACAGGGAGAATGTGCAAACTCCACACAGACAGTCACCCAGGGCTGGGATTGAACCTGGGTCCCTGGTGCTGTGAGGCTGTAGTGCTAACCACTGAGCCACCGTCTTAACCAGTCTGTCTATATCTGATGCAAACATCAAAGAATTACGTGCTTGAACCCCTAGGCCTCTCAACTACCAAGGCCCTACATGAAATTATTACTGAAGAAGTAATACTTAAGTAATACAGAATGTGTATAATTTGTGAGACGTCTTTATACATCCAGCCATATGATGATTCTACAGCTTTAAGAGGTGTATTTTCTCCCTTTTATTTGAAGGAGGGTTTTGAGCGATCTGTGCTGAGTTGTCTATTCAAAGCCAATAACGTAAACTTGTGAGTCCTTGAGGTTTGTTGTAAGGTTGGAACAATTGAAGCATCATAAATGGGTGGAGTCAGGGTGCCACAGAATTAGGTTAATAGTTTAGCTTTTGGTATTTGTTGGGCTTTTGAACCTGGTTGTGGAAGCTGCTAAAAGCCTGAGTTCTCCCTCTCTACTAGAATCTTCTCTTGGGGTTCTTTCCTGCAGAACCGGAGAAACACTGTATGTGAGGAAATATATTTTACTCAGTGTGTTCATGGGATGTTACTGTGTTGAAACAGTTGTTGTTTAGTGGTTAAATATAATTCTGTTAAGTTCTCCAGTAGAGTTAAGTTATGCCAATTTTTCTTTCTTTTGTTTGTATTTTAACTGGAGGGTAAGAATAAAATGCATTTTGCTTCAAACCGAGTACTGTAACCAATCAAATTACATCTGGAACACAGCACTATACTTGCCTTTAAATAAGGTACAAATTAGGATCTAGGCTATCTCTTTGATATACTTTGTGGTTTGGTCTAGTCCATAACGGTCACTACTTAATCTTGAGTAATTAAGTGTTAAAGCATTATACAGTCGCACACTTAAACACATTGGTACAATGTAAATAAAAGATTTAACAAGCTAGGAGGATCTAAAGCTCATCTTTATTCAATCTTGAAGATTATGCATTCTTGAAATCTGACTCTGTGAGATGGAAATGAGCTAAACAAGGGCCTCAGGCATTTATTTAAAACTCTGAAACACACTAGTGTGTTATCTTCATTCTATTCACAATCACATGGTGCATTGCTTTGCCATGTGAGGGTAATCAGAATAAAACAACATTAATGTACTAAACTCTACACCAGTTACATTTAATCGGAATAACATAATAGAAGACTAATCAATTAATATACTTTGCCTGATTTTAACTGAAATAAATTAATCATGAAAAAGTCAATTTCCCTTCTAGTCCTACGATATAGTGGTACTGGGAAGTTTTAAATGGGCTTGCTACGATGATCTCAAAAGTGTTAGGCTCTTTCAGGAAAGATTGAACAGTCTGACTAGGACTCTTTCTCTAAACAAAAGAAGACTGAGGGGTAGTAGAAGCTGCAGATGCTGGAGAATCTGAGATAACAAGGTGTAGAGCTGTGTGAACACAGCAGGCCAAGCAGCATCAGAGGAACAGGAAAGCTGACGTTTCAGGTAAAGGGTCTGGGCCTGAAACATCAGCTTTCCTGCTCCTATGATGCTGCTTGGCCTGCTGTGTTCATCCAGCTCTACACCTTGTTATCTAAGACTGAGGGGTAATCTTTTCAGAGGACTTTAATTTCTTAAAGTCTTCATTTTCTTATTTCTCTGTTGGTTCGGCCACATTTAGAGTACTGCATACAGATCTGGTCGCCACAGTACCAAAAGGATGTGGATGCTTTGGAGAGGGTGCAGAGGAGGTTCATCAGGATGTTGCCTGGTATGGAGGGTGCTAGCTATGAAGAAAGGTTGAGTAGATTAGGATTATTTTCATTAGAAAGACGGAGATTGAGGGGGGACCTGACTGAGGTCTACAAAATCATGAGCAGTATAGACAAAGTGGATAGCAAGAAACTTTTTCCCAGAGTGGGGGACTCAATTACTAGGGGTCATGAGTTCAAAGTGAGAGTAGGAAAGTTTATGGGTGATATGCGTGGAAAGTTCTTTACACAGAGGGTGGTGGGTGCCTGGAACGCGTTACCAGCGGAGGTGGTAGACGCAGACACGGTAGTGTCTTTTAAGATGTATCTGGACAGGTACATGGATGGCCAGGGAGCAAAGGGATACAGACCCTTAGCAAATAGATGCCAGGTTTAGACAGACGATCTCGATTGGCGCAGGCTTGGAGAGACGAAGGGACTGTACCTGTCCTGTAATTTTCTTTATTCTTTGTTCTTCGTTCTTTGAACTATTGCACAAAGCTCAAAAAGGCACAGTATCTTTAAGACAGCGAGACGACGTGTGACATGTAATGCTTTATTGTAAAAGATTTCCGTCCTACTCTTGGTTAAATCACTTAATCAATCAGTCAGCTATGTATGCCATGTAACAGTACCATAAATAGACATGGAGTCAAACTTTAAGTTCATAAGCCAAAAGTTGGTGTTGTTAATAAACCTCAAGTCATCTGTCTCAACAAGAATCCAATCTGTATGGTATCTGTTACATGAACTATTAGTTACACAATCCCTACAATGTGGAAGCAGGTCATTTGGCCTATTAAGCCCACACTGGCCCTCCAAACAGCATCCTATTTGATCCACCCCCCTATGTTAGCATTCCCCATGGCTAACTCACCTAGACTGCACATCGCTGGACACTATGGGCAATTAGCATGGCCAATCCATCCTAACCTGCACATCTTTGGATTGCAGGAGGAATCCAGAGGACCCAGAGGGTGCCCACACAAACACAGGGAGAATGTGCAAACTCCACCAGACAGTCACCCCTAGAGTGGAAACGAACCTGGGTTCCTGGCGCTGTGGTACTAACCACTGATCTACCATGCCACTCCAAAGCAGCATATTGAAGCACACAGATCATGTCAATATGGTAGCATATTTTATCCTAAGGAAACCACATTGATTCTTTAAGGTACATCTAGCGTATGTATTTTCACTTGCAGGGGAAACCAGACAATGGGTCATAAATAGAAGATAATCAATAATAAGTCTAAAAATCCATCTCAGACTCTTTGCCAGGTCATATACAGTGATTCCTATTTTTTTCTTCCCAGTGTGACCCCTAGGTTAATGCCTCAGACCTTGTGTTTCCCCAAAAATGCGGTTAGAATTGAGGTGTATGACAGTTGTTTTAGCTTCTAAAATGGTGAACAAAGAGTAGCTTGAATCTTGCAGCTTGTCCTGAGATTCAGGCTTATTTCTAGGTTTACTTCTATATTTACATGAATAACAAATGTTTGGAGGGATACGGGCCAAGCGTAGGCAGGTGGGACTAGTTTAGTTTGGGATAATGGTCAGCATGGACTGGTTGGACCGAAGGGTCTGTTTCTGTGCTGTATGACTCTATGACTGTATGAGTAGGAGAGCTTCAGCTATTGAATGAAGGGGATTACTAATGGATTATCAATGTATTTTGACTCTGATTATTAACATAATAGGATCATGATTATTAATTGACATATTATTAGTATTAACATATAAATATTCTGATTATTGAATCAATAGGCAGCTGATTAATAATTCACAATGAACCATGCATTTAGATCAATTCAAATCTGATTATTAATATAACAGACTGTTGATTATTTGTATAATAATATCCCAACTGCTCATATAAAAGATGCCAACATACTAAATATAACAGTACTTTGAATATTAATGTAGTAGTCTGCAGAATTTTAAAGCGATAGGTCTCTGATTGTTAATGTAATGGGAACCTGATTATTAATGTAGTAGGGCTCTCAGTATTGATGAATTAGAATATTCATTCTAGATGCAATAGAATTCTGATTATTAACACATTATAATCCTGACTAGTATTGATGTCACGTAAACATGACTATTGAAGAAATAGAACTTCTACACAAAAAAAATCCTACCTCCCCACAGGCTTTTTTTTGCACTAGTAATTGGTCAGGGATGGCATTTTATTACGCAATAACGACTAAAAAAGACTTTAAGACATAACACAGTGTGGAGCTGGAGGAGCACAGCAGGCCAGGCAGCATCAGAGGAGCAGGAAAGCTGACATTTCAGGTCAGGACCCTTCTTCAGCACTTCTGAAACGTCAACTTTCCTGCTCCTCTGATGCTGCCTGGCCTGCTGTGTCCCTCTAGTTCCACACTCTGTTATCTCTGACTACAGCAACGGCAGTTCTCTTACTATCTCTGAGGAAGATTTAAAGGTGCTTTACGACTGTCAGAAATCTGTCTAAACTCCAAGGGAGTCATTACAGCCTCAGGACTCATGACCACAAAACCCCATCTCCCAACCCCACTCAGTGTCATGACCCACAGTTGGGCTTATTCAGGAAAAGACAGGGCAGGGTGTTTACAGTCTGCATCAAGATCATCAGCTCTGTTATTTATTCCTGTAATGGACCAGACCAAACCCTCTCAAGAAGGTAATATAGACCCTAACTTTTTCTTATTTTAGCTCTTGTGTTCCAAATGCAATTTGATTGATCGAACTACCCAATTTAAAACAAAACACAATTGATTCAAACGCTATAGTTAAAATACAACAAAAAAGGATGAATTGGAAGAACTTAACTGTATTGGAAAACTTGACAGAATGATTGATAAAGTAACTATTACTAATTAACTCAGTGATAATGGGAACTGCAGATGCTGGAGAATCCAAGATAATAAAATGTGAGGCTGGATGAACACAGCAGGCCAAGCAGCATCTCAGGAGCACAAAAACTGACGTTTCGGGCCTAGACCCTTCATCAGAGAGGGGGATGGGGTGAGGGTTCTGGAATAAATAGGGAGAGAGGGGGAGGCGGACTGAAGATGGAGAGAAAAGAAGATAGGTGGAGACGAGAGTATAGGTGGGGAGGTAGGGAGGGGATAGGTCAGTCCAGGGAAGACGGACAGGTCAAGGAGGTGGGATGAGGTTAGTAGGTAGGAGATGGAGGTGCGGCTTGGGGTGGGAGGAAGGGATGGGTGAGAGGAAGAACAGGTTAGGGAGGCAGAGACAGGCTGGACTGGTTTTGGGATGCAGTGGGTGGAGGGGAAGAGCTGGGCTGGTTGTGTGGTGCAGTGGGGGGAGGGGATGAACTGGGCTGTTTTTGGGATGCGGTGGGGGAAGGGGAGATTTTGAAGCTAGTGAAGTCCACATTGATACTATTGAGATGCAGGGTTCCCAAGCGGAATATGAGTTGCTGTTCCTGTAACCTTCGGGTGGCATCATTGTGGCACTGCAGGAGGCCCATGATGGACATGTCATCTAAAGAATGGGAGGGGGAGTGGAAATGATTCACAACTGGGAGGTGCAGTTGTTTATTGCGAACCGAGCGGAGGTGTTCTGCAAAGCGGTCTCCAAGCCTCCGCTTGGTTTCCCCAATGTAGAGGAAGCCACACCGGGTACAATGGATACAGTATACCACATTGGCAGATGTGCAGGTGAACCTCTGCTTAATATGGAAAGTCACCTTGGGGCCTGGGGGGGGTGAGGGAGGACGTGTGGGGGCAAGTGTAGCATTTCCTGCGGTTGCAGGGGAAGGTGCCGGGTGTGGTGGGGTTGGAGGGCAGTGTGGAGCGAATAAGGGAGTCATGGAGAGAGTGGTCTCTCCAGAAAGCAGACAAGGGTGGGGATGGGAAAATGTCTTGGGTGGTGGGGTCGGATTGTAGATGGCGGAAGTGTCGGAGGATGATGCGTTGTATCCGGAGGTTGGTGGGGTGGTGTGTGAGAACGAGGGGGATCCTCTTTGGGCGGTTGTGGCGGGGGCGGGGTGTGAGGGATGTGTTGCGGGAGACGCGGTCAAGGGCGTTCTCGACCACTGTGGGGGGAAAGTTGCGGTCCTTGAAGAACTTGGACATCTGGGATCCCAGCTGGGCCTGCTGTGTTCATCCAGCCTCACATTTTATTATTACTAATTAACTGTTCCTATATAGCAACACCCCATAAACACGCCCTTGGAACATGCAGCCCTGCAATCCACAAGGAAAGGACATCAAAAGACAATTCTGTTTGAGAGAGAACTCCAGCTTTAAGCTGTAAATGAGAGAGGGGCAGACGCAGTTTTTACTTCTTCAAAACCCCTAAAGCTAAACCTAAAATCCCTGGCTCTCTGGGTGGGAGCTTGATCACACCTGTTTAGATTGCTTATATTGTTCCAACATTAAAACAAAATCACCCAAAGCTTCACAAGTTGTTTATCTTCACAGATTCCTCAGCGCTTGTTCCTCACTCTCTCTCTAAAAGAAACCAGGTCAAAACACGTCTCTTAAAGCCATAGTATTTTTCACCTTCTTTTGTATAGCTTTATGATTCCATGAAAATGAAACGAAGTGTCAGGAACCAAAAGATGCAGTTCCCAATGTGATGGCACCAAAGTGTTAGTTCCTTGGGAAGGAGGCGGTCTATAGCAGCTGGTTTTATCACATGAAGTGGCCATCAGTCACAGGAACATCCCAATTTCCCTGACCTTGATTCCTTCTTCCTTGTTTTCCTTATCCTGTTCTTCCAGGCCTGAAGCACCCAGGCAACCCTCCCACTCCTACTACCCATCCAGGCCTCCATTGTGCAGCAGAATGGTGTAGGCCACAAATGTGGGTTCTGAGTCTAAAGTCAAATGACAGCATAAAGCCTCCTCATGAAATGGGTTCAAAATTTCAACATACACAGAAACAGTGTGTGATCTGGGCCTTGTTGTAACTGAGCTGTGCTGATATTGCATGGATGTTTCTATGGCTACAAAAGAGCCATTCATTTTCTCAAGCAAACAACAAAGAAACTATCAACTGGTAACAGCTCCAATATGTTTGTACATTAACTGAAGGTATTAGATCAGCCAAGGGTCTGATTGTCTGCAGTTTCTTGGAATAGTTTCATACTTTGCCTTACAGCCAAGTTGATCCTTTACACAGCAATTGGGCGTGCTCCTCTTGGCTTGCAGCTGCTAATGTTACTGTATCAGAAACCAGAGCTGAAACCATTAACATCACAGGTAAAGAGAGAGAGTGCATCCACTATGCATTGATCTAGGTATGCAATAACCTTGTCACAAGAATGGGCGAACAATCAGTCGTTGCAAATGGAAATCACTTTGACTGCCAACAAACCACCACCAACTCCTCGCTATCGTTCCAATCTTCAGGCACGTTCATATTGCCTGACCTCGCTCGGCCAAGTCCACGACTTCTGACGAGGCTGCTGAGGCTGTGATGCTACCAGGCCTCTTTGCTTGGAATATAAGCAGGCCACTCCTAGTAAAATCACCGAATCATTCCTGCTGTATTGTAAATCTACGGAATTCTCTACTCTACAGTTTTGCAGATGCTCCATCGTTGAATACATTTCAGGCTGGCATAGACAGATTTTGGATTCTTGGGATAATGGGAGAGGAAGACTAAATGGCATTGAGGTTGAAGATGCATTTCTTATGATCCTATGGGGCCCTCATCTGGACTGACATCAAGGTCCCAAAGCTCATGGTAAATCCTTACCCCATGTGTTCATTCCTGTAGCCCATATATACTTATTGCATGTTAATGACAGAGAGCTTAAACATTTCATCTTCCTTCAAAATACAAAGATTCCCAGTGTATTAGTGAATTTTCACATCTTTAATGGCTGTACGCCTTTCCCTAGTGACCACACATGGATGAGTAAATGATTGGTGGCAGCTGGATCTGACTTGCCAGATGTTCTTTTTGTAAACAGTCAGTAATAGTCAAAACTTTGGCTGATCTTTCTCTCCTGGAGCATTGTCACTGGCACAAGTGCAAGTGAGAAGAGAAATCAAAATCTCCAAGACGTTCATGCAGAAGAGTTGTCTCATTTGATAGATGAGGGAAACAACTCCTGATTGGACCACTGAGGGAGCCTAGAACACATAAGGCTAACAGTGGGGATTAACATACAGGGACGGTTTACATTCAAAGCTGTCAAGCATGGCTGGGTGCGGGGATCCTGTTCCTCTATGTCAGAAGGTTGACGGCTCAAGCTTTGCTCTAGAGGTTTGAGCACATAGTCCCACTTGGAGCTCAGCACTGTTACAGAACAAGGACAGCAGTGTCGGTGGTGCCTTCTTCCAGAAGAGGCATCACACTGAGGTCCTATCCACCCTCTCTGGTGAATGTATAAGACCACCTGGCACTACTTCAAAGAGCAGAGGACTTCAAGCCAGTGTTGTGGTCAATATTTATTCTACAAGCAACATCACAAGACTCAGTGCATCTGATCATGATCTCAAATCTCTTGGTGGGAGCTTGCTGTGCAGATATCAGTCGTTGGAAGAATGAATGATCTGATTGAGGAGTCTAAAATGTTGAAAGGATTCATCGGGGAAATGCTGCTGAGATACTATCTCCTCTGGACAGGGAATCAAGAAGGTAAGGGCATAAATGTCAAATTGCATAAGATCGTTCAAATCAGCAAGAACTTTGTAATTCAAAAGGCAGCAAAGACCTGGAATCTATTTCTTTCAAGAAAGTTGTCTATGTGGGTGCTGTTGGAACATTCATGACTAAGGTTGACAGATTTTAGTTTTGTAAAAGCATCAAGACATGTGGTGTAAAAGCAATCAAATGGAGTTAAAGTCAGAAATCAGGTGACACTAGGTTATAGTCCAACAGGTTTATTTGAAATTACAAGCTCTTGGAGCGCTGCTCCTTCATCAGGTGAAGTGAAGAGAAGGACACAGACGCAGAATGTATAGGCAAAAAGACCAAATGATCATACAAACGGTTGAGTGGAGCATTGACAGCCTGAATAATAAGTCTCTGTGGGTGATCAAAAGTGTCAGATGGTGTGAGTAAAGCGTCAACAGCTCAATAGCAATTTAGATGACCTATAATCCAATTAATTGAGGCAGAGAGCTAATTAAAAAAAACTAGAGCTAAGGTGGTGCAGGAGACAAACCCAAGGACTGGAATAGCATGATTGGTATAAGAGTCCCATGCCGATGGTCTAACCAAAGTAACACGTAATCCAAAACTGTACAAACTAATTAAGGTAGAGAGATCATGACAAGTTATCAAGGCGGTTGTGTCAAAAACAGGACAGCAAGGAAGATTTTACAGGTACAGAGCACGTAGCACAACATGAACCCAAGGTCAGGGTTGAGGCCAACTTCTCGGGTACAGAACTCGGCTCTCAGCTTCTCCTCGGCAATTCTGCATTGTTATGTATCCCTAAGGCCACCTTGGAGGACATTTACCCAAAGATTGGAAGCTGAATGTCCTTGATCGTTGAAGTGTTCCCTGACTGGAAGGGAACATTCCTGTCTGGTGATTGTTGCGCAGTGTCTATTCAACCGTGTTGTAGCGCCTGCGTGGTCTCACCAATACACAGACCTTGGGTCATCCTTGCCTGCAGCGTATGAGGTAGACAACATTGTCCAAATCACTTGAGTATCTGCCGTGCACGCGGTGGGCGGACAGACACCTTAAGATGCTGAAAAATGCCCTCATAAGAACAGGATACAATGCTCAACTCATCAACTGCCGGTCCCCACGTGCCACAGTGAACAACTGCAATGAGTTCCTCAGAAGGCAGACACAGGACATGACCAATGGCATACCTTTTGTTGTCCTGTACTTCCCCAGAGCGGAAAAATTATGCCATGTTCCCCTCGGCCATCGACATGTTATCGATGACGAGAAACATCTCACCATGATCATTCCTACGCCTTCACTTCTCCCCTTCAAACAACCACTAAATGTTAAACTGACCATCATTTGCAGCAAACTACCCAGCCTTCCATACAACATCGACCACAATACCACACAACCCTACCATGGCAACCTCTGCAAGACGTGTCAGATCATTGAGACATAGATACTACCATCACACATGGGACCATTATCCAAAATGTACATGGCAGATACTCATGTCACTTGGCCAATGTCGGCTACCTCAGATGCTGCAGGCAAGGATGGCCTGAGGCATGGTGTATTAGTAAGACCACATAGACACTATGACAGCGGATGAATGGACACTGTGCACCAGGAATGTTCCCTCCCAGTCAAGGAACACATCAGCAGTCAAGCCTCTGATCTTCAGGTAATTGTCCTCCACGGCGACCTTTGAGATGTACAATAATGCAGATTCACTGAGCAGAAACTGAAAGCCAAGTTCTGTACCCATGAAGACAACCTCCACCGTGATCTTCGGTTCATGTCAAGCTACATGTAAACCCCCACCATACTGTTCTATATTTGTAAATTCTTCCCTACAGTTTTGTTTTAACACCATCGCCTTGATAACTTGTTATGATCTCTCTACCTTAATCAGTTTCTACAGTTTTGGATTACTTGTTACTTTGGTTAGACCATTGGCATGCGACTCTTATAGCTATGCTATTCCAACCATTTGGTTTGTCTCCAGCGCCATCTTATTTTTATTATTTTGTTATTATCTCCCTGCATCAATTAATTGGATTATAGGTCACCCCCTTCACTTGCTACTGAGCTTTACTCACACCGTCAGACACCTCAGAGGCTTATTATTCAGCCGGTTGACATGCTGTTTGTGTGATCTTTGGATCGCTCTGCCTATACATTCTGTGCGTGTGACCTTGCCTTCATTTTGCCTGACAAAGGAGCAGCGCTCTGAAAGCTTGTTAATTTTGAATAAACCTGTTGGGCCATAACCTGGTGTCACGTGACATCTGACCTTATCTACCCCAGTCCAACACTGGCACCTGGAGTTACATTTGAAATCAATCCAATTGAGTGGTAGACCAAGCATGTAGGCCTGAATGGTCTCCTATGTTCTTATTTTCCAGTGCAAAGTCAGTTTTAAATCAGACATATTTCCATTAGCTTTACCATTGTTCTCAATTGAACTCAAATGCACTGCACGATATTATGGCTATCCCTAGTGTTCTATTTTATTACACACATTAATCCTTAAACTGTTGGCTGCTTTTCACAAATAACATTCTAACAAGTATTTGTAACCGCTGGTTTCAGCTTGCATGCTCTGATGGAGAAACAAATACATCACAATACAGTAGAAATCCAGCCGAAATGGTAGCAGTTAACTCAGAACCCAAAGCCGAGTTTGTTATTGTACCACCTGGACATATTAGCCAACAACTAAAAGGGCAACATTTCCTAAAGTTGGTGCATGCATGGAAAGGATTGTGCCAAACCTTGAGCTTCAGATGCCAACTCAAGCATCGGACCAACTCATTGCCTGGGCACAGCCTCAGGTTTTGATGTCACAACTGTGCACCCACTGTCGAACGTTTGGTAATTGCATGAAGTGGTGAATCATAAAATCTCAAAGCACACAATGGCATCTACAAATTCTTCGAAAAAGGGTCATCAATTAAATTCCCCATCGCCATTTTTGTCCCATGGCCCTGCAAATAAGTCCTGTTCATGTACATGTCATCATTGTCTTCTGAAAAACCCCCCAGCATTATTATTCTCCGTTTATTTGTTTGTGGGATGTCAATGTTGCTGACAAGACCAGCATTTCTTGCTCAAGGCTAATTTCCCTCGAACTGAGTGGCTTGCTCGTATATTTCAGAGAGCAGTTAAGAGTTTTATATATAAATGATCCAGATCTTGGCGTGCAAGGAACCGTTTCAAAGTTTGTGGATGACAACCTGGGAGAATTATTAACTGTGTAAACGCTTTAGACCTTCAAGTGGCTCAGTGGCTAGCACAGGCGCTTCACAGCGCCAGGGACCCAGGTTCGATTCCAATCTCAGGCGACTGTCTGTGTGAAGTTTGCACATCTCCCCGTTCTGTGCTCCACTTTCCACCCACAGTCCAAAGATGTGCAGGCTAGGTGGGTTAGCCATCGGAAATGCAGGGTTACAGGGATTGCGTAGAGGGCTGGGTCTGGGTGGAACACTCTTTGGAGGGTTGGTGTGGACTTGAATGGCCTGCTTTCACCCTGTAGGGATTCTGTGAAAGTTGGTTGAGTGGTCAGATAGGTGATAAATGAAGTTCAAGTGGGAAAGTGTAAGGTGATGCATTATGGCGCAGATAATATGGACAGCCAACATCAAAGGAAAGGGTATTATTCTAAAGAATGAACAGAATTTGAGTGATCTGGGTATATTCATGCATAAGTCATTAAAGGGTAGTACAGGTTAACAGAGCAGTTAATAAAGCATACTGCATCCTAGGCATCTTAAATAGGGGCATAGAGAACAAGGGAAGGAAGATTATGATGAACTTATATAAGACAATGGTTAGACCAATGGAGTACTGTGCATAGTTCTGAAAAGATGAGAATGCATTGGAGAAATTGCAAAAGAAGTTTACAAAAATGATTCTGGGCATAAGATTCTTCGGTTATCAGAAAAGATTATGAGTCAGAACTGTTTGTTGGAGAGAAGTGTTAGATGAGATATGACAGGAGTCTTCCAAAGCTTGAGGATTCTGGACAGAGTAGATAGGGAGAGAATGTTCCTACTTATAAATGGATTGAGAACTAGAGGGCACAATTTTAAAGTATTTTGCAAAATAAGTAAAGGTAAGGTGAGAAAACAAAATTCACACATTGATTAGTTAAGGTCTGGAATGGACTACCTGATGTGTGGCTGGAGGCAGGCTCACCTGAGGCATTTAAGAGACTATTGGATGATTATATAAATATAAGTTATGCACAGGGCTCTAAGCAAAAGACTGGAGATCAGCGCTCAGTTCAAATATTTGAAGAGAGCCAGCGCGGACATGATGAATCTATAACAATTCTGTGGGTCAAGAAAAACGCTTTCACATGTAGGCCAGAACGGTGGATGATAGCATATTTCCTTCCCTGAATGGTTTTAGTGAACCAGATGGGTTTTTATGTTAATCAACAGCACTTCCTTCAGAAGAAGGGTCTGGGCCCGAAACATCAGCCTTCCTGCTCCTCTGATGCTGCTTGGCCTGCTGTGTTCGTCCAGCTCTACACCTTGTTATCCTTCAAGCATTAGCTTGGGTCTCTCTGGTTAATAGTTCAGTGACAGTAGCATTGTGCCACCATCTCCTCACATGCAGTTCTGATCCTAACACTGTAGTGTACACCACGTAGTGTAGCCCATTTCATAATATTCATCTATGGCAAAAATTCTCCTCAGTACCCATCTCTTTCCAACTCCTTTAAATCTGTTACTTGTGGTTATCAGTGCACCTGCCTTAGGAACAGATTCACCCCACCCATACAATCAAAACTCTTGTCATTTTGAACATATCAATGAGGTCTCGCCCAGTGTTTTTCTGCACTAAGGTGAACCTTCATTTAAAAAGAAATAAATAAGTAGAGAAAAGTCAACTATATTGTATGAACGCCAAAAATAAAGGACCAGAAGACATAGGAACAGAAGTGTACCATTCAACCCATTGATTGGGCTCTGCCATTAAATTAAACCCTGGCCGATCTGATAATGCTCAATTCCATTTCCCTGCTTTTCCCTAAAACCTTTCATTCCCTTACTGATTAAAAATCTGTCTCTCTCAATCCTGAATATGATCCAGCCCATACAGGCCTCTCCGGTAAAGAATTCCTCAGAATTTTTATGCTCTGAGATAAGAAATTCCTCCGCTTCTCTGTCTTAAATAGGGAACACCTTACTTAAGGTTATGTTCTCTGGCCCTAGACTATCCCCACAAGAGAAACAAGAACAGCTATTTTATATCTCAAATGGAACTTGTTCGGAAAAATCAAGATTTAATGAAATCGTAAACAATAGGAGCCCAGAACACAGAACATAGCTTCAAGAGATGTTAAAGCTGTCATTTTTATGTAAAACCATTTTTTTTTAAGACCACTTTATAAAAACGTTGCTCTTGTACGGAATAGTAGTTTTTAGCTGAGCCCTGGTGGCAGAGCATTCAGTGAAGCCCTCTCTCACACACTCTCTCAGCCCCTCTTCTCATTCAGGTGCCTTCCCACGGCTGTTTCCCCACACTCAGCAGCATGATTCACCGTGAGCTCTCAATCTCCAGCCCCCAAATGGTGCTGAGCTGCTCCCACCCTTTGCTGAGTCCAAGGCCCTGCTCCCCCAACTCCCCTCTAGCCGAGACTTCGACCTGATCATGATAGCAGAATTAGTGAGGTTCCCCCAAGACTACTTTGCCCTTGTTACCGGCAGGGTCTCCCTCTATTCCATTTTTGGCTTCGTCTCCTCAGCCTCACAGAGGATGGCCAACAATCAGCAACAGAACAGCATCTGTTCTCTAAGGTGGGGCACGATGGCTCAGTGATTAGCACTGCACCCTCACAGCGCCAGGGACCTGGGTTTGATTCCACCCTCAGGTGACTGTCTGTGTGGAGTTTGCACATTCTCCCTGTGTCTGCGTGGGTTTCCTCCCACAGTCCAAGGATGTGCAGTTTAGGTGAATTGGCCATGCCAAATTGTCACGTAGTGTTCAGGGATGTGTGGATTAGGTGGATTTATAGGATCTGTGTGGGATGGTCTCTGGGTCGGTGTGGACTTGTTGGGCTGAAGGATCTGTTTCCACTCTGTAGGGATTCAATCTGATTCTATTTTATGAAAGCCTCCTGCATAAGGCCATGGCATCTGCGGTGATTCTGGTGGGCATGACCACATGCCATACCAACAGAGCTGATATCCAAAAATATACTACAGTCCGCACCCTCAGATCTTTAAAGGACAAGTTAATTAGATGGTACTGAAGACATATGGCATGCTTTCCTTTATTAGCGAAGTTAACACACCTTAGGTTAGTACAGTCGTGTGCAAAACTAGTTGGATCATAGTTCGAGAGCTGTAAATAGTTCTGGCCTCCACACTTAGAGCAAAGACGTGACTGCCTGGGAAAAGCTTCAGTGGAGATTTGCAAGGCTGTTCGCAGGAATGAAAAACGTTAATCATGTGGAAAGTTTGGATGGGTTGGGATTGTTTTCCTTGGAGCACGGGAGACCAAGGGGTCACTTTATGAAGGCGTATAAAGTGAGGGGCCTGGGTAGAGTGGGGAATAGGGACAACCTGCCTACCTTAGTAGAGGGGTCAAAATTCAGGGGGCTTGGAGTCTGAGTCAGAGTCAGAGTCATTCAGCATGGAAACAGGCCCTTCAGCCCAAACTGGTCCATGCTGACCATTGTGCCCATTCAGCTAGTTCCAATTGTCCACATTTGGTCCATGTTCCTCTAAAACCTTTCTACCCATGTACCTACCCAAGTGCTTTTTATTAATTTTTCCATTGTACCTGCCTCAACTACCTTCTCTGGCAGCCCATTACATATACACACTACTCTCTGCACGAAGAAGTTGCCCCTCAGATCCTTCTTTAATCTTTTCCCTCTCGTCTTAAACCTGTGCCCCTAAGTTTTCAATTCCCCATCTCTGGAAAAAAGACTATATGCATTCATCCTATCTATGCCCCTCATGATTTTATACACCTCAGTAAGGTCACTCCTCATTCTCCTACATTTCAAGGAATAAAGTCCTATCCTGGCCACCTAGTCCTGGCAACATCCTTGTAAATCTTATTTGCACAGTTTCCAGTTTAACTATACCTTTCCCACAACAGGGTGACCAAAACTGTACACAATACTCCAAGTGTGGCCTCACCAATGACTTATACAACTGCGACATAACGTCCCAACTCCTATATTCAATTCCTCAACCAACGACGCCAGCATGCTAAATGCCTTCTTCACCACCCCCTGCCCACTTGTGATACTGCTTTCAACAAACTATGTACTTGTACTCCTCTGTTCCACAACACTCCTCGGGACCTTACTACTTACTGTGTAAGTCCTAACTTGGTTTGACTTTCCAAAAGTGCAACAGTTCACACTTATCTGTGTTGAATTGCATTTGTCAATCCTCAGCCTAATTCCCCTTCTGTTCAAGATTCCTCTGTAATTTTTGATAACTTTTCTCGCTATCAATGATACCTCCCAATTTTGTATCATTCACAAACTTCCTAATCATGCCTTGTACATTCACATCTAGATCACCTATGTAGTTATGGTAATTGGTACAAGATTTAGAGGGGAGACAACTTTTTTATGTATATACAAAACTCAGAGTGTGTCGGGGAGCTGGATCTCACTGGAAGGACAGGAGAGGCATCAATTCTCTTCATTTAAAAAGTGGCTGGATATCTCCTTGAAAGGCAATGACTTGCTGAGTGTGTTAAGGTGGGCTTAGTTTGGGAAGCGCAAAGACATAACAGACTAAATGGCTTCCTTCTATGTTCTATATTTTCTATAATTCCCAACAATCCAACTACTCTCACCTCCCCATAGAAATTCCCTCATGGCTGGAATGATCCTGATAAACCTCCCCTGCACCTTCTACAGAGCCTTGATGTCCTTCCTAAAATGCAGTTTCCAAACTGTACACAAAAGTCCAACAAAGGTATTTTAAAATGTTTAGCAAGACTTTGAAATCAATATTTCAATTATCAAAGCCCCAGAATTTCGTTCACTTCCTAAACCATCTGATCAACCTGATCTGCTGAAGACTTTCAAATATTAATGCAATATTCAAACACGTCTCTCTCTCTGCTCTTGACAAACTCCTCAAACCCTCTAAACATAGCAGCTTGGATTTGTACTAACTCTCCAGGTAGTTTTTCCAAAAGTACATCAGTTCACAGTTTGTCTATGCTTCCTGAAGTTTGTTACTATCCTGCCCATTATTTATTATGTTGCCAAGTTTTAATTTGCTTGCAAATTTCAGAATTGTGTTCATTATCTCAAAGCTTGTGTTATTTGTACATAAGAGAACTAATGATTCCAAAACTGCCTCTTGAGAGGCCCCGCTGTACACATTCTGTCAGGCCAGAAAACTATCTTTTCGTCACTGCTCTCTGCCTCCTAACTCTTAAACGATAACACACCCAAGTTGGCATCATCTCTTTAAAACCATGCGCTTCCATTTTGTTCATATGTATGTTACATGGTAATTTATCAAGCATCAGCTCTCGCTGTTACTTTACCAAAGAATGCATTTCAGGTGCTTCAGAAATAATCTGCTCTAAAAAATGTTGTATGTGCTGCAATATCAACTATAACCAGCTTCTGGTTGGCGTAGTTTGCTCCCACCATCTTCTGTCTTTGACTGGGTTTAAGAGCTTACGAAGCTTACAGTGGTAGAAGAAAACCTCTAATGAGTCTTACTGAGAAGTGAGTCTTACTGAGATAGCAATTGGGCACAGGCTATGTTGGGCATTGTCGCTAAGATTATTGGGGGATGTACAGATATGTCTTCACCACACGAGGTCCTAAGATGTTTTGCCTTTCCCCATGTCTTTACCACATCATCAGATTTGGTGGCGCTTAGTGCAATTTCCAACGTTAATGCTTTTAGAACAATTACCTTGTACATCATCTCCACCGTCCCAAGTTTTATTCCTACAGTTAACATTTATAGGTTCATCTACATAATTACATTTAAAGTAGCCAGCGATGCCCACATCCTCTGAATGAGAATGAACAGAAAAAATGTCTTTATTCACTGGGTGTGGCCCTCTTACTTGTCTATCAATGTGTCCACGTCCTCAATCATGCTGCTTGTAAATTGCTTAAAACTTAGCTCTGTCACCGATTTTGATAATACTCCCTTGCCAGCACTTCTCCACATGCCTATCTACTATTGAATCCCCCCGAACAATTCCATATCTACACCTTTGTTCCAGTCACTGTGCAGCTGAGCCCTTCAGAATGTTCTGAGTTCACTCCGATGTGTTGACATCGCCCACATGGTATTCAACACTGTTGTACCAGTTTGTGAATGCGACAATCCCAGGCAATTTCTCCTGTGTTCCTGTCATCAGCTTGTTGGCTGCCTCCTGAAATGCAGTGCCCGCAGAGCTCTTGGCTTCCTGTATGCCACTGCAGTGATGCCAGTCTCATGCCAAGCACAGAAACTCTAAGCTCAGGTTCTAACAGTCGGATGCCAGAAGGTACAGAATCGTGATTAAATATAGAATCACTTGTCATGAAGAGAAATCCTAAAAGAAAACTTATGTTCTGAAAAACAGTCACTGGATCCAAAATGTTAACTCTGCTTTCTCTCCACAGATGCTGCCTGACCTGATGAGCTTTCCCAGTAATTTTTGTTTTTGTTTCTGTCTTCCAGCATCTGCAGTTCTGTATGTTTTTATAAGAAAACTACATGCTCATCAATATTTTCAGATTCTTTTAAAAATGGACGACCTTGGTGAACTCATAAAATGGCCGGTGTGATCACATGATTATATTTCGAGAAGCTTCTGGACACTCAGTATTGAGTAGAAATTCCGGCTAAAACTGACACGACTGGGAGACGATCTGTCTGCTTCCAGCCGGATCTGGACAAAGGAAAACATCAAAACCCATCATGGTAAGGTGGTGCCAACATCTTTACAATTCCTTCATCACCTTGCAATGGGAACGCGAATACAAGATCACAGAATTTATAGGCCAGAAGGCCAAACATGTTTATGGAACTCTAAGTTAGTTACTGTTTGACATTCAGAGAGAGAGCAGGACAGCCGGCAGAGTTGACAGCCTGCCACAGGCCCTCCTTCTCTGTCTCCGAGTCGCTAGCTGGAAAGAAGCCTACACTTTGCCTACGAGAAGGAAAACTACAGGGCCCAGCTCACCAAGAAACTATTATTGCACACTGTCCTCTAGGAAGTTGTAACTGACAGGAGATAATGGGAACTGCAGATGCTAGAGAATCCAAGATAACAAAGTGTGAAGCTGGATGAACACAGCAGGCCAAGCAGCATCTTAGGAGCACCAAAGCTGATGTTTCAGGCCTAGACCCTTCATCAGAGGAAGGGTCTAGGCCCAAAACGTCAGCTTTTGTGCTCCTAAGATGCTGCTTGGCCTGCTGTGTTCATCCAGCTCCACACTTTGTTACCTCTGTAACTGACATGAAATGTTTTTCCATATTTCTGGATTTGGGACTTGTAAATTACCTATCTCCTTTTCCAACATGTCTTCATTAACTTCCTGAGTGCTTGTTTGCGTGTGTTGAGTAGTGAAGTAATTCCTCCACATTTTGACTTTTTTGTGCATAAATTCTACCGTTGGTTTCATTTTAAAGGATTTGGCTGAGTGCTTACTTAAAAATTTGAGGAACATGCTTTGGCCTGCCTCAGTAAGGGGCAGGAGTAGTCAAGAAAAGGACTTAATCAAACAAAACCTCACTGTATTGGTTTTAAGAGAGGGAAGACAATCAGAATTTAAATTTACCCCCAATCCCTGTGACACACTGTAAAGCTAAGAAGCGTCATGGAAAACTCCAGAGCACCAGTTCCTGCAACTTCCTATCAAAGTTGTATGCCATCCTGAATTGGAACTACATCAGCGCTACGCTGGGTCAAACTCCTCAAATTCCTTCCGCAATATTACTGTGGGTGTATGACACCACTTGCACTGCAGAGCTTCAAGAAGGCAGCTCACCACCACCTTCTTAAGGATGATTAGGAATGGGAAGTAAATGCTGGCCTTGTCTGCTCACATTCATGCTAATGGTAAGGAACCATAATCCACAACGATTATTGGCGACTCTCAGCATTCGAGATAGATGAGAAGTATATATAGCTTGAGGGGCTTCACTAAACAAATGTGAGGCAAAGTGAGGAGGCAAGGCCCCCATGAACTACTGCTTTGGTGATTGAAGCCACACTTCTGGCTTCATTCTGCACCACAAACTCGTCAGATAGCCAACCGAACTAATCGACATTTGTAAATATATAAAATATATTGGGTGTGTAGCAGTGCTTGGAACCACATAACTTAACCTCAATTCCCCAGGGTAGACAGCACTGCGGTTGTTATGCCATGGTCTGGAGCTTTCTGCATTGAAAAATGCTGCATGGGGTCCTGAGGGTAGTGGCCTATGGCATTGCCTGTCCTCAAATATCAAGATGAATATGCATAGCCCTCCGTACCTCCATATTTACAGACTTATGTTTTTATCTCTGGATTTACAGAGCAACTAAAAAACCTGTAGGAAACTGAAAAACAAACTGATCTAGATGAGTTAGGAAGATAGACTTACAGCACAACTTGTGGGCCAGGAGAAGCAGTAGAGTAACTTCAGTACACCCCCACCCCAGTAGCATCTAAAGACTCTGCCTCACCATGATCTTATTGAAGTAGAGAGCAGCGGGAGCTGGGCGGACATGAGGTTGGAGCAGAGAGGCTGTTGGGAAGGTAAGTGAGTGCTATTTAAGTAGGTGTGTTACCTCCGGTTTGCTTCCAGTTCCTCGGGCTGGAGGGGGCAGGAACAGGGAGATAATGGACTTGAACGTGTGGCTGAGGTACTGGTGCTGGAAGCAAGGATTCAAATTCTTGGATCACTGGGGTATGTTTTGGGGTAAGGATAAATTGTACAAGAGGGATGGGTTGCACCTTAATAGGTGGGGGACCAGCATTCTAGCAGGCAGGTTTGCCACTGCAACACAGGTGTGTTTAAACTAAGTAATGGGGGGAGGGGCCAAACTGGAAATTTAAGAATGAAGTTAAAGGGAAAGTGAGAATAAGAGAACAGAACAACAGAATCAATGGGGCAGAAAACTCAAGAAGGGATCGTACAGTACCGCCAAGTGAAATAGGGATTGATAAGAAGGGTGAGGGGAGTAACAAATTGAAAATATTATATATGAATGCACGAAGCATAAGAAATAAGGTGGATGAGCTTGAGGCTCAGTTGGAAATTGGCAGGTACGATGTTGTGAGGATAACTGAGACATGGCTTCAAGTGGACAGGGCTATACATGCTATCGAAAGGACAGACTGATGGGCAGAGGGGGTGGGGTGGTCCTGTTGGTGAGGAATGATACTCGGTCTCTTGCGAGGGGGGATATAGAATCAGGAGATGTAGAGTCAGTATGGATAGAGCTGAGAAATTCTAAGGCTAGAAGGACCCTAATGGGAGTTATCTACAGGCCCCCAAACAGTAGTCAGGAGGTAGGGTGCAAGTTGAATCAGGAGTTGAAATTGGCCTGTCACAAAGGTATCACTACAGTTGTTATGGGAGATTTCAACATGTGGGTAGATTGGGAGAATCAGGATGGTACTGGACCCCAAGAAAGGGAGTTTGTGGAGTGCCTCTGAGGTGGATTCTTAGAACAGCTTGTACTGGAGCCTACCAGGGAGGAGGCAATTCTGGATCTGGTGTTGTGCAACGACCCGGATTTGATCAGGGACCTCAAAGTAAACGAGCCATTAGGAGGTAGTGACCATAATATGATAAGTTTTAGTCTGCAGTTTGAGAGGGAGAAGGGAGAATTGGAAGTGTCAGTATTGCAGTTGAACAAAGGGAACTATGGAGCTATGAGGGAGAAACTGGCCAAAGTTCAATGGTTCAATACCCGAGCAGGGATGGCAGTGGAACAACAATGGCAGGTATTTCTGGATATAATGCAGAAGGTGCAGGATCAGCTCATTCCAAAGAGGAAGGAAGATCCTAAGGGGAGGTAGGGGCGGCCGTGGCTGACGAGGGAAGTTAAGGACTGTATAAAGATAAAAGAGAAGAAGTACAACATAGCAAAGATGAGCGGGAAGCCGGAGGACTGGGAAGCTTTTAAAGAGCAGGAGAAGATTATTAAAAAGGCAATACACAGAGAAAAAATGAGGTACGAAGGAAAGCTGGCCAAAAATATAAAGGAGGATAGTAAAAGCTTTTTTAGGTATGTGAAAAGAAAAAGAATGGTTAAGACTAAAATTGGGCCCTTGAAGTCAAAAATGGGTGAACAAGGAAATGGCAGATGAGTTGAATAGGTACTTTGGATCTGGCTTCACTAGGGAAGACACAAGCAACCTCCCAGATGTAATAGTGGCTGAAGGACCTAGGCTAATGGATGAACTGAAGGGAATTTATATTAGGCAGAAAATGGTGTTGGATAAATTGTTAGGTCTGAAGGCTGATAAGTCCCCGGGACCTGACGGTCTGCATCCCAGGGTACCTAAGGAGGTGGCTCAAGAAATCGTGGACACATTGGTAATCATTTTCCAATGTTCTATAGATTCAGGATCAGTTCCTGCAGATTGGAGGGTGGCTAATGTTGTCCCACTTTTCAAGAAAGGAGGGAGAGAGAAAAAAGGAAATTATAGACCGGTTAGCCTGACGCCAGTGGTGGGAAAGATGCTGGAGTCAATTATAAAAGATGAAATTACGACTCATTTGGACAGCAGTAATGAGATAGGCCAGAGTCAGCATGGCTTTATGAAGGGGAAATCATGCTTGACTAATCTTCTGGAATTTTTTGAGGATATACCTATGAAGATGGACAAGGGAGAACCAGTGGATGTAGTGTACCTGGACTTTCAGAAAGCCTTTAATAAAGTCCCACATAGGAGATTGGTGAGCAAAATTAGGGCACATGGTATTGGGGACAAAATACTGACTTGGATTGAAAATTGTCTGGCTGACAGGAAGCAAAGAGTAGTGATAAACGGTGCCTTTAGGAATGGCAGATGGTGACCAGTGAGGCACCACAAGGTTCGGTGCTGGGACCGCAGCTGTTTACGATATATATTAATGATATAGACGGAGGCATTAAAAGTAAAATTAGCAAACTTGCTGATGACACAAAGCTGGGTGGCAGTGTGAAATGTAAGGAGGATGTTATGAGAATACAGGGTGACTTGGACAGGCTAGGTGAGTGGGCGGATGCGTGGCAGATGCAGTTTAATGTGGATAAATGTGCAGTTATACACTTTGGTGGCAAGAACAGGAAGGCAGATTACTGTCTCAATGGAGTCAAGTTAGGTAAAGGGGAAGTACAATGAGATCTAGGTGTTCTTGTACATCAGTCAATGAAAGCAAGCATACAAGTACAGCAGGCAGTGAAGAAAGCTAATGGCATTCTGGCCTTCATAACAAGAAGAATTGAGTATAGGAGCAAAGAGGTCCTTCTGCAGCTGTACAGGGCCCTGGTGAGACCGCACCTGGAGTATTGTGTGCAGTTTTGGTCTCCAAATTTGAGGAAGGACATTCTTGCCATTGAGGGAGTGCAGCGTAGGTTCACGAGGACAATTCCCGGAATAGCGGGACTATCATATGTTGAAAGATTGGAGGACTGGGCTTGTATACTCTTGAGTTTAGAAGGATGAGAGGGGATCTGATTGAGACGTATAAGATTATTAAGGGATTGGAGACTCTGGAGGCAGAAAGCATGTTTCCGCTGATGGGGGAGCCCAGAACCAGAGGACACAGTTTAAAAATAAGGGGTAGGCCATTTGGAACAGAGTTGAGGAATAACTTCTTCACCCAGAGAGTGGTGGATATATGGAATGCTCTGCCCCAGAAGGCAGTGGAGGCCAACTCTCTGGATGCTTTCAAGAAAGAGATAGACAGAGCTCTTAAAGATAGTGGAATCAAGGGTTATGGGGATAAGGCAGGAACAGGATACTGATTGTGGATGATCAGCCATGATCATAATGAATGGTGGTGCTGGCTCGAAGGGCCAAATGTCCTACTCCAGCACCTATTGTCTATTGTCTATTGTCTGTCATCCAGTGCAAACATGATTTCCTCCCAATACCCTCACATCCCCGCCATTGTCCACAAACCCACCATTGGCCACCATCCTGCCCCCGTTCACTCCTCTCTTCCCCACCCCATCATCCAAAATAAATCCCCACCCTGACCAGAAGTCCCACCTGCCAAACATTCTCATAATGTGTCTCTCTGTTCCCCCCCGCTGCTCGCTCAATCTCTCACTGAGAACATACACCCAGCTGTCAAAACTGACACTTGAGTTTATGAAAGCACTACAATGTTCCAATTATAATAATTAGAAAGTGAGAGGTTACCAGCAAAATCCAGATTATTACAGAAGAATTAAGGCCATTTGGCAATAAAACCCCTTTGTTAATGATTTCCATCTGGAAGCCCCTTTATAATTATTATTATTGGATAGATTTCCTGATACATGATTCCATGTGTTCATCCTAGCTTTCCATTTCCATAGATAGTAGGAACTGCCGATGCTGGAGAATCTGAGATAACACGGTTTTGAGCTGGATGAGCACAGCAGGCCAAGCAGCATCAGGGGAGCAGGAAGGCTGACATTTTGGGTCAAGACCCTTCTTCAGAAATGGAGGAGGGGAAGGGGATTCTGAAGTAAGTAGAGAGAGAGAGAGCAGATAAAAGGTGGATAGAAGAGAAAGTAGGTGGAGAGAAAACAGACAGGTCAAAGAGGCGGAGATGGAGCCAGTGAAGGTGAATGTAGGTGGGGAGTTAGCAGGGGATAGGCCGATCCAGGGAGGACAGACAGGTCAAGGAGGTGGGATGAGGTTGGTGGGTAGGAGATGGGGTTGGGGCTTGAAGTGGGAGGAATGGTTAGGGAGGCGTGGACTAGTTGGGCTGGTTTTAGGATGTGGTTGGGGGAGGGGTGATTTTGAAGCTTGTGAAGTCCACATTGATACCATTGGGCTGCAGGGTTCCCAAGCGAAACATGAGATGCTGTTCCTGCAGCTTTCGGGTGGCGTCATTGTGGCACTGCAGGAGGCCCAGGATTGACATGTCATCCGAGGGGGAGTTGAAATGGTTCGCAACTGGGAGGTGCAGTTTGCTGTGAATTGAGCATAGGTGTTCCACAAAGCGGTCCCAAGCCTCCGTTTGGTTTCTCCAATGTAGAGGAGGCCACAATGGGAACAGCGGATACAGTATATCACATTAGCAGATGTGCAGGTGAACATCTGTTTGATGTGGAAGGTCTTCTTAGGGCCTGGGATGGGGGTAAGGGGGGGAGGTGACAGTTGTAGCAATTACTTCGGTTGCAGGGGAAATCGCCAGGGGTGATGGGGCTGGTGGGGAGTGTGAAGTGGACAAGGGAGTCACAGAGAGAGTGGTCCTTCCAGAAGGCAGAAAAGGGTGGGGAGGGAAAAATGTCTTTAGTGGTGGGGTCAGATCGCGGATGGCGGAAATGTTGGAGGATGATGCTTTGCATCAGAGGTTGGTGGGGTGGTCAGTGAGGATGAGGGGATTTCTTTTTTGGTTGTTATTGTGGGTAGGGGGTGTGAGGGATGAGTTGCGGGAAATGCGGGAGACACAGTCGAGGGCATTTTTGATCACTGTGGAGGAGAAGTTACTGTCCTTGAGAAAAGAGGACATCTGGGATGTCCGCGAGTGGAATGCCTCATCTCGGGAGCAGATGCGGCGGGGGCAAAGGAATTGGGAATAGGGGATGGCCTTTTTACAGGAAGGTGGGTGAGAGGAGGAGTATTCTAGGTAGTTGTGGGAGTCAGTAGGCTTGAAATGGATATCGGTTTCCTGGTGGTTGCCAGAGATGGAGACAGAGAGGTCCAGGAAGGAGAGAGAGGAAACATAGATGGTCCGGGTGAACTTAAGGTTGGGGTGGAAGGTGTTGGTGAAGTGGATGAACTGTTCGAGCTCCTGGTGGGAGCACAAGGCGGCGCCGAAACAGTCATTAATGTAACAGAGGAAGAGGTGGGGTTTAGGGCCAGTGTAGGTGCGGAAGAGAGATTGTTCCGCGTATCCTACAATAGCTTGGGTCCATGTGGGTACCCATGGCCACCCCCTTTGTCTGTAGGAAGTGGGAGGAATTGAAAGAAAAGTTGTTGAGGGTGAGGATGAGTTCGGCTAGGCGGATGAGGGTGTCGGTGGAGGGGGACTGGTCGGGCCTCTGGGACAGGAAGAAGTGAAGGTCCTTTAGGCCATCTGCATGGGGAATGCAGGTGTATAGGGACCAGACATCCATGGTAAAGGTGAGGTGTTGGGGACCGGGGAATTGGAAGTTCTTGAGAAGGTGGAGAGCGTGGGTGGTGTCACAGACGTAGGTAGGGAGTTCCTGGACCAAGGTAGAGAAAATGGAGTCCAGATAGGTGGAGATGCATTCAGTGGGGCAGGAGCAGTTGGAGACAATGGGTCAACCCAGGCAGTCAGGTCTGTGGATTTTGGGAGGGAGATAGAAGCGGGCGGTGTGGGGTCGGGGAATGATGAGGTTAGAGGCTGTGGGTGGGAGGTCACCTGAGGTGATGAGGTTGTGGATGATTTGGGAGATGATGGTTTGGTGTTCGGGGGTGGGGTCATGATCAATGGGGCGATAGAAGGAGGTATTAGAGAGCAGGTGAACTGGCCTCAGCAATGAGGAGGTCAGTGCGCCATAACACATCCCTTGTCTGTGGGTTTTATGGTGAGGCTGGGATTGGAGTGGAGGGCTGCACATTCTGTGGGGGAGAGGTTGGAGTGGGTGAGAGGGGTGGAGGGTTTGAGGCGATCGGTGTCTTGATGGCAATTAGCGATGAAGAGGTCAAGGGAGGGTAGGAGGCCTTGGAGTGGACTTCACAAGCTTCAAAATCTCCCCTTCCCCGACCGCATCCCAAAACCAGCCCAGCTAGTCCCCACCACCCCATCCCGTCCCCCCACCTCAAGCCCCACCCCCATCTCCTACCCACTGACCTCATCCCGCCTCCTTGACCTGACTGTCCTCCCAGGGCTGACCTATCCCTTCCCTAACTCCCCACCTACATTAACCTTTACTGGCTCTAACCCCGCTTCTTTGATCTGTCTGTCTCCTCTCCCCCATCTTCTCCTTTATTCATCTTCTATCCACCTCCCCCGTCTCTATTTATTTCAGAATCCCCTTCTCCTCCCCTATTTCTGAAGAAGGGTCTCAAACCTAAACGTCAGCTTTCAATTTCCATATTTCACTTTGATCTGGTTTCCTCTGTTTGAGTAGATGTTTCTTCCTTTATAGGACTACCATTCTCAGGGCTCTGCTTAGGTGTTGACAATCCCCATTACAGAGTGTTTTTTTTATTTAGTCAGAGTTCTCAGGACTAGTCCATCTTCCCTCACAAAGAGGGATAGAGTGAAAACGTGAGGTAGGAAGTGTTGAGCGGAACTTGTGTAGGACTTGAACAAAAACAGAAGTTGCTGGAAAAGCTCAGCAGGTCTGGCAGCATCTACGGAGGAGGAAAAAAAGTTAACATTTCCAGTCTGAGGAACAGTCACCGGACCCGAAACGTTAACTTTGTTTTCTCCTCCACAGACGCTGCCAGACCTGCTGAGCTTTTCCAACAACTTCTGTTTTTGTTCCTGATTTACAGTATCCGTAGTTCTTTTGGTTCTTGCGTCGGACTTGCACTGGTGATTTGGAACCACAGCAAACAAGAACAAGAGCAGAGGATGAGGGAGAGAATTCCTGGGTGAAATGTGTCATCAGGCAAGCCAGATTTCTGACCCAGAGTGAATGGGTTCAAGACCCACTCCAGAGACTTCAGTACAGAATCATTGCTGACACATCCTGAAGGAGTGCTGCACTGTCAGAGGTGACATCTTTCAGATAAGACGTGTAGCAGAGGCCCTGTCCATCTTCTTTGGTGATGTGGATGACCCCTGGGAACTGCTTTGAAAAAGACTAGAGGTGCTCTGGACAATAAACCAATATGAAACTGAAACAGTTTGTCTGGTCTTGATCACATGGCTATTTGTGGGATCTTACCATGCACAAATGAGCTGCCATACATCAGAACCATGACAGGGCTTAAACAACATTTGGCAGGACGGCATCTGGATATTATATGAAAGACGTTATAGAGAAAAACACTGGATTTCTGCTATAAAGAGGTTGATCTAAAAAATATAATCCTGTATTTGCACCACTCTTTGAAGAGTATACCCACCAGTTATATGAAAGGGTTACATTTCTGCTGGGTTTCATTCAGTTGGACTCAACCCAGTTGGACAATTTATCTCACATTGATATGATGTGGAAAGGCACAGTGAAAGAGGGAGTGAAGACTGCAGAAGAAACTAAGTGAAACCACAAGAACAGATGAGTAGTGGAGAGAGAAAAGGAAAGGAACAGAGAATCTGGGCTAGATTTGAACTGAGGCAGCATACTGTAACCCACTGCTCCAGCCACAACACCCCCCCCCCCCCCCCAGCCCCGCCTCATTCTGTTCTATAACTCAGTCAAATCATTTAATAATAAATTCAATTCAGGCACAGAATTCCAGCAAACACACCACCTCCCATTTACTGGTGTTGTTTCAAATTAACAAATCAAACGAGGAATGTTTCCAGATATGCAGTTAACATTTTTCTGCTTTTGGCTGGTGTTACTGCACACAGATGTAGAAGGTTTGTTTGTGTTGCAGCGTTGGAACTGGAAAAATGAGGTCCTAATTTCGAAGGCAGTTTGGCATCTGTGACTAATACTGACTATAACTGACCCAGTTCTAACACTCAGGCTTTACTGACAATGTTCTCCAGGAATAATTGCCCTGACACCCTCAGGTCATGAGGGCAGATTTCTCGTATCCCAACGTCATTTGATGATTTTCTTTTTGGAAGGTGGTGTTGACAAGAACGTGATTGGGCTCAACTATGGGGCCCTCCACAGTTGAATAGTTGGTCAGCTCACACATGAATAGTGACCATTTGGTCTCATGGAACTGAAGCAGGCAAAAGAAGGAGAGACCATGCTGATGAAGAGTCACTAGACAAAATATTAACTCTGGCAGACCAGCTGTGTTTCACCTGCGATTTCTGTTTTTGCCCTGGGCAGACACATGGGAAACCGGTTGGCTTGCAAGTGGTTACTGACCACACAAAGGAAGGATGGGGGAAATGTTGGTGAAGTGGCACTCCCCATTCCCAGCGTGAACAACCTATACAGGAGATGGATTTGTCAAACAGGAAGGAAAGGAAGGACAAAAGCCAAAGAGTGAATTTGCATCTTCCCAACAGGCTCTCTGAAAAACCCACTGGATGGCACACGCAATAAGTCATCATTTCAGCACAGGAGAGCAAAGCCAATGGAGGACACATCATGTGAATCATTAGGTAGGCAACAAAAGGACACTTTACACTGAACCACACAGCTCTTAGTCACCCAGATCTGAACCTGCTGGGCATGTGCTGGGGGGTAAAGAATCAGTCTCTTCCCCCATTGGGTGAAGAGAGGGGAATGAAATCGAAACTGGCTGAAGTCCCAGAGGACTAAAGAGTCAATTTATAGAGAGTTTAACATGCAGGTCACCACACTCAGGCAAGGGCAAGGTTGAAAAGACACTGTCACCATGGTGATTCCAGCCAGTCCAGGAATCGAAGAGTCTGTTCAAGTTCCTGCTTCTAATGATCCTCCAAGTCTCCATGACACGATTGATATTGAGTATGGGCATGGCCCATTAGCAACCAATACTCATTAGTTTACTTTGTTCCTGAAGAATGGATTTTCCTTGGCTCCAACTCACTAACCAGCATTTTTAAACTCCTCTCATCACATTCAATCCCTCAGAGCATCATCTGTTCCTTTCTCTGTAGCCTCCACCAACTCTACGACCATCCGAGGTATCAGCTTTCATGGAACTCTTGCCTCTTGTGACTCGACCATGATGGCCACATTATCTCAGTCCTATACTCTCGAATCCCCTCACTGCTTCTCTTCCTTCGGTTAAGTCACCTCTTAAACCGTCTCTCTTTTACCAAGCTTTTAACCACTGATCCTCATATCTCTGTCTATGGCTTGTACCATTAGTTGGATGATACTGTTTCTCAGCCTGTGGCAAGATTACTAACTATTACTTTTGCTGCTGCGTTAGATGTGTCCAAACCTGAACCCTCAAACCTCAGCAGACAATGGAAGGAATGAATGCTCAAGCCACCAAAGGGTTAAAGAGCAGGTTTTGTTGCTCAGACTTCATGTTCAAAGTGATTGTGTCAAGCTCTGAATCTGAAGTTTCTGCTGGGAGACATTAATCAGGTTAATCTGCACATCAGAGATTCATCATGCAGAATCAACCCATTTGGTTTCAATAACTTTGAAAATTGGAAGATACTGCACCGACAATTAAAGAACAATTATGTTGGCGGCGTTTTGTCTTTTGAATAACCAGTCTACAGTCTTTGTCAGTTCTGTACCCTGGGCTTTGTGACGTGGCAGTGTGGGGGTGAGGCAGGGATAGACTGATGTCATCTCAACTAAAAAGGACTGCATAAACTCGCTAGTGTTTATAATTCTGGACTCAGCCCCTAAGTTTCTGGAAAACAATTTTTAACAATGCCACCACTATGCCTTCACTTCAACATGTCCCTCCACGGAGAAACCTCTTGCAACCTGGGAGGAGGCTATTTGGCTCATGCCACTAGGCTAACTCTTTACTAGAGCATCCTGCTATCCCATTTCTCTCCCTATAGCTCCTTATCTTCCAAAGCTTCAATTATTTATGCAATTTTCTCTTTAAAAGTCCAGTGGTATCTGCATAACCACCTTTTGGCGAAATATTCTACATTGCAAAAATTCTCTGGTGTAAAACTCAGCCCCAAAATCTCTCCTCATCCATAATGTCAACTCAAATTCGACATCAAATGATTGACAGTCGAATCAGGGGCCTGAGGGCTACCATTTTTCAGAGCTATGGAGACAAATCCAACATCATTGTCTAAATGCCACAGTGTGTGGTGGCATGTGACCATGATCTTTCAAATTTTACAATCTAGCAACGGTGTATCAGCATGTTGTTGGAATTCTGGTTCATGGACTGTACTGAGTGAGATATTGCACAAAATTATGCTAACTCTGTTGTGTTTTATAAGAATTGTTTGCACTAACCATATTTGACCAGGGAACAGGCACACAAAGGGATTTCCTTCCTTATGCTTGTATAACTCAGAAAATGTGAGGTTGTCCACTTTGGCAGAAGAATTAGAAAAGCAAAATTCTACTGAACTAGAGACACTGCAGAAAACTGCAAGTTCTGAGGGATTTGGGTGTCCTAGTAAATGAATCTTAAAATGTTAACATGTCCATTCAGAATGTACATGGAAGACAAATGGAATGTTGACCTCCATTCATGGTGGATGGCATAAAAAAGCAAGGAATTCGTACTACAACTGTGCCAGGCTTTGCTGACACTACCCCTGGAGGTCTGTCTATAGTTGATATACCCACACTGATTGGAAGCCGCTCAGAGAAGGTTTATTGGGTTGATTCATGGGATGAAGGAGTTGTTTTCTAAGAAAGGGTTGAACAAGTGGGAGCCGAGGAGAATGGGAGGAGATTCTGAGGGGTATTGACAGGGTAGATGGGGAATCTCTTGTGTAATCAGAACTAGAGGGCACAGTTTCAAAATAAATCATAGAATCCCCACAAATCCATACTGACCCACAGAGTATCCCAGCCAGACCCATTTCCCTATAAATCCACCTAATCTACACATCCCTGAACACTATGGGCAAGTTAGCACAGCTGATCCACCTAGTTTGCACATCTTTGGACTGTGGGAGGAAACCCACAGAGACATGGGGAGAATGTGCAAACTCCGCACAGACAGTCACCTGAGGCTGGAATCGAACCTGGGTCCCTGGCACCGTGAGGCAGCAGTGCTAACCACTGAGCCAACATGTCTCCCATTTAAGACAAGATGAAAAGGAATTTATTCCCTTAGAAAGAGTTTCCGGTCTTTGAAAGTTTCTACCCCAGTGAGCAGTATGGGCTTTTGTTATTGAATATACTCAAGGTTAGGTTACAGATGTTAAGGTAGTCAAGGTTCATGGGGTGAGGCAGGGAAGTGGAGTCAAGGTCGCAATGGATCAGCCATGTTCTTACTGAAAAAGTAAGGCTCAAGGGGCCAAATCATTTACACTTCCTCCTGTTTTGTATGGTCATACATAACCCTAGGGACCAGTCACCATCCAGAAACCCTATGGGACAGATTCAGTGACAGATCCCACGAGTAAATGTCTGACCAGCAGTTTCACAGGTATCAGCAGAGTACACTATTAGACAGTGCCTAACTAAGGACTCCATGGACCTTTGTCTACTTGAGAAAGTATCTAGTCATTGTTATTTCCACAAGATCTGCACCTCAGATCGAAGTCACAGCACCAAAGTTCAATACTGAATGGAACAGACTAAAAGTGTTCAAACATTTATTATTCAGTGTGTTGCCTGATCACCCTATACAAGTAGGAAAAAGAATAATTAATGAACATTTTTGGGACAGTTAAACATGCACACATTATTTCCTGTTCTCTGATGCCCAAGGCAAAACCACGATGGTAGAAGTGGTAATGAGGGAGGAGTGATACAAATTTGATATCTTGTCAGCAAAAGATTAAGCTATTTCCAAAGAATTCCCTGGTTGTGAGTTTAAACTTGTTGGAGGCGGTTGGGAGGGATGGAGATGTAATAGAGATCAGCTTTGAAGAATGAATAATAAAAGAAAATCTTCAATGCATTGGCTGATGTGTTTTTGTACCTAGCCTTTGGAAATAGTTACATCAAGTGATTGAACCTTTCTTCCATGTTGTAGCTTGTTTCCCAATAAATGTTCAGGCGGTGGGGGGGGGGGGGGTGTTCCTTTTTTTAATAAACAGCTGCTTCTGGCACAAACATGGTTGATTTGCACTTGCCTGATCCAAGTTTTCAATGTTATTCCTTCTTGGAAGCAGGCACACTTCACATCCTCATTGCTTTCTTCCTTACACTGGAATCTTTACATTGCACAGCTACAATACGCAGCCAGAATTTTTTTTTGTTATCGGTTCATAACAGATATTTTGCTGAGTTTGGGCATGATGGGGTCGGGGGCAGAACCTAAGCTTTCCACTTCAATGATCCTGGGTTATGGAAAGAAATTAGCACGGACCTTGTCCAGATTGAACTCTCAGTCAAATGGAAAGCCAATAAATGGCAGTATGCAGAATGGGGTGGGGGCAAAACAGGGAAAAAGGCTTCATTGAAGTCAATTACAACACCCACAGTCACGTCAGAGAGAAATGAATAAATAGCAAGCCAGTGGCCATTGTCTGCATGTACAGTTCTAAGAGGTCCTGTCTAATACTCCAGCCAATGGCAAGTGCATTCCACATCTCAACGCTCAGAAGCTGGGTGAGAGTGGGCGATACTGTTCCAGATGCTTCCAGTCGCAAGGAGGGAGACGCACGCATGTGGAGAGTAGATGCTGTTGCTAGCGGCAGGCCATAATGATGAAATCATTCATCATGAGTAGACTGGCGATCAAGTTCTCCAGTTACCTGTAACAACGGACCACAGCAAAGACAACACGATCAGCAAGAACTCAACTCAAAACACACACGTATCAAGGTCCCAGTGCTCTCATAAATCTATTACGCAGCAAAAAAAACCCCTTGGGTCCACAATACAGCTGCGGGCTGCCCCTTCTCTGTGTTTACTCAGGGGCAGCAGTGGTTTATTTGCTAGCACTTCCACCTTGGAGAATCTCCAGAGACTCAAACACTGCAAATTGGACTGACATGCCATTGGAGTACTGAGGGAACGCTGCACTGTTAACAGGTGTCAATTTTCAGATGAGAAGGCCTGCAAATGCAAAAGATCTCATGGTGGCTATTTGAAAGAAGATCAGGTAGGCATGACTGGTATCCTGCTTATTTATCCCACATTCAACAATGCTAAAACAGCAACGATCAGGTTATCATCGTAGGGCTGTTTATGGCAGGTTCCTGTGCACAGTTGGCTGCTTTGGTCTGTACATTAAAATGGAGACCATATTTCAAACGTAAAGCACATCTCACCCCAGGATCATAAAAATTGCTTCGTAAATACAATGGTGCATTAAACTACAGGTTTCTGGTCCCCGTTTGGTCTCAATGTCCTGCAGTTACTTTGGGGGCGGTGGAGGGAGAATGAAAATCTGGCTAACATTCCCACTCCTGGATCTTATAGGATATTTTAAAAAATCCAAACAACTGCAGGTGCTGGAAATCAGAAACAGTAAACAGAAATTGTTGACAAAGCACAGCAGATCTGGCAGCATCTATGGGGAGAAAGCAGAATGAATGTTTCAGGTCCAATCACTCTTCCTCAGAACTCAGTTTTCCCAGCAATTTCTGTGTTCGTTTCTTATGGAATATCGCTTGCTGATCACGCCTTATGTGGGCTTCAGGCACATCAAAAACACCTCCAGACTTCTGGGAATTTGGGCAGGGGGTTAATGGACCCAACAGGGTTATTTGTACTAAAATGAAAAAAAAAATCCCAGTTCTTGTGAGTGTGAATTTGTATGGATCTACTTCAATAAAGGATGGCATAGGCTTGACTGCGATGCTCCCCACAGTTGAGCAGCCTCAAACCCATCAGCCATTCATGACTTGTATTTCCTAAGATTCACCATACCACAGGACTCACCACACCCACCATGCTTTGAACTTCTGAGTATTTGGCTTTGGAAATTTGCTATGCATCTACCATCTTTGTAACTCTGCTGGTACACATAATGGGTGGAATGCTTCATTCTGCACAATAATATTTCCGTAATTCTAAAACAGCACCCACCATGCTCTAAGAGCTATGCCCTCGTGCATGATCCTATGTCGGACATGAATCTGACATGGAGCCATCTTATTTTGGACCCTCACTGTCACATGGAACTTACAGCCTGAAAGGGGCCATTCAGCCGAATGGCTCCATGCTGTTATTTATTCTGTAAACAAGCCCTCTCCCTTCAATCCCTACACCTGCCCAGCAGTTTACCTCATCTGATTTGCATATCCTGTTCTTCACTCTCTTGTGTACTCAGATCAGTTAAAGGTGTTTATAGAATTTGCTGTAACTATTCAATGAGTTGGCAAGTTCCACATTCTCACTACTTTCTAGATAAAGCAGATTTTTCTATTAGATTAATTACCATATATATGTATCCCTCTTAGTGCTGGTCCATCCCACACAGGAAAACATCTTCCATAGAATCCCTACAGTGTGGAAACAGGCCATTCAGCCCAACAAATCCACACAGACCCTCTGAAAAGAATCTCACCCACACTCATCGCCCTACCCTATCCATACATTTCCCATGCCCAATCCACCTAACCTGCATATCCCCGGACATTATGGGCAACTTAGCATGGCTAAGCCACATATCTTTGAACTTCTGGGAGGAAGCCAGAGCACCCAGAGAAAACCCACACAGACACAGGGAGAATGCGCAAACTCCACACAGTTGCTCGAGGCTGGAATTGAACCCGGGTCCCTGGCCCTGTGAGGCAGCAGTGCCAACCGCTGAGCCCACTGTGCCACCCACCTTCTCTGTTTATCCTATTAAACTCCTTTTCTTGTAATAAATACCTCTGTCAGGCACCCTTCAGCTTTTTCATTTACTGAGAAGGCAGCGCTGGCCTGTTCAACCTTTCTGGTGGGTATTATCACTCAGTTCTGCATTCCTCCTTGTGAATTCTTCTTTAGTGTCATTTCATTAACAGAGAAAGCAGAAATGCTGAAGAAGGGTCCTGACCTGAAACGTCAGCTTTCCTGCTCCCTGGCCTGCTGTGTTCCTCCAGCTCTGCACTGTGTTATTTCTGGCTCCAGCATCGGCAGTTCTCACTATCTCCAACTGAATTCCAAATGTGTCTAACAACAACCTCCGCATTTCTCAATTCTAAACATTTGGTCTCTGTTTTCTGCCCTTTGAATTGCAATTTTTACAGATTTAAATTTTACATTGAGGATATTTCTGACACTACTTACAGTGGAAGAGTTGTTTCATGACCCGGTAACAGTTATCAAATAAAGCTTTGGGCCTGATGGACTTGCTCTTGCTGTGCTCATCCACATCACTAATACGGTATAGTACTTCCTCCACTCGCTCATCTTCAATGTCTTCAATCTTAACATTCAGTAGAAAGGAGAAGGAAAGATTCAACAAACAGCAGCAGACGATGAATCTGAGCGATATTTAAACTACATGTAAGGCACAGAGTTTTTATTTTATTTTTTTCTCTCTCTGTAGGTTTTCCAATCAATTTTACCCATTTTAGGCAGTAACGGCACTTAATAATCAGATTTCCGACCAGTTAGCGCCTCAGTCAATGTGCAACTGGATTTCACATTTGCACCTGCAGTGACTCCCTAACATCAGCGCCTAATGACGTGCTCCAACAGGAAGTGCTGACCATGCATGCAGTCTGACTGTAGGCAGAAAATTTTAGCCCCTGGATGGATTTTATTGGAGAGCACTTTGTACAGAAAGCAGGCAAAGATGGAGTCATAGAGTCAGAGAGAGATACAGCACGGAAGCAGACTCTTCGGTCTAACTTGCCCATGCCGACCAGATATTCTAAAACATCTAGTCCCATTTGGCCCCTATCACCCGAAACACTTCCTATTCAAGTACCTATCCAGATGCCTTTTATAGGTTGTATTTTTACCAGCTTCCACCACTTCCTCTGGTGGCTCATTTCATACACACACTATCCTCTGTGTGAAAAAGGTTTCCCCTCAGGTCCCTTTTAAATCTTTCCCCTCTCACCTTAAACCTATGCCCTCGAGTTTTGGATTCCCCCACCCTGGGGAAAAGACCTTGTCTATTTACACTATACGCGCCTCTTATGATTTTATAAACCTTTATAAAGGTCACCTTTCAGTTTCTGACGGTCCAGGGAAAATAGCCCCAATCCATTCAGTCTCTCCCTATAGCTCAAACCCTCCAATCCTGGCAACATCTTATAAATACTTTCTGAATCCTTTCACATTTCACAACATCCTTCCTATAGCAGGAGGACCAGAATTGCACACAGTATTCCAAAAGTGACCTAACCAAAGTCCTGTACAGATGCAACATGACCTCCCAACTCCTATACTCAATACACTGACCAATAAAGGCAAGCATAGCAAACACTGCCTTCACTATCCTATCTACCTGCCATTCCACTTTCAAGGAACTATGATCCTGCACTCCAAGGCCTCTGTTCAGCAACACTCCCCAGGACCTTACCATTAAGCGTATAAGTCTGGCCCTGATTTGCCTTTCCAAAATGCAGCACCTCACATTTATCTAAATTAAACTCCATCTGCCACTCCTTGACCCATTGGCCCATCTGATTGAGATCCCGCTGTACTCTTGAGGTCACCTTCTTCACTGTCTATGTGTATTTATGTAAGCTATATTTACCAGCAATCAGTAACCAATAATTGTGAAATGCTCCTGATGCCCTTAGAATACTCACCACTATGTTTTACATCTTACTACTTGTTATGGAGACACTTTATATGTAATATTACTCATGGGACTTAAGTTTTGAAAGTTTATGAAAGGGTTACTTCAAGTTTTATAGGCATAGCTGGAGTAGTTTCTTTAAAAGAGATCACTGAACATTCACTATTGACATGCAGTTTTTTTTTCGGAAGGCTTTCTATGAATGACATGTCTGTTGATAGCTGCTTGCTTTGCTATAAATCCTGGTGGGACCATTTTAAATCAACACTGACTTGAACATATCTTGTTCCAAACATTTCAATTGGAGGGAAGCCTGGTAAGAACAAGTTAGATTGGAGGAAAGCCTGCTAAGAACAAGTTGCTCAGCTGATCTTGCATTCCGAGAAGAAAACTTTCCTGTTCAGTTCAGGATGAAGCCAATCTGTTCTTTTGAGAGTGTGATTGAAGAAACATCACAAGATTACATTTGAGTATGGTGGATCTGAAAGACGTCAGAGACAACTTTGAGAAATGAGTGACTCAACACATGTCACAGCATCAGAACAACAGACATCAGAACATTCTGTGCTTTGCCCATTTGCCTTCAAGGATGATCAATTGTCCAAAAAGCCAGTCTCTGCAAAGACGTCTTGTTCTCTTTTCCTGGATCGTGTATGTTTGTTTATTTTGGGGAGACTTAGAGGGATAACCATTTATACTTCAATATTAATGAATACGGGCATTAATAAATTAGCCAATAAATAATAATTGTGCATATTAAGGTTGATAGATCTTGTTATTTAAAACCTGATATAAATTATGCATTTAACTGGTCATTTTGGCAACTGGAAATAGTATTTCTATTTTAAGTTGTGACCCACGCAATAGTGGGACTAAATTGACAGTCCAGCCTCAGTGGTCCAGGTAGGTCTCCCATAACGTGATAGTTGAGTTTAAAAGAAAACTGCAATACAGAAAATCTTGTTATAGGGAAATCAGTATAGAAAATCACTATACTCGCACAGCAGAAAGTTCATGTTATCCAAACAGCGTTCACTACTCCTCAATCGTATTACAGTCAATTCATATTAATGAATCGCATGTTATGGCAGAACTACCTGTAACTAATTTACCAACAGGCTTACAAAGTAAGATTAAAATACATATGCAAACATATGTGCATGGGCATTAAGTTCACATGCTCAATGTTGCCATTTTTTATTACAGTTATAGAGACATAGAGATACAGAGCTTGGAAACAGAGCATTCAGCCCAAATCGTCCATGTTGACCAGGTATCCCAATTACATCAAGGCCCATTTCCCAGCATTTGGCCCACATTCCTCTAAACCTTGCCTATCCATATACCTATCCCCGATTCCTTTTAAATGTTGTAATTGTACAAGCCTCCACCACTTCCTCTGGCAGCTCATTCCACACATGCACCACCCTTTGTGTGAAAAAGCTGTCCCTTGGGATCCTTTTATATCTTTCCCCTCTCACCTTAAACCTATGCCCTCTAGTATTGGACTTGCCCACCTCAAGACCTTGGCTATTTACACTATCCATGCCCCTCATGATTTTATAAACCTCTTTAAGATCACCCCTCAGCCTCCAACGCTCCAAGGAAAATTGCCCCAGTCCATTCCGCCGCTCCCTATAGCTCGAACTCTCCAACCTGGCAAATTCCTTGTAAATCTTTCTGAATCCTTTCACATTTCACAACATCTTTCTTTAGAAGGAGATCAGAATTGCATGCATTTACTAACCAGAAATGCAATTATTTAAATCTGGAATCCAGATGTAGCTTGTGGCTAATGTATTGGACAATATTAGTCTAGACAGGATAATAAAGTGTGAAGCTGGATGAACACAGCAGGCCCAGCAGCATCTCAGGAGCACAAAAGCTGACGTTTCGGGCCTAGACCCTTCATCAGAGAGGGGGATGGGGTGAGGGTTCTGGAATAAATAGGGAGAGAGGGGGAGGCGGACCAAAGATGGAGAGAAAAGAAGATAGGTGGAGAGGAGAGTATAGGTGGGGAGGTAGGGAGGGGATAGGTCAGTCCAGGGAAGACGGACAGGTCAAGGAGGTGGGATGTGGTTAGTAGGTAGGAAATGGAGGTGCGGCTTGGGGTGGGAGGAAGGGATGGGTGAGAGGAAGAACAGGTTAGGGAGGCAGAGACAGGTTGGGCTGGTTTTGGGATGCAGTGGGTGGAGGGGAAGAGCTGGGCTGGTTGTGTGGTGCAGTGGGGGGAGGGGATGAACTGGGCTGGTTTTGGGATGCGGTGGGGGAAGGGGAGATTTTGAAGCTGGTGAAGTCCACATTGATACCATTGGGCTGCAGGGCTCCCAAGCGGAATATGAGTTGCTGTTCCTGCAACCTTCGGGTGGCATCACTATGGCACTGCAGGAGGCCCATGATGGACATGTCATCTAAAGAATGGGAGGGGGAGTTGAAATGGTTCGCGACTGGGAGGTGCAGTTGTTTATTGCGAACCGAGCGGAGGTGTTCTGCAAAGCGGTCCCCAAGTCCAATGGTTTCCCCAATGTAGAGGGCGCCGCACCGGGTACAATGGATACAGTATACCACATTGGCAGATGTGCAGGTGAACCTCTGCTTAATATGGAAAGTCATCTTGGGGCCTGGGATAGGGTTGAGGGAGGAGGTGTGGGGGCAAGTGGATAGGGGTGAGGGAGGAGGTGTGGGGGCAAGTGGATAGGGGTGAGGGAGGAAGTGTGGGGCAAGTGTGGGGGCCACTTGCCCCCACACCTCCTCCCTCACCCCTATCCACTTGCCCCCACACCTCCTCCCTCACCCCTATCCCAGGCCCCAAGATGACTTTCCATATTAAGCAGAGGTTCACCTGCACATCTGCCAATGTGGTATACTGTATCCATTGAACCCGGTGTGGCTTTGTCTACATTGGGGAAACCAAGCGGCGGCTTGGGGACCGCTTTGCAGAACACCTCCGCTCGGTTCGCAATAAACAACTGCACCTCCCAGTCGTGAACCATTTCAACTCCCCCTCCCATTTTTTAGATGGCATGTCCATCATGGGCCTCCTGCAGTGCCACAATGACGCCACCCGAAGGTTGCAGGAACAGCAACTCATATTCCGCTTGGGAGCCCTGCAGCCCAATGGTATCAATGTGGACTTCACCAGCTTCAAAATCTCCCCTTCCCCCACCGCATCCCAAAAACAGCCCAGTTCATCCCCTCCCCCCACTGCACCACACAACCAGCCCAGCTCTTACCTCCACCCACTGCATCCCAAAACCAGTCCAACCTGTCTCTGCCTCCCTAACCTGTTCTTCCTCTCACCCATCCCTTCCTCCCACCCCAAGCCGCACCTCCATTTCCTACCTACTAACCACATCCCACCTCCTTGACCTGTCCGTCTTCCCTGGACTGACCTATCCCCTCCCTACCTCCCCACTTATACTCTCCTCTCCACCTATCTTCTTTTCTCTCCATCTTCGGTCCGCCCCCCCCTCTCTCCCTATTTATTCCAGTACCCTCACCCCATCCCCCTCTCTGATGAAGGGTCTAGGCCCGAAACGTCAGCTTTTGTGCTCCTGAGATGCTGCTGGGCCTGCTGTGTTCATCCAGCTTCACACTTTATTATCTTGGATTCTCCAGCATCTGCAGTTCCCATTATCATTAGTCTAGACAGCCCTGTTCTCTTACCAATACAGAGTCATACACCAATATTCTTGAGTTCTTCACCGTAGAAGGCACTAATAGCTTACCAGAACATCGAGAGAATCAGGGAGCTGAGATGAGGGTAGTGACCATTACTAAGGAGAAGAAGCTGAGGAAGCTAAAAGCTCTATAAGTGGAAACATCACCTGTACCAGATGGACTACACATCAGAGTTCTGGAAGGAGGTAGCTGGGGAGATTGTGCAGGCATTGGTCATGACCTTTCAGGAATCACTGGAGTCAGAGAGGGTCCCAGAGGACTGAAAAATGTTAATGTAACACCCCTGTTTAAGAAGGGAGGGAGGCAGAAGACAGGGAACAATAGTCAGTCTGACCTCAGTCCATCGGTAAAATTTGAGAGACTATTAAGGATAAGACTGCAAGTACGTGGAAATGTAAGGCAAAATAAAGCTGAGTCAGCATGATGTTGTCAAGGGGAGGTCATGCCCGCGAAATCTGTCAGAATTATTTGAGGAGATAATGAGCAAGTTAGATATTGGAGAGCCATTGGACGTGATCTATTTGGGTTTCCCAATGACCTCTGACAAGGTGCCACACAGGAGGCTGTTAAATAAGATAAGAAGCCCTGATGTTAGGGGCAAGGTGCTGGCATGGATAGCAGATTGGCTGACTGGGAGAGTGGGGAGAAAGTGGTCTTTTTCACGATGGCAGTTACTGACAAGTGCAGTTCCCCAGGAGGCCACGATGGGAACATAACTATTCTATTACAGATTGACGATCTGGGCGAACACATTGCAGGCATTGTTGTTAAGTTTGCAGATGGCACAAAGATAGGTGGAGGAACAGGAAGTATTGAGGAAACTGCAAAAGGATTTGAACAGTCTAGGAAACAGGGTAAAGAAGTGGCTTATGGATTTTTTTTAATTCATGAAGCAGTGATGGAAAAGGATAGACCAGATCCAAAGGTTAAAGTTCTAAACTGGAGGAAGGCCTACTTTGATGGTATTATGCAAGAACTAGCAAAATTTGGGGGTGGATATTCACAGGTAAATTGATAGCTGGAAAATGGGAAGCCTTGAAAAATGAGATAATCAGAGCCCGGAGCCAGTATCTTCCTGTTTGGATGAAGGGCAAGGCTGGTAAGTACAGGGAATGCTGGATGACTACGGAAATTGAGGTTTTGGTCAAGAAAAAGGAGGAAGCATATGTAAGGGATCGAGTGAATCCCTAAAACAGTATAAGGCGGTTGAAGTGTACTTCACAGGGGAATTGGGAAGGCCAAAAGGGGACCGGAAATATTTTTGGCAAATAGGGTTAGGGAGAATCCAAAGGGATTCTACAAATACATTAAGGACAAAAGAGTAACTATGGAGAAAATGGGGCCCCTTAAAAATGTGTAGAACCACAGAAGATGTGGGAGATACTAAAAAAGTATTTTGTATTAGTGTTGACTGTAGAGAAGGACATAGAAACTAGAGAACTTAGAGAAATAAACAGTGATGTCTGTGAAAAATGTCCATATTACAGAGCAGGAGGTGCTAAGTGTCTTAAAACATATAAAGGTGGATAAATCCCTGGGACCTGATCAGGTGTACCCTAGAACTCTGCGGGAAGATTGGGATGTGATTGTTGGGCCCTTTGCTGAGATAGTTGCATCATCGATAGCTACAGGTGAGGTGCTGGAAGACTTGAGGTTGGCCAATGTGGTGCGACTATTTTAGAAAGGTGGTAAGGAAAAGCCAGGAAACTATAGACTAGTGAGCCTGACATCGGTGGTGGGCAAGTTGTTGGAGGGGATCCTGAGGGGACAGGAATTACAGGTCATAGGTTTAAGGTGAGAGGGGAAAGATTTAAAAGGGGCCAAGGGGCAATTTTTTCACACAGAGGGTGGTGCGTGTATGGAATGAGCTGCCAGAGGAAGTGGTGGAGTCTGGTACAATTACAACATTTAAAAGGCTTCTGGGTGGGTGTATGAATAGTTAGGGTTTAGAGGGATATGGGCTAAATGCTAGATAACAAGGTGTAGAGCTGGATGAACACAGCAGGCCAAGCAGCATCAGAGGAGCAGGAAGGATATCTGGTCAGCATGGATGAGTTAGACTGAAGCGTCTGTTTCCATGCTGTGCACTCTATGACTCTGTGACTTTGTTTATAGGACAAAGGCATCACTGGCCAGGCCAGCATTTATTGCCATAAGCGTCAACTACATTGCTGTGGGTCTGGAGTCACATGTAAGCCAGACCAGGTTAGGATGGCAGATTTCCTTCCCTTAATAAGGAAACCAGATGGGACTTTTCTGATAATTGACAATGGTTTCATGGTCATCATTAGACTCTTAAATCCAGGCTTTTATTAACGTCAGATTCCACCATCAGCCCTGGCAGGATTTGAACCCAGGTGCCCAGAACATTAGTGGGTCTCTAGATTAACAGGCCAATGATAATAGCACTAGGCCATCCCCTCCCCTTAAAATACAACATGGAAAGGCGAGATGTTATGAGCTTTTCTCTCATTTCTCAAACCCCACTCGAACCTTCAAGTCAGGAATCTGTTGGTATGTTCTCCATTTGCCCTAATGCTCAAGATCCTTGCCAGCATCCTGGAAATCAACCTGCATGATTTTTAAAAATTTTTTTATTGAATGTAGATAGAGCTGGCTAGGCCTATATTTGTTAACCATTTGGAACTGACCTTGAGAAGGTGCTGGTTGTGGAGGAAATGAGATTTACGTAAATTGTGATGATGTAACTGATGACATGAATCAGATGACACTGGTCTAGAATGAGCATATGAAGTGAGAGGCCTTACACACTACAGCTGTACTTGATAACCTACCTGTATGCAGGTAATTAAAGGAGCTATTATAATACATAAAGAATTGAAGGCCTTCTTAAAAGATAAGGAGTAAACAGCCTCAGGGTCAGTTTATTTTCAGGGAGAGTCAGCCTGAGATACTTGCACCAGCATCTCAATGCACAGATAGCAGTATTGGCCTAAAGCACAAGGCAAAGCATTTGTTGAGCCACCTTCTTGGACTGCTGCAATCTATACGTTTCATGCACACCCACAGTGCTATTAGGAAGGGAGCTCTTGGATTTTAGCCCGGCGATAGTGAATATATTCAAAGGCAATATATTCAAAGACAGGGTAATGCACGAATAGGGGGTGAATTTGCAGGTGGCAGTGCTCCGAAACATCTTTGCCCATCTCCTTCTAGATGGTTCAGGTTGTAGGTTTGGAAGGTGCTGTGAAGGAGCTTTGGTAAGCTAGTGCAGTGTGGGGGTTCCCCAATGTACCAACGTCCAACTTACAAAAGATCCATCAAGTGAGCATTTCCTGCATTTACGAGCAGCTCATTTCCATTGTCCTGCATTGTGCTCTGACACTTGTACAATTTGGCTTGCAAACAGACGTCCAAACATAACCCGTTCACAACCCCAGGATTATCTGTCCGTCTTGTAGATGGTATGCACTGCTGCCACTGTGTGTCAGTGGTGGGGGGTGGGAGGAGTAGTTGTGGAAAGTTATGGTTGGGATACCAATCAGCATACTTCGTCCTGGATGGTGGCAAGCTTTCTGAGTGTTTTGGGGGCTGTCCCCACCTAGCTAAGTGGAAAATATTTCATCACTTTGTGCCTTGTAGATAATGAATGGATACTAGGGAGCTAGAAGTCAAGTTACTTGCTGCAGAATTCCCAGACACTAACCTGCTATTGTAACCACAGTATTTATATGGCTGGTTGATATAATTTCCGATCAAAGGCAACCTCCCATGGTGTAAATAATGGGGAAATTCAGCAAAGGCAATCTGTTGAATGTCAACAGGTGATGGCTAGATTCTTTATTGTTCCACATGGTCATTGCATGGCAACGTGTGGCACAAGCATTCCCTGCCAGTTTTCCACCCAAATCTAGATGCTGCCCATGTCTTGCTGCATTTGGACATGGACCGTTACAGGATCCAAAGTTGTTGTGAATAGTTCTGAACATAGTGCAATTCTGAGCAAACGTCCTCACTGCCGGCTTACAATATTGCCACCCCATTCATCCATTCCCTTCATCAGCAGCATACCATGTTTGCAGCGTGAATGGCCTGTGAAACACGCGCAACTAACTTGCCAAGGCTTCTTGTGCAGAATATCCAAAACTGAAGCCTACCATCAGGAACAACAAGGACAGCAGATATATGAGAGATCAACATCTGTCTGTCACACACCATGCTGAATTGGGACTTTATCGTGACCGGGTCAAAATCCTTGAACTTGCTCCCTAAGATTCCCAAAGGTGTACCAAAACTTTATAGTAGGCAGCAATTCAAGAAGATCGTCACCATTAGGAATGCACAATAACTGCCACAGTAGCAACACCTATATTCTGAAAATTAAACACTCACATCATAACTTAAATCAGTACAGTCCTCAATTATCCATCCACTTATTATAAACTGCATGCCCATATTTGAAAGGCAACAGATTAGAGCAAAAGTTTTATTTTGTGACAATGTACTGTACAATGTCTGCATAAATACAGATATCAATATTTATGTATTATGTATAAAATATAATTTCAGTCGTTACACATAAAGCTACATACATTAACAATAAGACTCTGTTTTACATTAGCAAAAGAAACTCATGCGCACATTGTACTTTTACACTTGGAGAATAACGGGGTCATGGATACTGCCAATCCCTGCTGCATTCCCATGGCAACATTTTGACCAATTAGAGTCTGCCTGCCTGGTCTGAGAGCTAAGATTAACAATTCCTGCTGCAGCTCCAGACCGACCATGGCCCAAACAATCATCACTTTAACAAGCTGTGTAAATTGGTGTCCTTTCCTCAAGTTTTTTTCTTCCATCCTAGTCCTGATGAGTGCAAGATGAAGAGCTTCAACTTCTAGTTACCATTTTGTAATATTTAATCTACCATAATCCAAACCATATTGAGAATTTTCACACATGTATTAATTTCCTTTCCTAATACATATTCCCTCCTGATCTCTAAGGTTTCCATTAACTCATGCACCACCTAATGTATTTTCCATTTCAAAAAAACCCTCCCATGAAATATCCTGCCTTCCCAATACCCCACTTAAATGCAGAAGTAGGTCATTTGGTCTAATGAGTCTGTGCTGCCATTCTTTGAGATCATGGCAGATCTGAAAATCCTCAACTCAACTTCCCTGCCTTTACTGTCTAAAGTTTGATTTCCTTGGTGCCAGACAACTCAACTAACTGGACGATTTGGTTGCAGTAAAGTGTGACACCATCAATGCGGGTTCAATTTACGTACTAGCTAAGGTCACCATTCCCTCAACTTTGCCCTCATCTGAGGTCTGGTGACTCTTGGCCTGTGGAACTATGGTAACATTCACTTTCTTTTCATTTGACTTCCAATCTTCATTATACAGCAACTGGCACTCACATAGCACCCTTAACGTAGTAAATCATGCCATGGTGCTTCAGTGGTGCATTCTCACAATACCTTGGACACTAAGCAGCTCCAGGAGATCTTAGATGATCAAAGCAAGATTAAGAGACATCTGGAAGGAGACAAGAGGTAGAAGTGGGGAGTAGTTTAAGGAGAAAACTTCAGAGCATAGGGACTGGGAATCTTAAGGCAAGGCTGCCAATAGTGCAGCGACTAAAACAGGAAAGAAGTGAGAGGCCAGAATTGGACGATTGCAGAGGTTTCAGAGAGTTGTGGCTGGCCTGGACAAGATTACAACAAGGCCATGGGAAGGGTGATGTACACAAGGATAAATATATTAAATTTGAAACTTCACCAGACCACAAGGACAATGGGTCCAGGTGGACTTGTTGCAAATTGGGAGATGTGCAGCAGAGGTTTGGACAGAGGGGATGAAACGCTGCTCCCTTTGTGCAAGAACAGTTTCGCTGTTTTTGTTCCAATTTTGCAGCTTATCAGAGAAAACCCCTTTACATTCCAGGTGGGACTTACCATTTCTTCCATATCCATCCTCAAATAACTAAAGAGAGTGGAGATGCCCTCCACGTAAGCTCTGGACGGGTGCCTTTTTGGGAGGACTTCGAGGACTGTCTCCAGGACTTGAGAATTGATATAAACCCATAGCAATTTCAGGTCTATTTCAGTAAAATTTCTTTTTTGCTGTGTTGAGTGAAAGAAGAAAGGCATTATGTTGGAGCTAAATGTATAGTATCAGCATCAACCTTCTTATTCACCCTCATTGCTGAACAATCTCACATAACTAAGCTTATGTAGTTTCTTGGGATGTTTTGTGTCTGATAGAGCAAATGCAGGGTTTGGAACAACCCAATGCTTCTGGGAGCTTAAAGCAAAACTTACGGGCTCTCCTGTCTCTGGTATCTGCTTGAAACACCAGGATGTCTCGGGTAGATTCACTGGCACCAATCTCCTTGTTGGAATTAGTCTACATTATTGATACCATGTGAAGGAGGATGCCCACACAATGTCTTTGGCAGAAGGTAGACTTGAGCTTATTTAAACATGTCCCGTTCATTACATATTACTTAATAGCATTTACTGAATAGTAAGTTCTAATAGGAAGTTCCATTACATCTGAGATACACAATAGTCTCTTGAGACATCAGGCTCAACTTAAGAGTCAGATCACAAGACAGCTACTAAAACATCCTCACACAGCATTGGTAACAAACAGAACCCAACACTGATTAGCTCCTATCAGGAACAGTCCTTTATATCCTAATGGACGGAATTTACCTTATCACGTCAGCTAACACTTTCAGCTCCTAACTTTGTACGTTATGTTTCATACAACACAGTCCTCAATCCACAAATCTCAACTATAAGTCCTCATAAAACAACCCTCAGGTGGGAAGAAAGGCCTGGATTGCTCATGTTCATATTACAAAATCAGGAAAACACCTTAAATTTTACCGGAAAATTTCAGTCAAATGAAGACTTTGCAACCAAAATTCCAAGTTGTGGGATGAACAAATGTACGTCATTCCTTGCCTGTACAATACAAATTAAGGATTAGCTGGAAGTCACGGGACCCAGGAGGTGGTGTCCCTGCCTCTGAGTCAGCATTGCCAGGTCCAAGACCCTGCTCCAGGGACATGTTAACAATAAGAGTGTTCATGTCAGGCAGAAAGATGGGAACCAAGTTGAAAAACCTTCCGCTGTTCCCCAGGGTGGAAAAAAGACTGAGTGTGAAGGGAGCAAAAGGAGGAATCCTTTAACTGAAGCACTGTTTAGAATCGAAGAGGGTCCAGCTTAAACAGCATGCATTCAACGTGGGGCCTACATACTAAGTTTATCAGGCTCTGATAGCCAGGAGGAAGTTACTATTGTCTTGTTTCAGTGGCGTGCCACATTGCAGGGCCTGACTGGAGAAATTCCAATGGGTTTAACCAATCTTGCTCCTCCCCAAAATTACATTATATTTCATGTGTTTCCAACGATGAAGTAATCCAATAGCCTACGCAGTCAGGGATAACAAAGTGTAGAGCCGGATAAACACGGCAGGCCAGGCAGCATCAGAGGAGCTGGAAGGCTGACATTTCAGGCCTAGACCCTTCTTCAGAACACCTTAGCCTAGGCAGTCTAACTCCCGATAAGTTACTGCCTTAAAAGTGGAGGCTCTGGCTGTGAAGGATCAATTTCTAATGCTTATACTTCTATGATATCACGTCAAAACCACTCAGAGTGCTTCAGACATTGATTACATTCTAAAGTGATTGTTGCCAATGGCAGTTACAGTGTGGAAGTCCTTCACACATGCTATGATCATTCCAGCCAGGGAACATCAGGTCCCAGCAAGATGCCAGTGGTCAGTGTAAGTGGTTGGTGTGGGCGCACATTGGGAATGCTCTCCTCACTTGCCTGCCCCTAGGTGACGGGTGTGAGGAGGGATGTCAGTCTGACAGTGCTGGTCCAGCTCAGGGTAGTTCTACAAGTTGGAGGTAACGGTGAGCAATGGAGAGCTGTCCTCTAACCTGCGTGATCTGAGCTCGGGTGCTCCCGCTCCATCACAGCCTCCGCCAGGTTGGAGGCTAGGTGGATTATTCCACAAGTAGCACTTCAGGTGGCAGCGCTCCAAGACCAAAACCCCGATCAAGGTTTCGGAGTGCCCGGGGTTGTGAACAGGACAAGCCACTGAATCATTTCAAATCCTGGAGTTTGCTAAGGAGGGTTTTACTGATGCCCCAACCCTTCCTGCATCTTAAAGTGATATCAAAGCATCTAGAGTGTGAACCAAAAGAGGGTGTTAAACTATGAAGTCACCATACCAGGCCTTAGTGACCATTTCTATTCTAACATAGAGCAACTGCAAATAAATTAATTGGAAGTCTAAAAGAGCAAACCAAAGACCCTTAGTTAATATTTATTTTCAGCATACAGACATCATTGCCTCGTCCAGAATTTATTGACAATTTTTTAAATAGTCTTTCATGGGACGTGGGTGTCACTGGCAGGGCCAGCATTTATTGCCCGTTCCCAGTTGCCCTTTAGAAGGTGGTGGTGAGCTGATCTTGAACCGCTGTAGTCCACGTGCTGTAGGTGACCCACAATGCCTTTAAGGAGGGAGTTCCATGATTTTTGCCACTGAAGGAAGATAATATATTTCCAAGTCAGAATGGTGAGTGGCTTGGAGGGGAATTTGCAGATGGTGGTCTTCCAGTTTATTCCATGCCCTTGTCCTTCTAAGTTGAAGTGATCAAGGGTTTGGAAGGTGCTGTCTAAGGATCTTTGGTGAATTATTGCAGTGCATCTTGTAGATAGTACACACTGCTGCTAGTGAGCATTGGTTGGTGGAGGGATTGGATGCTTGTGAATGTGGTGCCAATCAAGCAGGCTGCATTAAGACTTCATGAGGTCCAGAGTCATTGTTGAGAACTTCCAGAGCAACTCCCTACCAATAGTATACCACAATACTGCCACATCTGCTGGGTCTGCTGTATTAGTGGGAGAGGACACGTACAGGGATAGTGATGGTGGTGTCTTGGACATTGTCATATTCATAGTCAATACCTGACAGACAATGTCAGGCTGTTGCTTGACTAGTCTGTGAGACAACTCTCCCGATTTTGGCACTAGCCCCCAGATGTTAGTGAGGAGGACTTTGCAGGGTCGACAGGGCTATTTCTGCCGTTGTCTTTTCCTGCGCCTAAGTCGATGCCGGGTAGTCCCTCCAGTTTCATGTCTTTCTTTAGACTTTGTAGCAATGGAGAGAAATGAGTGGCTTGCTTAGGCCATTTCAGAGGGCAGTAGAGAGTCGCCCACATTGCTGTGGGTCTGGAGTCACATGTAGGCCAGACTAGATCAAGGTAGCATATTTCCTTCTCTGAAGGACATTAGAGGAGGTGGTGGTGTAATTGTAATATAACTGGACAAGTAATCAAGAAGCCCTGGCTAATGTGCCAGAGACATGGTTTCAAATCAAATTTCAGATGGTGAAATTTGAATACAATAAAAATCTACCTAGAAACAAAATGTCGGACCTAATTGCAGCCACGTCGATTGTCATAAAAACCCATCTGGTTGACTAATGTCCTTTAGGGAAAGAAATCTGCTATGCGTACCTGGTCTGGCTACATGTGACTGATGCTTAACTGCATTCTGGGCAATCAGGGATGAGCAACAAATGCTGGCCTAGCCAAAGACACATCACATGAAAGAATAAAGACAAAAAACAACCGCTCTTGAAAAAATGTTGGCAAAGTGCCTTCTTAATCAGCTGCGCTGTAGGTGCACCCACAATACTTTGCTCTTTAGTGGTTTGATACAACTAAGTGGCTTGTTCAGCATTTCAGAGGGTGTTAAGAGTGCACCACATTGCTGTGGGCCTGGAGTCACATGTTGGCTAGACTGGATAAAGATGGCAGATTTCCTTCTTTGAAGAACATTGGGGAACTCGATGAGCTTTTGCAACAGCCGTGTAGTTTCATGATCATTATTACGGATGCCAGTTTGTTAATCCCAACTGAATTTAAAATCCCCCAGTGGCCACTGTGGAACTTGATCTCATGACTCTGGAACATTAATCTAGGCCTCTAGATTACTTGTCCAGTAACATCCGACTGATATACAATGTCACTGCAGACAACTGTGCAGAAGGATTTGTAATTAAGGCTTTATTTCAAGAAGAAATATTTTTCCTTTTAACTCGGGACAGAGGGAATATAAAAACTAAGCCATAATACATCTGTGAACAGTCTCTGTGTCACTTTGCTGACCTCTTCAGTAAAAAATGTCACCGCATTTCCAGCACTGGGTACATGCTTTTGTATTAATTCTGCAAAGTCAAGGCTATTTTTTTTCTCTCCACAAATGTCTTATTTTGATAGATTTGCCTGTCATAGATTGCTGGCCACCCACCCACCTCCCCTCCCATTTACCTAATTCATTGTCAAACACCGACATGGGAACTCGTTCACACGCAGCAAATCGGTATTTTGTGAAAGAGCTTTGGGAGAGGTTGAAAGGAACAGTCCCCAGTCCTCCCCTCAACACGTCCCCCGCTGTAATAAACAAACTGCACTCACAAGCACTTCCACTGGCAAATGAGGAGAAACAGTCCCTCTGCCCACGTACACAGTAAAGCAGCTATTGTGACCGGTCCCCAAACCACATTGCCTAATCCCTGCTTGCTCCCCCAATCATTATCCAGGGAAAGAACAACAACATCACGGCCAGTTCAGATCCCCTGGAAACTCTCGGCTCTGAGAGAGAAAAACATACAAACCGGGACAGGGAGGGAAGGACAGCGAGAGAGACATGTGCTGGGACGGGGAGAGAGACACAAACTGAGACAGAGATACACAAATTGGTATGGGGAGAGAAAAGCTGGGTGTGATGAAGGACTCTATGACCAAATTGGAACTTCTTCCATTAGCTAACCACCCCACTGACTGACCCTCTTGCTTGCAGACCCTCCCAAATTGGCCTTCCCACACAAGGCCCCAACACCCTCCTTCCCCCACACTCCCTCAGCCCCCAAGTGCCTCTCCAGCTCATGGCTTTCAGCTGCTTCCTGCCTCTTGCCACGGGGGTTACATCAAGGGAGAGGAAGAGGGAAGTGGTGAGAGAGAAAGAGAGATGGTGACCAGGAAGGTCAGCAAACGGCAGGGTCAGTGAACCGGAGAGGTTGCCCACAGGAAGGGGTCAGCCAGTGGGAGGGTTGGTGAGTCACAGGGTTGACGAGTGGGAATAGGCCATTTCGCAACATCTCTAAGACCATTCTGCCATTCGAGCCTGCAGCACCATTCAGTAACTTCATGGCTGACCTGATTTTAACCTCAACTTTACATTCCTGCATATCCCTGATAAATCTTTCATCCCCTCAATCATCAAGAATTTATCTACCTCGGCCTTAAAAATATTTTAAGATTTTGCTTTTTGAGAAAGGCAATCAAAACCTCAGAGAAAAAAATACTTCCTCATCTCTTACTTGTTCGGGTGATCCTTTCATATTAAACTGTAACCCCTAGCTCTAGATTCTTCCACAAAAAGAAGCATCCTTTTCACATCCACCCAGTCAGTCCCCTCATGTTTCAATTAAGTCACCTCTAATTCTTTTAAACCCCAGAGGATCAGGCCTAGCCCTGTCTAGCCTTTCCTCACAAGGCAATCTGCTCATTCCAAGAATTAGCCTAGTAAGTTTTTTGCTGAACTGCTTCCAATGCATCAACATTTCTTTTGTAAATATGGGGACCAATACTGTACACAATACTCCAGATGCAGTCGCAACAATGCCCTGTATATTTGAAGTATAACCTCCATACTCTTGCATTCAATTCCACTCATGATGAAACATTACATTCTATCGACTTTTCTGATGACTTGGCGTGCCTGTATACTAGCCTTCTGCAATTCCAGCATTAGGACACCCAGATCTCTCTGCATCACTGCTCTGCAATCTTCTCACCATTTTTATAATATGTCTTTTTAAATACTTACAGCCAAAATGGATAATTTCACATTTTCCCACTTTATACTCCATTTGCTAGATCTTTGCCCACTCACCTATCCTTTGCATCTCATCTCACTTTCCTGCCAATCTTTTTGTCATCAGCAAATTGAGCTTCTGTACCTTTGTCCCTTCACTCCAATCATTTATATCAATTACGAAAAGTTGCAGCTCAAACCACTGAGCCTTTGGCACACCACTCGTGACACTCTACCAGTCTGGAAAAGACCCAGAAAATCCTATTGTCTGTTTCCTGTCAGGCTGCCAATCTTCTACTCATGCCAAATGTTGTGCCTACATTATAAGCTTTTACTTTGCACATTAACTTTTAGCATGAAACCTATCAAATGCCTTCTGGAAATTTAAGTTCAATACATCCACTAGGTCCCTTTAGCTACAGCACAAGATACTTCTTCAAAGAGCTCTAATAAATTAGTTAGATCCGATTTCCCTTTCACAACATTATGTTGCCTCAGCATGATAACCTTGAACTTATCCAAGTGCTCTGTTGTAACATCTTTAATAATAACTTCTAATATTTTCCCTATGACCGAAGTTAAGCTAACTGTTCTGTAGTTCTCTGCTTTCTCTCTCCTCCTTTTTTGAATGAACGAGGTACATTAGTTATTCTTCTATTCTGTGGACCCCACAACATCAAGGATGCCCAGAAGTCCAGAATTAGAGGATATCAGAGGGTTGTATGACTGAGGGGCGAGGGTGTGGAGAAATTTGGAAACAAGCACGGAATTTTATTGGGTAGAGGCTGAAAAATCTCAGATGCTAGCATCCAAAGCAGACAAACTACTTTGTCCACTAGTAGATAAGTAGACAAGCGTAGGCTGGAAGAAGACAACAAGCCAGCAACATCCGAAGGAAAGGAGAAGTAAACTCTGCAGCACCCCATACCCCCACATCCAGTCCTGAGGAAAAGTAACACCCAAAAACTTTTAAAATTGAGGCATTGTTTAAAATCGGGGCCTGTGTAGGTTAGTGAGCACAAGGATGATAGATTCATGGAACTGGGGGCAACTGTCACCATGGTTAAGGAAACAAGGGGACTCAGGCAGCAGAGTTCTGGGTCACCACTAGTTTACAGAGAGTACCATTCAGATGGCCAACTCAAAATGCATCTGCATGGTCAAATCTTGGAGGTAAAACAGGAGGGTTTCAAGGCTAGCAATTGTTGCCCATCCTTAATTGCTCTTAAACTGAGTGACTTCCAATAGTTGGGAGTCTGGAGTCAAACATAGGCCAGCAGATTTCCTCCCCTAAAGAACATGAATGAACCAGATGGGTATCTTACAGCAACCAATGATAGTTTCCTGGTCAGCATCATTGAGACTAGCTTTCAATTCCAGGTTCTTTAAAAGCTGAATTTAAATTCCACAAGATTTGGACACACATCCTGGAGCTCCGGTCAGTGCCTCTGGATTATTACAGTTCAGTGTCATCACCATCACACCACCATCTCCTCTTGTGCCACAGAACAAGAAACACATTGAGTAAGCTGCCCTCAGTAATGGTCTGCAGGAAATAATGGCTTGGTGGTACAAGGGGCAGAGAGGGAAGAGGGATGGTTAGTTGGTAAAGGCAGATACGGAAAGTGTTACCACTGTGTACCACTGGGAACCATTCATCTTTTCAGGAACATGACAAAGCATGGACGTCACAAGGAGCCCATGGCTTTGGAAGAGGCAGTGGTGTGGATGTAGGGTCACTTGATTCATAACCCATAACAGCAGGCTATGGGTTCAAATACCACCACGGCAGATGGGGAAATTTGAATTCAATAAAAAGCTAGTCTAATGGTGATTGTGAAATTACTGTTAATAGTCGTCATAAATCTACCTGGTTTACTAATGATACTTAGGTAATGAGTTCTGGTTTACATGTGACTCCAGACCCACAGGTACATGACTGACCTTTAATTGCCTTCTGGCTAATGTGGGTTGGGTAATAGATGCTGGCCTACCCAGCAACATCCACATCCCATGAACAAATCTGAAGACCAAAAAGAAATGAACTTGCTACATTCAAACTTACCATGCGAGTAACATTTATTGTTCTATAAATATCTTCATAGTGAACCTTCATAGCGTAGTTAACTGGCAAGTAATCCTTCTGTAAATAAAACAGAACTGACCATTAAACTTTTGTGCAAGTACTTGAATGTGTTCCTGCATTCTTCCGCCCACTGCAGCCTATACCACAAGACCTAAATCATTCACCTTGGTGCAACCTATTGGTGTCTCAGTGGTTAGCACTGCTGCCTCACAGCACCAGGGACCTGGCTCAATTCCGTCTCAGGCGACTGTCTGTGTGGAGTTTGCACATTCTTCCCATGTCTGTGTAGGTTTGCTTTGTTCTCCTCCCACAGTCCAAAGATGTGCAGGTTAGGTGGATTGGCCATGCTAAATTGCCCTGTAAGGTTCAGGGATGTGTAGGTTAGGGGGATGAGTCTGGGCAGGATGCTATGAGAGTCGGTGTGGACTTGCTGGGCCGAAGGGCCTGTTTCCACACTGTAGGGATTCTAAGAACCTCCATATTTGTTCAAATTAGGTACTCGATTGGAAAAGGAGGCTGCTTGACTGCTACAGAGTGATGTCCACATATGCCAAGACAATGTGGAACATGGGGTCTGGGAGCTGCGCTCGTTGTCAAAGATCCGGGAATTCCTAATAATCCAGACTTCAAAACGGATTCCAAATCTACAGAATTTCAAACAGCCAGTTTATATCCATTCATAACTTGCCTCTCTGCAAAGGATTCATGAGCTTCTCACCTCTTTGTGAGAAGGGCTGATGCTGGCCTGGAGAAATAAGCCTGCTTTTGAATTGTGAGGTCGCTAGCCAGCCTTAATCGGCATTGAGTAAACTCATCCCTTCACTCTCACCCTCACTGGTCAGACTGGATGAGGAATGAAGTAGACTTTGTACTGAACTCCCCCACCACCACAACCACACCTTAGCTGGAAAATCCACTTATTCAGATAATGGTAGTCCAGGGCGAAATTTGAGTTTGATGTCCCTCTTCACCCTTAAATGGCCCACTGACACGAGATAAAGATGGACAGCACCACAGCTCTGAAAAAGCTGTCGGAAACGACAGAGCCATAACCCCAGCAGTAAACGTCATCAGAGGATAAGGATGTAAGATGGGGAAGGTGTTTGGGGAAAGGGTATGTAATTCTGTGGGAGGCCTGCAAATGTAACCATTTCCCCAGGTGGAGGATTCCAAGTCTAAAATGTTGATGGGGGCTTCGATTACATGCATGTAAGTTGCAAAGCACCACTTACCATGTATCGGACCCGCAGACTGTACTGTAGTTCACTATGTAACTCCAACAAATGGACACACTGTGAGCTCACAACAGCAAGAACTCCAAGTAGAATGAAATCTGCAGGAACGGAAGTGAAAAATGTTGAGCAATTACCCAAATTCTGTGGAAAGCCAGCATCGAATAATTGTCAAACTGACACAACTACTCTAAGCCAATTAATTGAGACACCAGGCACAGTTCTAACCTGACAGATCCCAGCCCTTCTTCTGGCTCACACATTGTGACATCTGGTTGTCGTTTGACTAATCCATGTTCTTCCCCTGCCATTCCAATAGATCATCTTGGTCCCATGATAACATTTCTGTCCTACATCTGCTGCAATGTTCCATCACTACTGCAAGGTGAAGGCGTGTGTACTGTCTACAAGGTGCACTACTGCAACTCACCAAACCACTTCTGACAGCACCTTCAAAGCTTGAGACCACTACCATCTAGAAGGACAAGGATAGCAGATACTCGGTAACATAGTAACCTGTAAGTCCCTCTCCAAACCACTCCACATCCAGACTTGGGACTATCACATTGTTCCTTCAGTGTCACTGAGTCAAAGTGCTGGAACTCCCCTCCTAATAGCAGTTTAAGAAGGCTGCTCACCACCACCCTCTTACAGGGAACTAGATATTGACAATAAGTGCTAGAAATAAATCCTGTGAATTAATAAAAAAAAAGCCACAAGCTGAATGTCTCTATCGTAAGTATCCCAGAGGCAGCAGGAATTTAAGAGACATTTCACAGACACGCAGCAAACAACCCCAGGAGTGAAAAGGCTCAGAAAAGGAAAGTGAATTTTTTGCAGCTTTTGTGCACGTTTAGTTGCTAAATTATTGGCGATCAGTGAAAGGTTACTTGATTGCATGAGTCAGTCAGAGGCAGGCCATGTAATGAATTAAACGTTTAGGAGTATGTCCAATTAGTGCTGAAGGTCTAGGCCGGTGGTTCTGGGGGTTGCTGGGGCGAACCAGAATCAGGCTTGTTGGAAATCACCCCTGCTTTTTCCCTACAGAGCTGTCCCAAGATTTGATGGTTCAGTGATGGCAGTGGGTGGTGTATCCACAACACTAGGCTTTGAAATGCAAGATGGCCATCACTGTAGAAAAAATAGCAGAGTCCTTTGAACAGAAGGAAAATCCACAAGACTTAACAACCCCTTGAAGTTTGTCTGATCTTTCCCAAATCACTTAACCCCATTCAGAATCTCTACTGAAAAGCCTGTGGCCAGAACACTCTGCTTGCTCCTTGTGAAGTGGTTTTGTGACATGGATTATTAATTTATTTGATTTAAATGTGTTCCTTATTCTAAAACGTGCTTATTTTGCTGACATATCAGTACTATAACTTTGTGCTGGTTTCGACCTGATTATTTTACAGTCATTTTAGAAATTCCTTCAGAAATCAATGATGGAAATAATTGCTAAAACTTTATTGGCTATTCAGAAATTAGCCATACACCAGGTTTATTTACTTTGGAACAAAACAGGCCATTTGGATGGAAAAGTACTAATGTAATCCCTCGCTTGCCATAGTTATGTGATCTCAGCAGGAAGCAGACAGCAATCATATGTGCAGTTCAAGGAAGACAAAGTAAAAACCAGACGTTGAACTCAAAGAGTGATGTTAGAATGGAGCTGAGATAGACCGATGAAGAGGTAGATTGAAGCACACCAACTGTTACAATGAGTATACTCTCCTGAGTGTCACTGAAGAACACAAAAGCAGAAATTTTGAAAGCGTTGAAGGCAAACTTTGAACCTAGATCGAATGGTACACACGAATAAACAAGGAACAGAAGTTGCTGGAAAAGCTCAGCAGTGTTCTGAGGCAAGGTCATCAGGCCCGAAACAGTAACTGATTTCTCTTCACAGATGCTGCCGAACCTGTTGAGCTTTTCCAGCAACTTCTGTTTTTGTTTCTGATTCACAGCATTCACAGAGCTTTCGGTTTTTACTTGATACACATGAGTACTCTGTGTTGCATATTAGAGCAAAATGTGAAATAGTGCACATTGATAGATATGTGACAGTGTTAACACAACTCACAGAATCCTTTGAGCACTTGAAAGCAAATCTCATTGAAAACAGAATTATTGCGGCTGAAGAGATCCTACTATGATATGTTGACCAATAGGAGAAGAAAATCTGACTCTCAAAGAAGTTATAAACCTCCGAACTTATAAACTGATAGCACAAAAATGGAGAAAGGACCAATGTACCCAGACCTATTACTATTTTAATTCTAACCCTAACCCTATTTTAGTGAGCAGCTCAGACCTATCCACTATGTTGAAAAGCAGTCAAGATGTTACAAACTCAACAATGTGGAGAAAAGGAACAAGTATCCACAGAAACAAAGAAAACACATTGAATGTCGAGTAAGCAGTGCTTTAACTGCATGAAGCGAAATACTTTACATACACGTGTTTCACTGAGAAGTAAACAAGAAAGCCTATAAAACTCAGAGTTACTATTATTACAGGAATTTCAGACAATGATTCAGACAAATCAAGTGTGAGCAAGAGAGATACTGGACAAAGACTCTGACAATTCAGTCTACAACTTGGAGGAGGTTGGCAGGAATACAAAGGAAACTTATGCCAAACTTGCAAAATGAAAAGACTGCCCTACTGGATACAACTAAAGGGAAGATGTGTCTCTGGCAATAGTGAGAATCAGAAGAATCAGCTGGGAAGATTTGTAAACAATCCAATCATTCCAATCTGCCATTAGAGGAAAAGCTGACAAGGAGAACTCTAGCTAGAACAACTAACAAAACTGTTCGCTATTCATAGATGAGCACAGTTGTTGGCATTGTGAGTAACTTGAGTAATTCTCATCGTAAATGATAGCGCATGCGTTTTGAGGGGTCTATTGTGAAATTGTGCTAATATGCTTCCTAGCTTGCTGTAGTCATGTGATGTCTGCAATTATGCGCTCTGGCAGGCAACCACCTTAAACCCAGTTCAGTAAAGCCACTGTACAGGTCAGACTAAGATAATAAAATGTGAGGCTGGATGAACACAGCAGGCCAAGCAGCATCTCAGGAGCACAAAAGCCGACGTTTCGGGCCTAGACCCTTCATCAGAGAGGGGGATGGGGGGAGGGAACTGGAATAAATAGGGAGAGAGGGGGAGGCGGACCGAAGATGGAGAGTAAAGAAGATAGGTGGAGAGGGTGTAGGTGGGGAGGTAGGGAGGGGATAGGTCAGTCCAGGGAAGACGGACAGGTCAAGGAGGTGGGATGAGGTTAGTAGGTAGCTGGGGGTGCGGCTTGGGGTGGGAGGAAGGGATGGGGGAGAGGAAGAACCGGTTAGGGAGGCAGAGACAGGTTGGACTGGTTTTGGGATGCAGTGGGTGGGGGGGAAGAGCTGGGCTGGTTGTGTGGTGCAGTGGGGGGAGGGGATGAACTGGGCTGGTTTAGGGATGCAGTGGGGGAAGGGGAGATTTTGAAACTGGTGAAGTCCACATTGATACCATATGGCTGCAGGGTTCCCAGGCGGAATATGAGTTGCTGTTCCTGCAACCTTCGGGTGGCATCATTGTGGCAGTGCAGGAGGCCCATGATGGACATGTCGTCAAGAGAATGGGAGGGGGAGTGGAAATGGTTTGCGACTGGGAGGTGCAGTTGTTTGTTGCGAACTGAGCGGAGGTGTTCTGCAAAGCGGTCCCCAAGCCTCCGCTTGGTTTCCCCAATGTAGAGGAAGCCGCACCGGGTACAGTGGATGCAGTATACCACATTGGCAGATGTGCAGGTGAACCTCTGCTTAATGTGGAATGTCATCTTGGGGCCTGGGATGGGGGTGAGGGAGGAGGTGTGGGGACAAGTGTAGCATTTCCTGCGGTTGCAGGGGAAGGTGCCGGGTGTGGTGGGGTTGGAGGGCAGTGTGGAGCGAACAAGGGAGTCACGGAGAGAGTGGTCTCTCCGGAAAGCAGACAGGGGAGGGGATGGAAAAATGTCTTGGGTGGTGGGGTCGGATTGTAAATGGCGGAAGTGTCGGAGGATAATGCGTTGTATCCGGAGGTTGGTAGGGTGGTGTGTGAGAACGAGGGGGATCCTCTTGGGGCGGTTGTGGCGGGGGCGGGGTGTGAGGGATGTGTCGCGGGAGATGCGGGAGACGCGGTCAAGGGCGTTCTCAATCACCGTGGGGGGAAAGTTGCGGTCCTTAAAGAACTTGGACATCTGGGATGTGCGGGAGTGGAATGTCTTATCGTGGGAGCAGATGCGGCGGAGGCGGAGGAATTGGGAACAGGGGATGGAATTTTTGCAGGAGGGTGGGTGGGAGGAGGTGTATTCTAGGTAGCTGTGGGAGTCGGTGGGCTTGAAATGGACATCAGTTACAAGCTGGTTGCCTGAGATGGAGACTGAGAGGTCCAGGAAGGTGAGGGATGTGCTGGAGATGGCCCAGGTGAACTGAAGGTTGGGGTGGAAGGTGTTGGTGAAGTGGATGTTCGAGCTCCTCTGGGGAGCAAGAGGCGGCGCCGATACAGTCATCAATGTACCGGAGGAAGAGGTGGGGTTTGGGGCCTGTGTAGGTGCGGAAGATGGACTGTTCCACGTAACCTACAAAGAGGCAGGCATAGCTGGGGCCCATGCGGGTGCCCATGGCCACCCCCTTGGTCTGTAGGAAGTGGGAGGAGTCAAAAGAGAAGTTGTTGAGTGTGAGGACGAGTTCCGCTAGGCGGATGAGAGTGTCGGTGGAGGGGGCCTGGTCGGGCCTGCGGGACAGGAAGAAGCAGAGGGCCTTGAGGCCATCTCCATGCGGAATGCAGGTGTACAGGGACTGGACGTCCATGGTGAATATGAGGTGTTGGGGGCCAGGGAATTGGAAGTCCTGGAGGAGGTGGAGGGCGTGGGTGGTGTCACGGACATAGGTGGGGAGTTCCTGGACCAAAGGGGAGAAAATGGAGTCCAGATAGGTGGAGATGAGTTCAGTGGGGCAGGAGCAGGCTGAGACGATGGGTCGACCGGGGCAGGCAGGTTTGTGGATTTTGGGAAGGAGATAGAAACGGGCCGTGCGGGGTTGGGGAACAATGAGGTTGGAGGCTGTGGGTGGGAGGTCCCCTGAGGTGATGAGGTCATGAATGGTGTTGGAGATGATGGTTTGGTGCTCGGGTGTGGGGTCATGATCGAGGAGGCGGTAGGAGGTGGTGTCGGAGAGTTGGCGTCTGGCCTCGGCGATGTAGAGGTCAGTACGCCATACTACCACTGCGCCACCCTTGTCTGCGGGTTTGATGGTGAGGTTGGGGTTGGAGCGGAGGGAGCGGAGGGCTGCCCGTTCTGCGGGGGAGAGGTTGGAGTGGGTGAGAGGGGTGGAGAGGTTGAGGCGGTTGATGTCTAGACGGCAGTTGGAGATGAAGAGGTCGAGGGAGGGTAGGAGGCCTGGGGGTGGTGTCCAGGAGGAGGACTTGTGTTGGAAGCGGGTGAAGGGGTCAGTGTGCCCTCCAACCCCACCACACCCGGCACCTTCCCCTGCAACCGCAGGAAATGCTACACTTGTCCCCACACCTCCTCCCTCACCCCCATCCCAGGCCCCAAGATGACATTCCACATTAAGCAGAGGTTCACCTGCACATCTGCCAATGTGGTATACTGCATCCACTGTACCCGGTGCGGCTTCCTCTACATTGGGGAAACCAAGCGGAGGCTTGGGGACCGCTTTGCAGAACACCTCCGCTCAGTTCGCAACAAACAACTGCACCTCCCAGTCGCAAACCATTTCCACTCCCCCTCCCATTCTCTTGATGACATGTCCATCATGGGCCTCCTGCACTGCCACAATGATGCCACCCGAAGGTTGCAGGAACAGCAACTCATATTCCGCCTGGGAACCCTGCAGCCATATGGTATCAATGTGGACTTCACCAGTTTCAAAATCTCCCCTTCCCCCACTGCATCCCTAAACCAGCCCAGTTCATCCCCTCCCCCCACTGCACCACACAACCAGCCCAGCTCTTCCCCCCCCACCCACTGCATCCCAAAACCAGTCCAACCTGTCTCTGCCTCCCTAACCGGTTCTTCCTCTCCCCCATCCCTTCCTCCCACCCCAAGCCGCACCCCCAGCTACCTACTAACCTCATCCCACCTCCTTGACCTGTCCGTCTTCCCTGGACTGACCTATCCCCTCCCTACCTCCCCACCTACACCCTCTCCACCCATCTTCTTTACTCTCCATCTTCGGTCCGCCTCCCCCTCTCTCCCTATTTATTCCAGTTCCCTCCCCCCATTCCCCCTCTCTGATGAAGGGTCTAGGCCCGAAACGTCAGCTTTTGTGCTCCTGAGATGCTGCTTGGCCTGCTGTGTTCATCCAGCCTCACATTTTATTATCTTGGAATCTCCAGCATCTGCAGTTCCCATTATCTCTGGTACAGGTCAGACTATTGTCTTGTGAGCTTGTAACATACGCTGAGGAGCAGCTGATATGAAGTGAATAAAACTATTAGGATGTAGATTGTGTGACAGGAAGTCCTATTCCCCTAGGTGACAGCCAGGAACAATGCAACATAGGAATGTAGGAAATAGGAGCTGGCATATGCTTCATAGCTCTCAAGCCTGCCCTACTATTCAACAAATTCAACACGTCATGGCTGATTCACCCCAGGCCTCAACTCCTCTTTCATACTAGCTCAGCATGGCTGTTAGCTCTGACATTTCAAAAATCGATCCACCTCCTCTTTAAATACTCCAGCCTCCACAACTCTCTGGAAGACAAAATTCCTCCACATCTCAGTTTTAAATGAGCATTCCCTGATTCTGTAACTATGTCCCCAAGTTCAAAATTCTCACACCAGTGGGAGCATCTCAATGTATACCCTGTTGAGCCCCTCAAAATCTTGTATGCTTCAAATAACATCACAGGTCACTCCTCTAGACCCTAACGAATAAAGGCCTAATCTGTTTAGGATAGGAGGCAAGAGGTTTAGAGAGCATTTGAGGTGAAATATGTTCATTCAGAGGATGGTGTGAAGTCTGGAACTCACTGTCTGAAACAGGCAGAACCCTTTAGTCTTGGTGAACAAATACTCGACAAGCACTTGAAGAACCATAACCTACAGGTCTACTTACCCAGAGCTGGAATTATTGACTATTGTTACTATTATTACTTTTTTATTACTATTACTGAATCATTGAGCAAGACAAAATGTTACAGATTTCTGGAAACTGATGATATCTTGTGATATAGAGATTGTGGTGAATGACTTTGAGGTGGATGATCAGTACAGCAGGCCCTCTCCTCTTCCCCTGTTGCAATGAAGGTGAGGCTAGGCTGGCAAGACTGGATCCACATTGGCTGGTGCAACAGGACGGGCCAAAAGGCCTCCACCCATGCCGTAAATTTCTATGGCCCTCTGAAATATAGTCAGTACCTGACAGAAACTCAGCTAAAGAAATATCATTTTCACACTGCTGCTTCCAGGATCTTGCTCGGTAAAACAGAACTGCCACATTTTTTCACATTTGAGAAAGTGACCAGACCTGAAAAGAAAAGCACTTTCTTGGCTGTTAAAACACACTGAAATGCCCAGGGGTCATGAAAGATGAGACAAATGGGAGTTTTTCTTTTCCTTCTGTCTAGCTTGGCTGACTCCCCTGACTCTTTAAACTTCGTATCCATTGGCATTTGATGAGGCTTCAGTCTGTCTACTGCCTATTAAGTTTTCCTCAAGTGGGCGTGGAAAGGGTACCAAATCTTTATCTATCCTGCTATAGTTTCAGCGAATTATAATATAGTTTTCAAACACAGTCATTGTAGTTCAGGAGTCCAACTCAGCAATCCAGGGACCACACGAGAGGAAAGAATTTGGACCCAGCCCGAGGGCAGTGCAATAGTGAAGGTCTCAGTTGTATTTTTAGGAGCTTTCTGCGGTTTTACACAGTAGCACGTGCCATGGAATTTATTCACCTCCCAAATGGTGCCTCGCTGGACAAGAAAGAGCAGGCAGCTGAGATTTACTTCTGGAACAGCCTGGTGTCCAGATGCGGTCAGGACTTATGTCTTACAAAGCTGTGCCTCAGCGCGTTTGGTTTCAGACACAGAGTTTGCAGTGAAAGAGGACAGCCCATAATCTGTGGCTGAACCCAGCATCCCGTTTTCAGGGATTGGATTTCGGGGATGGTGTGCTCCCTGAAAACGTCACCCCGTACCCTGACAAAACAGGGCAATCTGGAAACTGCCCAGAGGAAGGAAACTGTCCCCCTCAGCGGGACACTCAATGGCTCAGGGCGAGACCCTCATGCTCCGGTTTGGGGATTCCATTGTCCCAACAGCGCTACAGCTGGTGGTCACTGCTGGAATTACAGTCTGGAGCACACACTGAAGGTGTGTCTGCGGCACCGGTTGGCAATCCCCAGCACATGGGGTCTGTGAGAGGGGTGAAGGTGCAAGTTAGCAACGGCAGGACGGAGACTGGTGGAGCTAAGGGTCAAAAGGGGGCATGTGGTCTAGATGGCCAACAAAGGAAGCTCCCACTTCCTCCCTTGCCCAACACTAGCTCACCCAACGGAAAATGCCAGGCCACCCAATTGGCAGGGAACTCCCCTCGCCTTGAGTAAAACAGTGCAAGGTGAAGGATGAACCACTTAAGTGGCCATTAAGGGTCCCAATGGGTGACTCACCTAATGTCTTCAGCACCCACTCAGTAAAATGGGAGTCAGGTCAGGGGCAGGAGGCAAGCATGCCACACATTGCATTTTACAAGCCACCCTGCCTTCTAAAATGCCAACAGGATCGAAAACTCCAGTCCTGTTACTACAATGCCTTCTGACTGTGGTTGCTACTTACAGTCTTAAATGTATTTCAAGGACAACCATTCTGGCCCCTCACCACCTCCTCTCTGTCAGAGCTCTGGTCCTTCCTCAAGTGTAGTGTGGAAGAGGAGGTATACTGACACAGAATCTATAAGCAGAGCTCCGAAAGCTAGTGTTTTCAAATAAAGCTGTTGGACGATAATCGTGTGATTTTGAACAAAAACAGAAGTTGCTGGAAAAGCTCAGCAAGTCTGGCAGCATCCATGAAGGAAAAAAACAGAGTTAACATTTTGATCTGGTGACCCTTTCTCAGAACTGATTGTGGCTGGGAAAACATCAGTTTATATGCAGAAAATGAGGAATTGGGTGGGGTAGGGAGTAAACGATAGGATAGAGCCCAAAGAGAGAGAAAGACAGTTGGACAGATAAAGGAGTTGCTAACGATCAGGCTGGGAGGGTGTATAGTTGCTAATGGGGACTGTTAGAGACTAGCAACAGGGAGTGTGTAGTGGCAGGCGATGTGGTAACAAGGCCTGGTGTGTGGGGTGGGGGGCTGGGACATGGGAGAGTTTAGGCCCTAAAATTATTGAACTCAATGAGCAGTAGTAGATGTGGTATACATAGATTTAAGTAAGGCGTTTGATAAGGTTCCCCATGGTAGGCTCATGCAGAACGTAAGGAGACGTGGGATTGGGGGGGGGGGGGGGGGGCAGTGTGGCAGATTGGATTCAGAATTGGCTGACCCTTAGAAGACAAAGGGTGGTAGTGGATGGAAAGTATTCAACATGGTGCTCAGTTCCAAGTGGTGTACTACAAGGATCTGTTCTGGTTCCTCTTCTATTTGTGATTTATGTAAATGATTTGGATGAAGGAGTGGAAGGGTGGATTAGTATGTTTGGCGATGATACGAAGGCGGGTCGAGTTGTGGATCAGGCTTTTTCCTAGGTTGGAGCTGGCTATTACGAGGGGGCATAGTTTTAAGGAGAGTGGAGGTAGATATAGAGGAGATGTCAGAGGTAGGTTCTTTATTCAGACAGTGGTCGGGGCATGGAATGCATTGCTGGAGAGGGTAGTGGAGTCAGCCTCATTAGGGGCATTTAAGCAGATATTAGATAGGCATATAGATGATAGCATAAGGTAGGTGTGGAGGTTAGATAGACCTTAGGTTTAGGGTAAAAGTTCGGCACAGCATCATGGGCCAAAGGGCCTGTACTGTGCTGTACTGTTCTATGTTCTATGTTCCACATTGAGTCCGGAGGGCTGTCGGGTCCCCAAGCGGAAAATGAGGTGCTGTTCCTCCAGCTTGCATTGGGCTACACTGGAACAGTGCAGCAAGCTAAAGACAAAGATGTTGGCCAGGGAGCAGGGTGGTGCGTTAAAGTGACAGGCAACAGGTAGTTCAGGGTCTTTTTTGTGAGCAGAACGTAGATGGTCTGCAAAGCAGTCGTGTAATTTTGCCATTGTTTTCCCCAGTCCAACAGTGGCACCTCCACATCTCCTCTCTGGCCAATATTCATTGTTAATAATATTGCGGTGTTGATGCAACATGTTTTTTTGGGGAAGAGGGGGCAAGGCTGCTATTTGAGTTATTGGCACCAGCCTCATATCAGAAAAGAAACATTAGAATTGTAATTTACCTCAAAAGCAGCATTTACAATAAAGAAAACTTAGGTCTTCCTTTGCCATGGAAGTGCAGTCATGTTGCCTTAACCCGACAGCTAAATAATTGGCCAAAATCTGATGGGGTCAGAAGGCTTTCAGAGACAGGGCTGGTAGACCCATAATGGCAGAGTTTACTCATTGATTCTAGATTAGATTAGATTCCCTACAGTGTGGAAACAGGCCCTTCGGCCCAACAAGTCCACGCCGCCCATTGAAGCATCCCACCCCGACCCATCCCCCTATAACTCACACATCTGAACACTACGGGGTAATTTAGCATGGCCAATCCACCTAGCCTGCACATCTTTGGACTGTGGGAGGAAACCAGAGCACCTGGAGGAAACCCACGCAGACACGGGGAGAATGTGCAAACTCCACACAGACAGTCGCCCGAAGTTAGAATCGAACCCGGGTCCCTGGTGCTGTGAGGCTGCGGTGCTAACCACTGAGCCACTGAGCTGCCCCCTAATCAATGTTTTTGTGCGTGTCAAACAGCTTTGAAAGACTCCTTTTGTTACTTGGATAGATGCATGAGATGGTTTTGGTCGACTTTAAAATAAAAACAATTCAACTCATCCAAGTCCAGACTGGATGGCAACATGCTCAATGCTGACCTAATCTGTGAGAAGACTCCAAACAGCCTGTTTGGGAACTCACTGCTTAACAATAAAGTCAATGTTTTGGCTGATCTGCTTCCTGAGGGTCTCTGGGGCTGGAGTGTGAAGGTATTTCCAAGTCTAATGTGAACTCTTCTAGCACGTGTTCACACAAGACAGGGTTTTCCTAATTGCAGTTAAAGTGAGACAAGAAGCACGTTTCACAGCGTTCAATCCACCATTGCACAGAACAAGTTTTCTCACACAGTTTTCTGCTTTTCTTCCTCATTAATCATGCAATTGAGATGTTATATGCATTTCCCAGGAAATTGTGTAGCTAGCAATGCACAAGTCAGGAGGACAGGATTAGGCAGCGCGGTGGGCTCACTGGTTAGCACTGTTGCCTCACAGCACCAGGGACCCAGGTTCGATTCCTCCCTCAGGCAACTGTCTGTGTGGAGTTTGCACGTTCTCCCCGTGTCTGCCTGCATCCCCTGGCTTCCTCCCACAGCGTAAAAATTTGGAGGTTAGGTAGATTGGCTGTGCTGAATTGCCCACAGTGTGCAGGTTAGGTGGATTAGCCACAGGAACTAGCAGGGATATAGGGATAGGTTAGGGGGGTGAGTCAGAGTGGGATGCTGTTTGGATGGTTAGTGTGGACTCAATGGGCCAGATGGCCTGCTTCCACACTGTAGGGATTCTATAAAGTACCTGCTGCTGAGGGACCTTCCAGCTTACACAGCTGAGTTGCCACATTTAAAAGTCCAGCACAAGTGCAAATAACTACCACGTCATCTGCAGTGTTCGACACTGAAAATGTCACAGAAGAAAGGCAAGCTCGCTCTCCACTTCGAAGACAGAGATTCAGAGGCACTGATTGAGAGTGAGAGTTTTCCTGCTGACCGTTAAGGGAGGCTGCACTAACAAGCCCAGCCTGTCTGAATAGGAATCATAGCACTGGCCATTGAGGTGACCTGAGTGAAACGGGATGACCAGTAGTGTCCAAGACGGTGAATGATCTTCTGCGGTCCATCAGGGGTAAATTCCACCATCTCTTCTCTAATACCTCACAATTGAGGTTAAGCACTTAGCCTATACTGTCATGACACAAGTATCTCACTAAAGCTCATGGGTTACAACCTTCAGTACAGCACGTGTCTTGTCCATTCAAGAATGTAAACGCTCTAAGGTTTTGGAGTAGATCTGTAGCTCAGGTTGTGGGTGTGGAAGTTGGTTGGCTCACCAAGCTGGTTTGTTGTTCTGCAGACAATTCATGTCTGCAGAAAACCCATGCTGGGTAACATCCTCAGTGCAGCCTCTGATGAAGTGTCAGTGTGTTTTCCCGCCTGGTTTTTAAACTCTGGGGTCTGTTGCGATGGATTGCCTCACCTCCAGGTTTCCTCCATCGTGGTCTGTATATGGAGTCCAGTTCAATGTGTTTATTAATAGCCTGCTTCGTGGAGTGCCATGCTTCCAGGAATTCTTGTGCCTGTCTCTGCCTAGCCTGTCCCAGGATCTTGGTGTTGTCCCAGTTGAAGTCATGGTTCTCCTTGTCCATGTGGATTGAGATGAGTGAGTATTGGCCGTGCCTTTTTGTAGCCAGTTGGTGTTCCTGTATTCTTGTTGTTAGTTTTTTCCTGTTTGTCCGATTATAGTGTTTCTCACAGTCTCTGCAGGGGATCTTGTAGATGTCATTGGTCCTGTCCATGGTGAGGAGTGGGTCTTTAGTTCGGGTGAGCACATGTCGCAGAGCTGACGTGGACTTGTGTGCCACTCTGATGCCCAGCAGTCGTAGGAGTCTTGTGGTGGGTTCTGACGTGTTCCTGATGTAGAGCAGTGTGATGAGTGTGTCGGGGTGTGCAGAATCTTTCTGATGCTCTTCCTGTAGGCATCTCCTGACCCCGTTCTTTGGATATCCATTACCCTTGATCACTTGGAAGAGGTATTCCTCCTCCTCTTGGTGTAGTTCCATGTTGCTGCAGTGTGTTGTTGCCTTTTTAAATTTAAAATGCACTACAGCAACATGGAACTACTCCAAGAGGAGGAGGAATACCTCTTCCAAGTGTTCAAGGGTAATGGATATCCAAAGAAAGGCGTCAGGAGATGCCTACAGGAGGAGCATCAGAAAGATTCTACACTCCCCGACACACTCAAAACACTGCTCTACATCAGGAACACGTTAGAAATCACCACAAGACTCCTACGACCGCTGGGCATCAGAGTGGCACACAAGTCCACATCAACCCTATGACAAGTGCCCACCCGAACTAAAGACCCACTCCCCACCATGGAGAGGACCAATGACATCTACAAGATCCCCTGCAGAGACTGTGAGGAACACTATAATCGGACAAACAGGAAAAAACTAACAACAAGAGAACAGGAACACCAACTGGCTACAAAAAGGCACGACCAATACTCACTCATCTCAATCCACATGGACAAGGAGAACCATGACTTCGACTGGGACAACACCAAGATCCTGGGACAGGCTAGGCAGAGACTGGCACGGGAATTCCTGGAAACATGGCCATCCATAAAGCAGGCTATTAATAAACACATTGAACTGGACTCCATATACATTCCACAATGGGGGAAACCTGGAAGTGAGGCAATCCATCACAACGGACCCCAGAGTTTAAAAACCAGGCGGGAAAACACACCGACGCTCCATCAGAGGCTGCACTGAGGATGTTACTCAGCACGGTAACGAAATGTCTGCAGAACAACAAAACAGCTCAGCAAGCCAACCAACCTCAACAATGTAAACACTCATCTCATCCTCCCAAACTACTAATCCTTCACGGCCATCTGTGCTTCTTACTCAATCACTAGAGATGACTCATCGCATTTCCTGCCTCTAACTGCTCTTGCATCCCCTTTATTGTTCTCAATTCCACCTCTAGTCTCATCACAGGAAATACTAGTCCAGCCTCCTGTGGCTTGATGTCTCCTGACTAAGCTACCTGTAATCGCTGCACTGCTGGCACTTCGTCTGCAGCATTTACCTACAGTCAGCCCACTGTAGTGTCGTAGCACAAGCCCCTTGACTGAGTGCACTGGTATCCTCTTCCTGAATATAGTCCTCCTCCATACACCGAGAGGTACTTCCTCTGACTTTCAGAGACTGCCATTTACTTGAAGCACATGTGTTTAACTACATAAACTGTTGAAAAATGCAGATCTGATGTTAGTGCAGCACAGTGTTGCGCAGCAACATGGGCATCCCCTGTCTGATTGACTTTTCAGCCCCTACGCAGTGTCCCAAGCTGCCTGACTTCTCCCTCTGCACTGGACAGCAAGCTAAACCACAGAGGCGGGCTGCCTGCAAGGCGTGGCTAAAGTCAGGGAGTGTAAATAAAGCAATCGAAGAGCCGAAAGACGTGTGTGTCCCCGTATCTGCAGCAGCATTCTGTGTAGATGCATGGCTATCCCAGCAAGCAGAGTGTGAAAGCAAGAAACATGCAAATCTTGGATGTCTGTCAGCTCTAAAATGGTGTTGGAGACCTGACGCAGAGTTGGAGTTGGTCCGAAAGCAGCCACGATAACGTGAAGAGGCTAGTGGTTTGCTGATGCAAATGTTGGATGGGTGAATAGTCAAGGGGAATGGAGACCTCAGAGTGTACAGAGATGTTACTACATGTTACTATAAATACGATGTTACAATGACAACCGATGGAGGTAGGTATGCTACATGCCTCCTTGACAACCTTATCCACTAATGTTGCCACTTTCAGGGAACTGTGGACTTGGGCCTACATTCCTCTGTATGTCAGTGCCACAAATTTTTCTGCTGTTTACTGTATACCTCCTTCCTGCATCAGATCCTCCAAAATGCATCATCTCACGATTGTCTGGATTAAACTCCAAGTGCATTCCTCCGCTCGTCTATATCTTACTGCATCCTCTGGCAATCCTCTTCACTATCCGCAGTTCCTCCAACCTTTGTGTTGTCTGCAAGCTTACTAATCAGGCCATCTACGTTCCAGCACTGATCTCCACGCAGCAACAGTGGTCACAGATCTCCAGTCTGAAAAACACCCTTCCACTGCTACTCTCTGCAGCCAGTTCTGTACCCATCCTGCCAGCTCACTGCGGATCCCATGTGACTCCACCTTTTGGATCAGCCTGCCATGAGCGGCCTTGTCAACGGCCTTGCTAAAGTCCATAGACACAATCTTCCACCCTGTCCTCATCAATTGTCTCTGTTATATCCTTAAAAAACTCAACCAAGTATATGAGACGCAACCTTTCCTGCACACAGCCTTGTTGCCTGTTGCTAATATATCCATATTTCTCCAACTGTGAGTAAATCCTATTCCTAAGAACCTCCTCCAATAATTTCCCTACCACTGATACAAGGCTCACCGGCCTGTAAGTCTCCCAGGTCTTCCAAGTCGCCCTTCCCATCTGGTGTGCAGCTCAGGAACAATGGAGTTTACTGAACATTGCAACATGTCTCTTTCCACACCAGGTGGTAAAGAACCAGGTTTTCTTACTGAGCATTCCATGTCTTTCAGGCTAGGGAACATATCCAGCATGGTTGACATAATTTAGGGGTCAACGCTGTGTCAACAGCTTCCACACACTCATCCCAACATCCTTGGGGGTTGCAGCGGTCATATCGAATGACACATCATAAACTTCAACCTGCTTATTCTGCCCCGAATTCCCTCGATCATTTGCAGTCAGTTTCTCACCCCTACTCCTCGTTCCCCCCACAATCCCCAATCCAGAGACTACAGCACAAAAATCAAGGCTGACACATCCAGTGCAGTAGAGAGGGAATACTGTCCTCTTAAATGTACATAAGATTTCCCATGCTACCATTTAAAGAGCTAGACATTTTGTCACAGTCAATACCACAAAAATAGACTATCTGGTCATTATCGCCTAGATAACAAAGTGTGAAGCTGGATGAACACAGCAGGCCAAGCAGCATCATAGGAGCACAAAAGCTGACGTTTCGGGCCTCGACCCTTCATCAGAGCCCGGAGGGAGGAGGGTAACTTCTGCAGCTTAGGCATCTCTAGGCCCGAAACGTCAGCTTTTGTGCTCCTGAGATGCTGCTTGGCCTGCTGTGTTCATCCAGATTTGCACTTTGTTATCTTGGATTCTCCAGCATCTGCAGTCCCCTTTCCAATATTAGAACAGTAACTACACTTCAAGAATATTGCATTGACTGTAAGGCACTTTGCGAAGTCCTGCGTTTGTGAGAGATGCTGCATAAATATAATGCTTTTGACATTAGAATTTAGCAGGATAGGAAAATCTCACGAGATCAAGTAAACCTGTCTTTCCCAGAAATTTCCCATGCTTTCTCTTATGTTATTCTCTCCTTTCTCTCTGTAAATAATCTCATCTATAGCCTGAATCCCTCCCTATTTCTAAAACCTAACAACTCTCCAAGATATCTGCATTCCTACAATTCTGATGTCTTGTGCAATCTATTTACCTTTGATCTATTATTGGTGGACATTCTTTCAGTTTGCTGGGCCCTGTGAGAAAATCTATTTTTTTGTTGCGTTGGTAACACAATTGTAGCAGATTAAAAAAGGATGTTTCACTGCTGTGGAGTTAAAACTGTATCAGAGATAATAGGAACTGCAGATGCTGGAGAATCTGAGTCAACAAGGTGTAGAGCTGAATGAACACAGCAGGCCAAGCAGCATCAGGGGTGCAGGAAAGCTGATACCTCAGGCCTAGACCCTTCATCAGAATAGAAAGTCTAGGCCCGAGATGTCAGCTTTCCTGCTCCGAAGATGCTGCTTGGCCTGCTGTGTTCATCCAGCTCTACACCTTGTTATCTCATGTTTCACTGCTGGTTACATTTGATTCTACCTGTGGTGCAGTGATAGAGTCCCTACCCCTGGTCCAGGAGGACCGGGTGCAGGTCACACCTGCTCCAGAGATGCGTAATAATGTCTCTGATTAGGAAAATAAGTTAATTTTTTTAAAAGTGGGATACTCTGAGAGAGTTTCTATCGGGCACTGAAAACAGTTTATGAGTCACTTCCTCAGTCAGCCTCCAAAAGGAAGTGAAAGCAGGTAGTTTCACACAGCTACAGTACTGCTATTAGCCCTGAGGTACTGGGGCCACATAGAAGTTCCAGGAACTATTTGATTGCCGAAAGCTGAGGCTTGATGTACTTTGAGAGACTGGAATGGGTGCAGTGCCAACATTACAAAATTGTGGGGGGCACAGTGGCTCAGTGGTTAACACTGCAGCCTCACAGTGCCAGGGACCTGGGTTCAATTCCAGCCTCGGGTAACTGTCTGTGTGGAGTTTGCACATTCTCCCTGTGTCTGTGTGGGTTTCCTCCAGGTGCTCCAGTTTCCTCCCACAGTCCAAAGATGTGCAGACTAGGTGGATCGGCCATGTTAAATTGCCCATAGTGATTAGGGGTGAGTGGGTTAAAGGGGGATGGGTCTGGATGGGATGCTCTAAGCGGCTGTGTGGACTTGTTGGGCCAAAGGGTCTGTTTCGACACTGTAGGGAATCTAATCTAATCTCGCTGGCCACAAATGAGCTCAAACTGTGTCATTGAAGGTTGAGAGCTCGGGCTTTTCTCTTTAGAATGACAAAGGATGGGAGGTGACTTGATAGAGGTGTACAAAATGATCAGAGGTATAGAGAGAGTGGACAGCCAGAGACTTTTTCTTAGGGTGGAGGTAGCTATTATGAGGGTCATAGTTTTAAAGTGAGTGAAGGTAGATATAGGGGAGGCATCAGAGATAGGTTCTTTCCTCATGGAGTCGTAGGGGCATGGAATGCATTGCCAGAGAGGGTAGTGGAGTTGGCCTCATTAGGGGTATTTAAGCGGCTATTAGCTAGGCATATGGATGATAGTTTAAGGTAGGGGTGGAGGTTAGATAGACCTTAGGTTTAGTCTAAAAGTTAGGCACAACATCGTGTGCTGAAGGGCCTGTACTGTGCTGTACTGTTCTATGTTCTATGAGCAGTTTCTGGAATTCAGCCATGAGAATGCAGGTGCCCACAGTCCTCTCTCTCTCTCTCTCTCTCCTTCTCCCTTGGAAAAGATATCAAACCGCAACAAAGGAGATAAGCAGTCTTCAAGTCTTGAAGCAGCTTTTGACAAAATTCAGAGACTTAATCTTCAAAGTCTTGAAGCCCTTTGTGACAAAGGAAAACTTTGGTTACTCACAGTGTCACTAATGTCTTGGTGAGTTACTAAGTAATCTGCGAGGAGATGTCTTCACTATGTCTATGATTTGCTGTGCTTCATGGAGCGTTGGAATTACAGACTGCCCACGTTTACCTCATGTTAATTCTGGATGACAGAATGTAACTTGTCACAGTTTGCTTTGCTGATCTTGCACAGTGAAGTTAATTTTGTTTTTTTCAAAACTTGTTGAAAACATTACATGGAATCTTGTGTTTTTTCATCTCTTGGCAGGTGCCTAGGATTCCAAACTTTATTTGCTTTAAACAATCAATCCTTCTGTTCTCTAGTCAGATTGTAATACAAGTTCTTCGCTGTTAAGGATTGTAAAAGCCTTCAGCACATGAATTTGCTGCGTAAAGCTCTCCCTCCCTCCTCCTTTAAACATCTTAAAACCCATTTCTTTGACCAAGCTTTTGGTAATCTGTCCCGATACCTTCTTCTGCTTCTGGGGAAGGGTCACTGGACACGAAACGTTAACTCTGATTTCTTTTTCTTCTCTGATGCTGCCAGACCCGCTGAGCTTTTCCAGCAACTTCTGTTTTAGTTCCTGATTTACAGCACCCGCAGTTCTTTCGGTTTTTACCTTCTTCTGCTGTCAGGCCGTCATCCCTAAATGGCAATTGTTATGCTGTCCTCAGTGACTGCTGCCCAACTCAATATTTCTGACTTTTTTCAACATTTTATTTCTAATGTCTCTTTATGGGGTTTGGTACAAAGTTTTGTTCAACAACTTGGTGATGCAGCAAAAACTTGAACGACTTGTCAATTATCTGAAACATTAATTCAGTTCTCTCGCCACAGATATGCCAGACCTGCAGACTTACCCCCAGCACTTCATGTTTTAGGTCAGAATTCCAAGAAGTGCAGAGTTTTACATTTGGACAATAGTGTTATGAAGTTTTAACCAGGATAAAGGTACTACATAAATGCACGATGTTGTTAGTTCCCTTTTGTTCCCATTTTTGGGGATAGAGCAGATATCTTTGAGTTACTTGGATCAAAGGATTTTTGGGAAATCATCCAGGTCAGAGTGTATGCTTTCAAAGGAATCCTCGAGTAGCTTTCCAATATTAGCGATGCGTGCATACTTAATAATGTTCAAGTGCAGTTTCAGGCAAATTTTCAATTGGACTTCAACGACCATAATGGTCAAACAAAATCCTTGGTTGCAATACATGTTATTTTGCGTCGGTGAGTGTTGGGTGAATGGAGCATGGGGGGGAAAGAAAGCAAGCCTATAATTTGAACAAATCACACAGGGGCTAGGGAGACCACTCTGCTGGGCCTAGTGTGCTCGTCAGATCCTAGTCCAACTCCCTTACCACAGGAGTAAAAAGATATCTTCCTTCCGTATTCCCACAGAAGTGGAGCCCAGTAACGTAATATCATCGCAGGTCCGGCAGAAAAACAGTCTGAATACACATCCATCTACACGAGCCCCACCCCTGTCCCCATGCCCCTTCATATTTTCTGCTTGATCTTGCGCTTTTGTGCCTGTACACTATATTGGTCTGGAGTATCTCGAGCAGTGGTGTCTATTCACATTATCACTGAAATTGTCTTCCTTATCTCCACGGATCACATATTTATACATAGTATAAACTGGAACAGAGGAGATTGAGGGACCATCTGATAGAAGTTTAGAAGATTGTGGATAGAATGCAAAGCATGAGGCTTTTTCCCCCAGAGTGGAGAGGTCAATTACTAGAGGAGACAGTTTGAAGATGCAGGGGTTGGGTGGGGGGAAAAATGGAGGCGCCTGCCAAGAGACGAAAAAACACAAGATTCCATGTAATGTTTTCAACAAGTTTTGAAAATGGAGATATGTGAAGCAGGATTTTCACACAAAAGGTGGTGAGTGCCTGGAATGTGCTGCCAGAGGAGATTGTGGAAGCAGCTTCCAAGAAACACCTGGACGAATACATGAATAGGAAGGAAACAGAGGGATACAGATCCTATAAGTGAAGACTGTGTTAGAATGGAAGGGCAAAATATGTCGGCATGGGCCTGGAGGGCCGAAGGGTCTGCTCCTGTGCTGTATTGTTTTTTGTTTGTTCATTGTAGGTTATAAATTACAGCTCTCCGGTGTAGTGTCTAAAACTTCTCTCCTCACATATTCATTCTAGACTGGTATCTTCTCTTGTACTTCTGTTAGAGTCACGTCATCATGATTTACACAAATTTATTGTATTACATTTCTACGTTTCATCTCCAGTATCTATTCATCGGGTACAGTGTACCTATTTCTGATACTCCTGATAGCCAGTCAGGGAAGTTAAGGAGTGGTGAAAATGTAAATAACTTGCTGAGCAAAACAAAAGGCAATAACAAAGCAATTTGTGATCATTTTAAAAGATGAGTAACTAATAAAAAATGATTATCAACTGTCACAGAGCTAACTAAAAGAACATCTGTCCCTTTCACTTAAAAAGCGAACCTAGAAAGAGACACATTAGGCCCTAATTTCTGGACACAGGGGAAGGGGGAGATGCCAATGGCAGAGGTTGCAGTTGTGATTAACTAACACACCCTACAGTACTGTAATGGTGCACAGTTCGTCCTGGCCCTGGTGGAATTCACCTGGAAGTGGGGAATAAAGGAGATTGTGTGTCAGCCTGAGCTTTCCTCAACTCTTTGGCCCTGCCCTGTGGTTAGGTTTTTTGGAGAGACAGGGCGTGTGTGCGTGTGTGTGTGTGTTTGTATGTGTGTAAGGGCCCTTCTGGGAGGTTGAGGTAAGCATCGTACACTTCATCTCATTTTATGCTCCAGCAGCCTCCAAACAGACTGGAAGCAGACAAAGCTCCAACAGAAGAGCCTACCATAATTTCTGACACAAGGGCAGCAATAAAAAAGACACGAGGGAATCTGTACACATATTACTCAGCCAATCACTGTTGCTTATAGAGTTAGACATAAGACAGAAGACATAGGAGTGGAAGTAAGGCCATTCGGCCCATCAAGTCCACTCCACCATTTAAATCATGGCTGATGGGCATTTCAATTCCACTTCCCTGCTCTCTCCCCTTGATTCCTTCTGAGATCAAGAATTTGTCGATCTCTGCCTTGAAGGCATCCAACGTCCCGGCCTCCACTGCACTCTGCGGCAATGAATTCCACAAGCCCACCACTCTCTGGCTGAAGAAATGTCGTCTCATTTCTGTTTTAAATTTACCCCATCTAATTTTAAGGCTGTGCCCACGGGTCCTAGTCTCCCTGCCTAATGGAAACAACTTCCTAGCGTCCACCCTTCTAAACCATACATTATCTTGTAAGTTTCTATTAGATCTCCCCTCAACCTTCTGAACTCTAATGAGTACAATCCCAGGATCCTTAGCCGTTCTTCATACGTTAAACCTACCATTCCAGGGATCATCCGTGTGAATCTCAGTGAGTTCTGTACTTTGTTTCAAGTTGGCAGCGCTGGTGGCAGGACAGGAAGTGTTCGGGCTCTGTGCCTGTAAGCTCCCGCTTGCCTGGGCGGCTACATTCTTCTTCATTCTTTACTGTTGATATTGTTGCTTTTCTCCTCTGTATCAAAGCTCACCTTCTCTTCACTCCTGCAGCAGCGTGGTGGCTCCGGGCGTCTGTTCCTCATGGCCTCAGCTCTGTCGAACGCTACGTAATTAGTGGGTTCGGTCCGCTCGTCCCGGCGGCAGTGGCCCGGTAGCTCCGGTTCGCTCCTCGTGGCTACGGCGGTGATGCTGCGGTTTCAGGCTGCCAGGAAAACGGGGACGCTTCATTGTAGGTGGCTCCTGTCTGTACCCTCCTTCCCAGTGTAGTGGGTCCTATCCGGAAATCCTTGCCTCGGGGGGCCTGAGGGACGGCTGCGTCCTGTAGCCACTCCATAAACCCAGGAGCCATGGAGGGAACAGAAGGTGAACTTCGTCCTAACTTTGTCTCAATTATTTATTTTTCATAATTGCTGTTATTAAAACGGCGCCGAATTGTGGCAACTAATACACATTTCACTGTATTTTCATAAATACAAGTGGCAATAAATTGTAATTCTATTCTATTCCAGACAATCAGGATGGTCTAATTGACTACTTTGGACACTGGCCATTCGGATTAACAGGCTACTCAATGCATGAACACTCCCCCACCTTACCCCCTTAGCCACTGATCAGCACCTCACTCCTAATCCCTGTGCAACTACTGCCTGATGGCTGATAGAGGAGGTTGAGGTCAGAAAGCAATGGACGTACTACAGGCTCAGGGGCTCCCAAAACTGCAGCTTTCAGCGGGAGCCTGTCAAAATTGGTGATTCACCTCCGAGGCTCCTGCTAACAAACTCCAGAGAAATACCTCTTCCATGGTGAATTTGCACATCCAGCTTAAGGCAGTGGAAATGGTCTGGTACTCGGGCGTCAGGCAAATCAAAAGGGAACACAGCAAACAGATGTCGGAGTCGGCCATTCAGCTCCTTAAGCCTGTTCCAACATTAGATAAGATCATGACCAATCTTCCCCATTGATACCATTTTCCAGCAGTGTAGTCTTATTCCTTGAGGTCAAGACTATTTGGGAAAAGAGCTGGAAACTGGGTCATGTCAAGTGACCAGATCATCATTTGATCAAATGTCCAGGCATGTCTCTAAACTAACTCAGTCATTTACACCTACCCCAACAGAGGAGGACAGGTAGCTCCTTCCACCCACCCCCCAGCACCCACTCAAGCTGGCTTTTACTAATTTGCCTTTCCAAGCAGCATCAGGGACAAAACTTTCTGTCCAGGTAAATTAATGCCCCTGTGAAACACTGATAAATGTCAAATGTGGAACATATCTACAGGCAAGCCATCAGTTGACATCTGTTTCTTTCCTGGATTTTATTCTAAAATCACATTCTTACTGGGCTGCTCATAAATTAGATTCAGAAGGAAGTCATATTCTACCAGAGTGCTGTAATCCAACACTGGGACCTGTGCTCCATCTATAACAGTGTAGCCTTGTGTGCACAGAGAAGGCAAGAGACTGCTCTCTGCCTAACACTGTGTGTAGCATCAGACTGTTACCAGCTGGCTAAGAAGCAGCTGCACTTACGAAATGTCTCTCTGCATTGCTCGGAAACCCTGTACAATGATCGACATCCTGTGGTTACTTGAAATGACTGTGGATTTTGTGGGTAAATAAATGTCGAAGTCATTTGGCATTCACTGCATCAAGCTGAATGATCAGCTCCATCTTTTTACCTCTTAAACTGTCCTCTGCTGAGCCCTAGCAAACATTTTGGTTATTTCAAACCACAGTCAGCAATTTAAGCTGCGACCTCACTATCACATCAGAAAACAGGGTTTAAATTTCATTGCAGTCTTCGGGACCCCAATGTCAGAGCGAAAAGTGGAATGTAAGAAATAGGTACAAGATAGCCCCCCGAACCTGCTCTGTCATTCAATACGATTTGAACTCATCTTTTATCTTGTCTCCACTTTTCCACGGACCTCCTATGTCATATAAGGGAGTGGACAAAGAACAGTGAAGCACAGGAACAGACCCTGGAGCCCGCAAAGAATGCATCCAGGCACGATGCCTTTCTAAACCAAAAACCTTTTGTCTCTACATGATCCATATTCCTCTTTTCCCTGCCTATTCATGTACTTGTCAAGATGCCTCTTAAATGTCAATATTGTATCTACCGTCTCCTCTCACAGTTCATTCCAGGTACTTACCACCCTCTGTGCTACAAAAAACTCACATTTCAGCATCATACAGCATGGAAACAGACCCTTCAGTCCAACTCGTCCATGCTGATCTAGTTTCCCAAACTAAACTAATCTATTCGCCTGCATTTGGCCTGTATCCTGCTAAACCGTTCATATTCATGTACCTATTTAAATGTCTTTTAAATGTTGTAACTGTACCTGCATCTACCACTCTCTCTAGCAGTTTGTTCTACATATGAACCATGCTCTGTGTCAACAAAGTTGTCCTTCAGGTCCCATTTAAATCTTTTTCCTCTCACCTTAAACTTAAGTCCACTAGGGAAAGCCTTTTGATATTCATCTAATCTATGCCCCTCATGATTTTATAAACCTCTAAAAGGTTACCTCCAAACTCCTACACTCCAGTGAGAAATGTTCCAGCCTCTCCTTATAATTCAAACCCTCCAGTCCTGGTAACATCCTTTTAAATTTTTTGCTGCACCTTCATCAGTTTAATAATATCTTCCCTATAACAGGGTAACCAGAACTGTACACAGCATTTCAAAAGCAACCTCACCAATGTCTTGTACAACCGTGACATGGCATCCCAACTCTGATACTCAATGGTCTGCGTAATGAAGACAAGTGTGTCAAACGCTTTCATTACCATCCTGTCTACCTGCGATGTCACTTTCACGGAACTACGTACCTGAACCCTTTGGGCCCTGGAGAGCGTTGTCAAACAGAGACCTACCATTAACTGTGTAAGTCCTGTCCTTGTTCATTTTACCCAAATGCAACACCGTGCATTTATATAAATTAAACACCATCTGCCACTCCTCGGCCCATTGGCCCAACTGATCAAGTTCCTTTTGCTATCTTAGATAACCGAATTCACTGTCTACTATACCATAAATTTGTGTCATCCGCAAACTTATTAACCGTACTTCTATGTTCTCATTCAAATTGATTATATAAATGACAAACAATAGCACTCTCCCGTGAAATACCACTAGTCATAGGCTTCCAGTCTGAAAAACCACATTCCACCACCAACCCCTCTCTCCTACCAGCAAGCCGATTATGTGTCCAATTGGCAAGCTCTACCTTAAGCCTATGTGCCCTAGTAATTGACATTTCTAGCCTGGGAAAAAGACTCTTACTATCCATTCTGTCCATGTTTCTTGTAATTTCATCAGGTTCTATTGGGTCGCCCCTCATTTTTTGATGTTCAAGTGAAACAAACCAAGCTTGTCCGATCTCTCATCATAGCTAATGCCCTCCAAACCATGTAACAACCTGGTACAGCGTTTCTGTACCCTCTCCAAAGCCTCCTCATCCTTCTGGCAGTGTGGGGGCCAGAACTCTACACAATTTTCTAAATGTAGCCTAACCAGAGTTCTATACAGCTGCAAAATGACTTGCCAATTTTTATACTCTATATCATAACGAATGAAGGCAAGCATACTATATGCCTTCTTGACCACCTTTCCTACTTGTGTTGCCACTTTCAAGGAACTGTGCCTAGATCTCTTTGTATGTTGATACTACTAAGGGTTCTGCCACTTACTGTATACTTCCCTCCTGCATTAGGTCTTCCAAAATGCATCAATGTCGCATTTGTCCAGTTTAAACTCCACCTGCCATTCCTCCTCCCAGGTCTCCCATCTGTCTACATCCTGCTGTAATCTCTGACAATCCTCCTCGCTATCCGCAGCTCGCCCAGTTTTTGTGCTGTCTGCAAACTTACTAATCATGCCACCGGCATTCACCTTTAAACTTTCGTACCTGTTATAAACAACAAGGGTCCCAGCACTGATTCCTGCCAAATACCACTGGCCTCAGATCTTCAGTCAGTGAGGTGTGGGTAGGTCTCAGTGGTAGAGCATTTGACTGCCTATCAAGTGGTCCCCAGTTCAGGTTTGGGTATTCTATTCTGGAATTCTATGATTCTATGAAAAATACCTTTCCAATGCTACTCTCTGTCTTCTACACTCAGCCAATTCTGCATCCATCCTAACAGCTTACTGCAAAATCCACATGACTTCATTTTCTGTATCAGCCTACCACTAGCAATCTTGTCAAAGGCCTTTGCACAACACATATGACCCTGCCCTCTGCAATCAACTTATCATTTCCTCGTAAAACTTCAAATCAAGTTTGTGAGACACAACCTTCATCACACAAAGCCACACTGCCTATTGCGAATAAGTCCGTATTTCTCCAAATGTGAGTAAATCGTATCCCTAAGAATCTTCTCCAATAATTTCCTGACCACTGGCGTCAGGCTCACTGGCCTGTAATTTCCAGGATTTTCCCTGTTGCCTTTCTTAAACAAAGGAACAAATTAGGCTACTCTCTAGTCCTCTGAGGCCTCTCCTCTGAGTAGAGAAGATACAAAGATTTCACACAAGGCCCCAGTAATTTCCTCACCCACTTCAATCTTCTGGGATGGAGCTCATCAGGTCCTGGACACTTGTCGACCTTCTTGCTTTTCAAAATATCAGTACCTCTTCTTTTTTTATATTGACATGCCCCAGAATATGAACATACCCCTCCCAGGACTTGCCATCCACCATGCCCTTCTCTGTTGTGAATACACATTTGGATGTCACAGTAGCTCCCTGAATAGCACTGCTGCCTCACAGTGCCAGGGATCCAGTTCAATTTCAGCCTTAGGTGGCTGTCTGTGTGGAGTCTGCATGTTCTCGTCATGTCTGTGTGGGTTTCCTTCAGGTGCTCCGGTTCCCTCCCAATGTGCAGGATATATGCAGGTTACGTGGGCTGGTCATGCTAAATTGCCATGTAGTCTTCAGTGACGTTCAGGCTAGGTGGGCAAATGTGAGGTTATGGGGATACAGTGGGATGCTGTTCGTAGGGTGGTGCAGACTAGATGGGTTGAATGGCCTATATCTGCATTATAGGGATTCTATGATGCAAAGTATCATTAAGGACCTCAACCACGTCCTCTGGTTCCATGCATAAATTCCCTCCTTGATCCTTGAGTGAGCCTACTCTTTCCGTAGCTACCCTCTTGCATTTATATAAGTATGTATGTACCACCTTACTTATGTCTGCCAAAACATTTCCTGACCACTTCTAGCCCTCCCAATTCATTGTTTGAGTTTTTTCTTCGTTCTCTTTTTGGATTTTTTTGAGAGCTGTGTTTGTCTTCAGTTTTCTAAGCCCAATGTATGACTTCTTTCTTTTTGTGACTAAGCTCTCAATTTCCCTTATCATCCATAGTTCCCAAATCTTGTCATTCTTATCTTTCATTTTCACTGACACACGAAAGTCCTGAACTCTAATCAATTGGCCTTTGAAAGATTCCCAAATGTCAGATGTAGATTTACCCTCAAACAGCTGCCCTCAGTCTACATTCCCTAGATAATATTGTGGTAATTAGCGTTCTCCCAATTTAGTACTTTCGCCTCAGGACTAGCCTTATCCTTAATGTATAAGTAACTTAAAACTTACAGAAGTTATAGTCACTGTTCCCGAAACGGTCCTCCAGTGAAACTTCAGCTACCTGGCCGAGTTCATTCCATAATACCGGGTCAAATATCATCTCCTTCCTACTTGGATTATTTACATGTTGCTTCAAAAAACTGTCCTGGACACATAAATAAACTCCACTGCCTCCACCATCACCCTCCACCCAAGCCCCTGGTGCTAAGTGAATCCCAGTCAATAAAAAAGAAGGTAAAATTACCCACCATAACAACCTGTTGTTTTCATATTTTTCCATAAACTGTCCACGCACCTGTTTCTCTATTGCCCACTGGCTGTTGGGAGGCCTGTAGCACAACCCCAAATAGATTACACCCTTCCGTTTCCTGCTTTCTACAATTATGGGCCCAGTGGATGACCCCTCCAAGATGTACAGTACAGCTGTGATATTTTGCCTGATCCGTAACGAAACTCCTCCACTTCTTTTACACCTCCTTTATTTCACCTGAAACATCTAAATCCCGGAACATTAAGCTGCCAGTCTTGTCGCTCTCTGAACCAAGTTTCTGTAATAGCTACAATATCATAGCTGTACACATTAATCCAAGCTCTAAATTCATCTGCTCTACCTGTCATATACACTTCATACTGCCAGTCTCACCATGCTTAGTAACCTCTCCCTATCTGTTCATACAATTCATAGAATCCCTACAGTATGGAAACTGGCCCTTCGGACCAACAAGTCCACAATGACCCACAGACCCTTCCTTGTAAACACACCTAAGCTACACATCCCTGAACACTATGGGCAATTTAGCATGGCCAATACTCCTAGCCTGGACATCTTTGCACAGTGGAAGCAAACTGGAGCACACAGAGAAAACCCACGGAGAATGTGCAAACTCCACACAGGCAGTCACCTGAGGGTGGAATCAAACCCAGGTCCCTGATGCTGTGAGGCTGCAGCACTAATCACTGAGCCACCGTGCTAGCCCATATAAAATCCCTAAAACAGCCCTTTGGTGAACAAGTCCACACCGACTGTCAGCGTATCCCACCCTCTACAATTCCCTGAACACTACAGGCAATTTAGCACAGCAATTCCACCTACCCTGCACACCTCTGGGATTGTGGGAGGAAAGCAGAGCACCTGAAGGAAACCCACGCAGACACAGGTGGGGGGGGGCATGAAACGTGCGAACATCCACACAGACAGTTCTTCCTCTTAGTCTTACTGGTTTTAGTCTCAGACCCCACCTTGGTCATTTCACTTGCTGACCTAGTGCTCTGGTTCCTGTGTCCTTGCCACACTAGTTTAAACTCTCACAAGTGGCACTATCAAACCTCCCTGCCAGGATTTTAGTGCCACTCCAGTTTCAGCGCAATCCACCCTTCTTGTAGATGTCCCTCCTGCTCGGGATAACATCCCAATGATCCACATACCAGAAGCCCTCACTGCTACACCAGCTCCTGAGCCACATATTTAATTGTGCTTTCTTTCTATTCCTAGCCTCACTGGGCACAGGGAGTAATCCTGAGATTACAACACTAAAGGCCCTGCTTTTCTCCCAATTTCCCACAATAACTCCCTGAACCTCCTTTGTTGGACCTCGTCTCTCTTTCTCCCTTGGCATCAAATGGACCACAACCCTCCCCCTTCAGAATATCCCGTACCCACTCAGAGACATCCTTGACCCTGGCACCAAGGAGGCAACACACAATCCTAAATCTGGCTTGCAGCCACAAAAACGACCCATGTCCCTGACGGTCACCACTGCTCGCCTATATTTCCACCATCCCTGCTGTACAACAGTGCCAGTCATTGTGCCAACTGATCTGGTAGCTGCTGTTTTCCCCGGAGGCCATTCTCTTCTCAACAGCAACCAGAAAAAGTATACCTTTCTGAGAGGGGAATGCCCAAAGGGGACGCCTGCACTATCTGCTCACATTTACTTGTCTTCCTCGTGGTCACCCAACTCTCTTCTGTCTCTGTAGCCCTTACTGGTGATGTGACCAGCTCACTAAACATGCCATCCACGACACTCTCAGCCACATGGGTGCTCCACAGTGAGTCCGTGCATGGCCCCAGACGCTCCGTGCAGCAAACCAGGAGCTGCAGCTGAACACAGTTCCTGTACGTGCAGTCAGCGTGTTTCCTGGGTTCCTGTCCCCATTCACGTTCACTCATCTATGATTTCTGTTGGCGCTGAATGAGGGTTGTGGTTAGTGAGCCGGCTTTCTGCATTCTCCACGTCTCCTGGCATGCTACAATCTCCGTGGAGTTCAGCCAACTTCTCCACGAGCTGTGGTCTCAGAGGAGTCAGGAACCATTTCAACTCTGTCATTCCAGCCCTTTCACCTAGTCTAAATTAGCCCTCTGGGGTTCCAGGGATATGGGGAGGATGTGTCAGCAATGCAGACTGATGTCAACAATGCGGGTTTAATTTCTAAACCAGTTAAAAGTTACCATGAAGGATTCTTCTTTTAAGCTCTTCCCTCACCTGAGATGTGCTGACCCAAGTGTTAAACGACCATCATTCATGTCTCTCTCTAACAAGAGAATCATCCTACGGTCTGATTAAACTGTAGGTGACTTTACTTTTACAGTAATAATCCGACATCCGTTTTAAAAAAGAATCCATTCATAATTGTTTGGAATAAAAATTAGAAGTTGCTGCAACTCTGTAAATGAGTCAAACAAACCACTGAAGTATGAATAATAGAAGTTTTATGCACTTCACATCTCTAAATGTTGTGCAAATAACTGGTCATTGGGAGAAAGATCAGAAGCAAATAACTTATTTATGTTGGCGCACTATGATCAGTCAAGCGTACATCTTTGAATGCCTAGGACTATAAACATATAGAAAATAATTCTGCAGGAATCTTGTTATCACAACTGCAGAGAATTTCTCACTTTGATTTTTGCTTTGCTTTTGTTGACATCTGACACGGCTCCCTTTGATTTTACTCCCACCCCATCTCCAGTACCTAGTTCCTCACTCCAAATCTACAATGTGACGGCCAGTAAAATTCTGCTTCCACCTCCCACTTACTAGCCACACCCATATCTTGGCAATTCAAAGAAGAAAAGGAAAATGCTTCATGAAGATGCAATCTTTTCTCTTTAATCCTCAAAGCTGCCCTGAACCTGTGGAACAGGCAAATGAGGTTTTGAGTTAATATTTCAATAAAAACCCGCAGCTTCAGAAAGTCTGCCCTGATCATGAGCTGGGTTTGGCTCAGCATGAGACCAGCTTACTAAATGTGCTTTCCACAACATTCTCAGCCTCACGGATGCTCCTTAGTGAGTCCATCTGCTGTTCTGGGGCTGAGCTGTGGGATGGGGAGTAGTTATGAAATTCCAGCGGTTGGGCATGTTAGGCTATCCCCAAATGGACTTCCACCATCGCTCTGCCAGGTGTCCACTGAAATGTCTCAGGCATAAGTCACCTCCTGGGTCCATCCCTCAGTTAGCACTTCCCAGTTTAGCTTTGTAAGGGTCAGATCTTGTAGCTACAATGAGCTTTTGCCTGAAGACTGATTGAGTCTAACAGCATGGAAAATAGGAGTGGTCCATTCAGCCCATCACACCTGTTCCAGCAATCAATAGCTGATCTTCTACTTCAACGCCATGCTCCTGGTCTATCCTCATGTCACTTAATAGCTCTAAACCAAGTGATCACTGCCTGAAACATACACCATGACTGAGCCTCCACAGCCATCGAGGGGGAGAGACTGCAAAGCTTCTGAACTAGGGTTAACACCCTTTGCACATGCGCCCTGCTGAGCCCTGGAAAAACACTGCATGCTCCATCTCTCATTGCAATGAAGACTACTAAGTGCCAACCTCCTCAATCTCTCCTCAAAAGGAGAACACCACCATCCCAGGGAGCAGATACTGCTGGCTTCTTCAGGGATGCACCACTGCTATTAAGAGAATAAAACAATGAATTTGTGACCATTTATCCCACCCCCACATTGTACCCATTTTCTGGATGGTTGGCAAAGGAAGATTGGCACAATGGTGTGACATCTATAGCAAAAGAATGTCCTGATGGTCACTGTTTGCATATTCAACCAACAAAAGGGGCTACATATTCACTTGGAGCAGGAACCAAAGATGGGGGCATTGCTCCAGATCACAATCCCCCACAAAACATGGTCATCGTGGCTCTCATATCCTCAGCCAAATGAAGGCCAAGAAGCAGAGTTCATCAGCCAATAGGATTGTCTGGCTGGTGCCCAGTACTGATAGGCCAACATGAAATCCTCCAGCAACCAGTGATTAGCAGCCTTACTTACTGAGCAAGCAACTACTAACATGAACACGGAGACTGCAAAAGAACAAGTGTAGCCAAGTTCTGTTTTACACAATAAGCTGCAGTTCCCGGGCCATAATCCTGGAGGGGTACCCTCTCCGAGAGGAAGCCAGCAGACCAGGCACAGGGGGGCACAGTCAGAGTACTTCATGTTCACCCTGCCACCCGTCCCTGAGCCCACCACATTAACATCCCCAGCAACATGGACTGGCCATATTGCCAACTGGGAACTGCAATCGATGCAGGAACTAGGCTTCAATGGGTTCATTAATTGAAAATAATCAGCCACGACTGACTGCCCAGCCACAAGCATTGGGCAGCCATTCCGGCCCTAAGTTGTCTTTACTAAAAGGTGACTCAAGGTCGAGGTGATGATCCTGCACGGAAGCTGGTGATGCCAAATTGCACACCTGCACGCTTCCAAGCCTTCTAAAATTCAGCCAAGAAAATTAACTGAACATTTCACAGCGGGTCAGCAAGAGGAGCTCATCTATTCTTTCAAGCTATCCAGTCCTGCCAGCTTCTGCTCTTCGACTTTGTGAATGGTCTCAATTAACCTTCTGAGCGGTTTGTTCGAGCTAGTTGTCACTCTCTAGATAACTGTTCCACACATTCCCACTGTAGGCCCAAACCTAGGAGCCCTCTTAATCTGTCCCAATTACTACCTTTCATACCACTCTACAAAACAAAGCATGTTAGACAATGCTGATGTATTCTATAACCCATCCTTAATGTGTGATTAGCTTTCATTAGAATCATACTAGTATTGGAAAAGGTGAGGATAAAGTTATTGAGGAAATCAGTCTTCGAAAACCACAGGATCATAGACACAAATGCAGGCCATTCACTCCCCACCATGCCTGTGTCAGGTCTTTATCTGGTTCCCTGTTTAAAGTTAATTTTGAACTATTTGGCTGATAATTAATGGAAACAAGCCAAGTCATCAATATTCTAGCTGGCAGCCTTTTTTATTTGATAATGAAACAGTCTTTCTTGGACAAAGACACAATTGCTTGATCTCTTGCTGTGTGCTGGAGGCTGCACCCCTGCTGTACCCCAGTTGGTTTTCAAACACAGCATCCATTCTAAAGGGAGCCTACACTTGCTGCGGTTTCCCATTCTGATGACTCAGCAAACTCCCTCAGCGACTGAAACACACGGCATGATTTTTATCATCTGCTCCCACAGGATCAAAATTCCACATCATCTAGGATAGCACAGACCAAGAGCTGGAAAGGAGGTTCAAATCCAGCTTCTCGCAGTTGATTTGTGGTAAGTCTGAAATAAATGGGTTTTGTGATTCAGATTTCTTTGAAAAGCCCAAACTAAATCTTCTCCTTCATTCTTACAACAATTAGGCATTCATCTGATTGAGAAACATTCTGGTTCCTTTTTATTGAGTTTGAACCTTGACATCATTGCCAATTAATTAGAAAGAATTGCAAAAGGAGGAAAATAAAACTTCTTGTTTTTTGAAAGGGGGAGTGGTCATGGTCAGCATTAGGCTAACTTCTTACTTATACGATTGTAGCATTCAGTCAAACATGACCAGTGCTGCTGGCTACATGCCTCCATCCCAGCAGGGCAGCACAGCAGCATGTATTTCTGGCTGGCACTGAGCTAAAGAAAACTTGTCCCTCAACTCAGATTGGAAAGACGTTGCTGCTGATGTTTCTGCAGCAACTGGACACAAGGAGCAGCACCCCAAATGGAGAAACAGGGCCGAGAGGAAGGGGGCCTCCTGGCTTGTCCATTGCGATGTTTAGAAGCTGATCAGTGGGGAGAGACCATGGCTTAAGGTTTTAAATTTGGGATCGGGAAACCGAAGTCAGCATTAAGAGTGAGTTTCGAACTTCTACCTGGTCAGAAAAAGCCACTGACACAGTTCATTCCTGGGATGTGGGCATCGCTGGCCAGCATTTCTTGCCCATCCCGAGTTGCCCTTGAGAAGGTGGTGGTGAGCTGCAGTCCATGTGCTGTAGGTAAATCCATTGTATCATTAAGGAGGGAATTCCACGATTTTGACCCAGCGACACTGAAGGAACAGCAATATGTTCCCAAGTCAGAATGGTGAGTGGCTGGGAGGGAAATTTGCTGATGATGGTGTTGCCATGTTTCTGCTGCCCTTGTCCTTCTAGATGGAAGTGATCTTGGGTTTGGAACCTCCCCCAGTAATGCACACTGGCCCTACTGCAGCTCTCCAGTGATAACTCCCCACCCCTGCCCCAGTAGAGTGACTTTAGATGTGTATTCGATACGTGTGCATAGCAAAATAAAAGCATCCAACACTAACAGTTTGCATTTATATGGCACCTTAATGCAGATAAATGTAGCGCCATACAACAGCATATTCAGTCAAAATCTGCCACAGACGCGACAGAGGAGACATTAGGTCAGATGAACAAAAGGTTTGATCAGAAAGAAGGATCACTGCACCCGAAACAGTTAACTTTGATTTCTCCCCACTGACGTTGCCAGTCCTGAGATTTTCCAGCAATTTCTGCTTTTGTTTCAGATTTCCAGCATCTGCAGTTGTTTTGGTTTTTTGGTTTGATCAGGAAGACCGAATGTAAAGGAGCTCCTTAAGGAGGTTGTTGTATATGTGTCTGAAAGATGTAATACTGATGGCAAGCTGCATGTCCCCACCATTGTGATAATGCCATGAGGTCTGATGGAAGATTAACTAAAGACCATGAAACAGTCAGAGCCTAAGGCCAGGTCTTCCTGATAGTCTCTGTAATAATATATACCATATTCTTATAACATTAGAATAACTGCAGTGATATAATAAACTGTTGTTTACTACAAGATACACATGTAGTTCGACCAGAAGGTGGCTAGCTTCATACACACTAGACTATATGGGCCCTGGAGATAAAGGTGCTTGGAAAGGTACTGGTGTCAGCACAGTCAACAGAGAGAGAGAGGCAGTTCAGGGAACAGGCTGTAGGCAATGGAAGACATGGAAGTTAACAGTGCAGCAACTAAAACTGTGCATGCTGAGCAGACAATCGAGTCATAGGGTCATAGAGATGTCAGCAAGAAAGCAGACCATTGAGTCCAACTCATCCATGCTGACCATATATCCTAAATTAATCTAGTCCCATTTGCCAGCATTTGGCTCATATTCCTCTAAACCCTTCCTGTTTATGTATTCATCCAGATGTCTTTTAAATGTTGTAATTGTACCAGCCTCCGCCACTTCCTCTGGCAGCTCATTCCATACATGCACCACCCTCTGCCTGAAAAAGCTGCCTCTTAGGATCTTCTTAAATTTTCCCCTCTCCCCTTAAACCTAGGCCCTCTAGTTTTGGACTCATCCACACCCCAAGGAAAAGCCCTGTCCATTTACCATATCCATGCCCCCATGATTTTTATAAACATCTATAAGGGCACCTCTCAGCTTCTGACATTCCAGGGAAAATAGCCCCAGCCTATTCTGCTTCTCCCCATAGCCCAAACCCTCCAATCCTGGCAACATCCTTGTAAATCTTTGCCGAACCCTATCTAGTTTCACAACATCCTTCCTATAGCAGGGAGACCAGAATTACACGCAGTATTCCAACAGGCCTGACCAATGACCTACACAGCTGCAACATGACTCCCCAGCTCCTATACTCAATGCACTGACCAATAAAGGCAAGTGTACCAAAAGCCTTCTTCACTATCCTACTACCTGCAATTCCACTTTCAAGGAACTATGAACCTGCGCCCCAAGTCTCTGCTCAGCAACACTCCCCAGGACCTTACCATTAAGTGTATAAGCAGGTCCTGATTTGCCTTTCCAAAATACAGCCTGCACATTTATCTGAATTAAACTCCATCTGCCACTCTTCAGCCCATCGGCCCATCCTATGAAGATCCCATTGTGCTCAAAGATAACCCCCTTTGCCGTCCATCAACACGTCCAACGTTGGTGTCATCTACAAACTTTCTAACCATATCTCCCATGTTCCCATCCAAATCATTTACATAAATGATGAAAACCAGTGGACCCAGCACCAATCCTTGTGGCACACCGCTGGTCACAGGCCTCCAGTGTGAAAAGCAACCCTCCACTGCCACCCTCTGTCTTCTACTTTTGAGCCAGTTCTGCATCCAAATGGCCAGCTCTCCCTGTATTCCGTGTGACCTAACTTTGTTAACAGTCTACCATGAGGAACCTTGTTGAACACCTTACTGAAATCCATATAGACCATGTCCACAGCTCTGACCTCAACAAACCTCTTTGTTACTTCTTCTAAAAACGCAATTAAGTTAGTAAGACATGATTTCCCATGCATAAACACATGTTGCCTACCCTTAATCAGTCCTTGCCTTTCCAAATATATGTAAATCCCATCCCTCAGGATTGCCGTCAACAATTTGCCCACCAATGATGTCTATAGTTCACTGGGTTTTTCGTACCACCTTTCTTAAATAGTGACACCACATTAGTCAGCCTCCAGTCTTCCAGGTCCTCATCTGAGGCTATCGATGATACAAATAGCTCAGCAAGGGGCCCAGCAATCACTTCCCTTACTTGCCACCGAGTTCCAGGGCACTCCTGATCAGGTCCCAGGGATTTATCCATTTTTATGCATTTTAAGGCATACAGCACCATCTCCTCTGTAATATGGGCATTTTTCAAGATGTTGCCATTTATTTCCCAATGCTGTCTATCTTCTATATCCTTCTCCACAGTAAATACTGATACAAAATACTGGTTTAGCTACTTCCCCATAGCCTGTGGTGACCTTACTGATCATTAAGGAGCCTTATTCTCTCCCTAGGTACTCTTTTGAGCTTAGTGTATTTATAGAATCCCTTTGGATTCTCCTTAACTCTTCCTTCATTTTCGTGACCAAAACCTCAATTTCTCTAGTCATCCAGCACTCCCCACAACTACCAACCTCGCCATTCACTCTCACAGGAACAAACTGTGTCTGGACTTTCATTATCTCATTCTTGAAGGCTTTCCATTTTCCAGCCATCCCTTTACCTGCAGACATCTCCCCCGAGTCAACTTTTGAAAGTTCTTGCCAATTACCGTTAAAATTGGCCTTCCTCCAATTTAGAACTTTAACTTTTAGATCTGGTCTATCCTTTTCCATCACAAATTTAATACAAATAGAATTCTGGTCACTGGCCCCAAAGTGAATCCCCATTGACACCTCAGTCACCTGCCCTGCCATATTTCCCAAGAGTAAGTCAAGTTTTGACTTTAGAAGGTATATCCTGAGTCAGAAAATTTTGTCATACACACAACAAATTCCTCTCCATCCAAGCCCTTAATACTATGGTAGTCCCAGTCTATGTTTGGAGAGTTCAAATCCCCGACCATAACCACCCTATTATTCTTACAGAGAACTGAGATCTCCTTACAAGCATGTTTCTCAATTTCCTGCTGATTGTTGGGGGTGGGGGGGTCTATTAGCACAATCCCAGTTAAGTGATCATCACTTGCTTATTTCCCAGTGCCTGAGTTAAAACAGCACAGATACCTCAGAGCATTGCAGGCCTGGTGGAGGAGATTACAGAGACAGGGAGCTCTGAAGGCATTTGAAAGCAGGTATGCAATGCTGGTGCTGGTAAAAGTCATAAGCCTTCACGAATTGTTACTGAAATTGATTCAAAACCACTTGCTTATGGGAACTAAGTTATATCTACTCACAGATGACTCTGATGGAGTGCCTCAGCATTTTCGGTGTCATAAGTGCAGCTCCCAGTGGCTGGTTTTGTTAAGACATTGTCATCACCTCATTCAATCGTTCATCCCAACCTCCTCCATCTGCACAAAGACAAAACAGAGCAATGAGGTCATATTCATTTTCTTGTTTCCATTGATAACACATTTAGATATTAGAGCTGAAGAATGGAAAAACTAACCCACTTCAGAATGCCAGGGCAACGACATCAGAGGTTAGGTAAGAATAAAGCACTACACTGTCGCATCAAACACTCCTAGTGCACATAAAACCCATTGTTAGATATGGAGTAAAGCTCCCAGGACAGGCACAGAGGATTAGATACAGAATAAAGTTCCCTCTACACTTTTAAACTACAAGTAAAGCTCTCTGCTCTCTTAAGGAGGACGTAAAACTCCCTTAGTACTGTCCCCCATTAAACTCTCCCAGCTCAGGTACAGTGCGGGGTTAGGTAGAGAGTAAAGCTTTCTCTACATGTTTAAACAGCACAACATTAGACAGACAGTAAAGCCTTTTCCATATGGTTCTGTCAGCACAACAAAGCAGATGCAGAGTGATCCATTACTTAAAGCTGATCAAGTGATGGAATTCAAAAATGAAAAACCATAAGCTGAGTTGGATAAATATATAGAATAATTAATTAAGACATAATGCTATGTTGCCTGGGTGGTGTGCAGCAAATGCAGCACATGCTGGTCTGTGGAAAATATTACAATCCTGGACAAACATGTTTACACTAAGAATTTCAAGAAACCTCAGTTGGAGTTGCTCAGTTGGGGTTCATGTATGAATATTGTGGGCCATCAGAAATGGGGAGTTAACTGGTCACGTGATCCTGAATGCATTAACACGACCCAAGTTCGAGGTGGTACAGATCTGTCTCATGATCAGGATGGCGTGACTCAGGGTTGGACTGCTATGTGCAACCCAGGTGCCTTGCTGGCGAAGTATCAGCCTTTGCCCACATCAACAGCTACAGGAACCTTGCTGCCTCTGAACGAGCAAACTGACAATGTCATCCTTATACAAGAGGTCATACAAAAGGGAGGATGGTGTGGCTGTTGAGGGAACAGTATAGTCAGAGGGATGGATACTGAACTGTGCAGCCAGAGAAAAGCTGTATCCAGGGCTAACTGAGAAATGATGTTCTGTGCAAAGTGTTTGAGTAGATAAAGCCCAGGTTAAAAATCAGAACCACAAAGTTATCTGGGGCAGCACGGTGGCTCGGTGGTTAGCACTGCTGCCTCACGGCACCAGGGACCTGGGTTCATTTAAAGCCTTGGGCAACTGTCTCCGTGGAGTTTGCACATTTTCCCCCAAGTCTGATTGGGTTTCCTCCGGGTGCTCTGGTTTCCTTCCATAGTCCAAAGACGTGCAGGTAAGGTGGATTGGCCATGCCAAATTTTCCAGAGTGTCCAAGAATGTGCAGACTAAGTGGATTGGCAGTGGGAAATGCAGGGTTACAAGGATAGAGTGGGTGTATGGAACTGGGTGAGATGCTGTTCAGAGGATCAGTGCAGACTCGATGAGCCAAATGGCCTGCTTTCACACTCTAGGGATTCTACAATAACTTTGTAAATCAAATGCAAATAGCACCGGTTGAATAAGGTCAGAGATTTCATAATGGGGCTCAATGGATGGTGTGGGAGGCAGGGGTTTCAATTCATGGGGTATATTACCCAGGAAAAGAGGAAGCATTTAAACCAGGCTGAGATTGGTGCCCTGGAGAATTGAATCACCAGGGCTATGAATAAGACTTTAAATAAAATGCCAAATAGTGAGTGCTGTGGGGAAGAGTTTGCTGCTTGGGATTAATAGTTCAAGTGTGAGGAGAATTAGAAGTCTAATGGAAGATGTCAAGGCCACACGGCAGCTTGAGATATTGAACAAACGTGATCTGAGTATGAAAGGGAATGTCGAAATGTTTAATTGCTGTAACGCCTCAACAAGAAATCAGGAAAAATAGTAGAAGTTAAAATAGGATGGACTTATTCCAAATGCGCAGGCCAGATAGATACATTTTATTTGTTCAAGGGATGTGGGCATCATTGACTAGACCAGCATTTTTCATTCCCTCCATAACTGCCCAGAGGACAGTTAAGAGTCAATCACATTGTCAATTTACATTAGACCATACCAAGTAAGGGCAGAACTTCATTCCCTAAAGGATGTCAGTGAGCCAGACAGACATTTGTCAATCGGCAGTGAATACGTTTGCCGTGAGCGAACAGCTTTTTATTTCAGAATTTTACAGGCAGAGTCTGTAAACACTTATAACGGGACATAGAGAAGTGGAGACATAGAGAAGCTTACTGATTAATTTATACAAGAAATCTTCCAGAACTGGAGTTCCAAGTAGCTAGGGGGACTGAGAGTTGAAGGAATTTAATATGAGTAAGAAATCTATGCTGGAGAAATTAAGGAGGCTCAAAGTTGACAAATCCCATGACCTGACGGTCTATATCCCAGAGTGTTGAAGGAGTTTCCAATGGAGATATTCAATGTATTGGTGATTGTCTTCCAAATTTCCATAGATTCTAAAATGATTTCTGCAGATTGGAAGGTAGCAAATGTCACCGAACTATTTAAGAAGGGAGCAAGAGAGAAAATAATTAACTACAGACCCATCAGCCTTCCATCAGCAATAGGGAAAATGCTAGCATCTATTATAAAGGATGGATAACATTTACCTAATTGATAATAATCTGATTGAGCATTGTCAGCATGGATTTGCGAATGGGATAGCATGTCTGACAAGCTTTTTTTTGAAGATGATATGAACAAAACCGATACAGATGAACTGCTTAACATAGTATTCTTAGATTTTCAGAAGGCATTTTCTAAAGCCCTTGACAAGAGATGATTAGAAAATTTAAAGCACATGGTAGGAGGTAATGTACTGACATGAATTGATGATTGGCTACAGACAGAAAGCGCAGAATGTGACTATTGGAGTATTGCAAGTTTCGGTACTTGGTCCCAGCTGCTCACAACGTGCATCAATAAGGATGTGGGAATCAAATGTCATATTTCCAAATTTGCAGTTGATACAAAGCTAAGTAGAAATATGTGTTGTGAGGAAAATGTAAAGTGGCCTCAGGAGGATTTGGACAGGCTGAACAAATGGGCAGATGGAATATAATCTTGAAAAAATGTGAGGTCATCCACTTTGGTAAGAGAAACAGATGAGCAGAGTATTTTTTAAATGGAATGAGATAAGAAAATTCAGACGTACAAGGGTGTCCTTGTTGATAAGTAAATGATGATTAACAGGCAAATACAGCATGCTAACAGAATGTTAGCCTTTATTGCGAAAGGATTTGAGCACAGGGTTGTGAAATCTTGCTTCAGTTGTATAGGTGCTTGGTTAGACCGCAATACTGTATGCAGCTTTGGTCTCCTTATCTCAGGAAAGATGCTGTTACCATAGAGCAACACAACAAAAATTCATCAGACTTGGTCCTGGGGGCCTGAACTCTCTAGAGTTTTGCAGGATGAGATGTGAACTGATTGAAACCTACACAATGTTTAAAGGGCTCGACAGGGTAGGAGCAGGTAAGATGTTTCCTCTGGTTGGGAAGTTCAGTGGGGCGAGGGGTGTGAGGTAGGGTGGTGGAATAATTTCAAAATATCACACTTAAATCTGAGATTTGGAGAATTTCTTTTTTTTAAACACAGAGGGTGATGAATCTTTGGAATTCTCTACCACAGAACATGTAGAAGCTTAGCCTGAGTGTGATTAAGGTAGAGATTGATAGATTTCTGATTACTACTGGTGCAAGAGGTTATGGGGATGCATAGGTGTGAAGTGTTTGATCAGCTGTGATAACACTAAATGGCAGGGCAGGATCAAAGGGCTGCATGTCTACTCCTGTTTGTATGTTCCTATTGCTAATCTGGTGCTGTGCAAACTAAATTGGTTTAAGTTCCCAAATACAGTCTCCTTTACAAACAAGACAGATGATTTGGCACAAATATTGTGGATGGAAGAAAATAGGGGGATGTGTGTGTGTGTGTGTGTGTGTGTGTGTGTGTGTGTGTGTGTGTGTGTGTGTGTGTGTGTGTGTGTGTGTGTGTGTGTGTGTGTGTGTGTGTGTGTGTGAATGATGACATGCTGTTGTTTATAGAGTGATGGTCATTCATCACTTAGCTAATGGATTGGGTGGGCCTATAATTATTTATTTTAAGTGTTTTGTTTTTATTTAATCTTTTCTCTTACACGGGGGAAGGAAGAAAGATGTTTTCTGCTTGCTGGGTCTGGATGTTTCTGGCTGTCTTTACTGGTCTGTAGTAAATGTCTGTTTGACAAATCTGAGGGTTGTCATATTTTCAAAACTCAAAAACACCTGGTGCCTCAGTGACTCAATAATGTGCCTAATAGCAGCATTGTCTTTTTTAGCTAAAAGTGGGCACCACTTGATTTTCAAGTCAGAAGTTTCTCCTGAAATTTCAGCTACTTGGCAGTAATGGATTTCCATTACAGCTTATAGTCCAGAAAAGAAAAATACACGTAGCCCCTTACAGCTTTTACAAAGATGTAAAAGGACGAGATTGTGAAAGTAAGCCTTCCGAGTGGTCAGGGGCAGGAGGTAACTGAAGGTCCGGTTGAGCTAAGTGCAACTCAGGTGCCTAGCTGGAAGAGAATCAGCCTTTGCCCACATCAACTGCTACACAGACCTTACCACCTCTGACAATGCCATCCCTCTACAAGAGGTCATTCAAATAGGAGGAGTGAAAGGGATAGTGGGGCCGTTCAGGAACAGGCTAGTCGGGCGGATGGATACTGTACTGTGCAGCCAGTCAAAGGTTGTACTCAAGGCTGAGATCATCAGAACTGCAAAGGATATCTGGATTACTAGAAAAATCAAGTGCGAATAGCACCTGATAGATAAGATCACAGATTTCAAGGTGGGCTTCAATGAACAGTGTAGGAGAAAGGGGTTTCAAATCGTGGGAAGTTTACTAGGAGAAGAGGAAGCTGTTGCTGCAGTTAACACTGGTCAGGGATCAGTGTTCTGATGAATTGAATCACTAGGGCTATGAATAGGGCTTTAAATAAAAATTTAATTAAAAGAATGAGCCATAGAGACATGCAGCACGGAAATTGGTATCCTAAACTGAATTAGTCCCGTTTGCCTGTGTTTGGCCTTTATCTTCTAAATCTTTCCTATTCATTTTAAATGTTGTAATTGCACCCAACTCTACCACTCCCTCTGGCAGCTCATTCCATACACACACCACCCTCTGTGTGAAGAAGTTGCCCCTTTAGGTCCCTTTTAAATGTTTCCCCTCTCATCTTAATACTATGCCCTCTAGTTTTGGACTCCCCTCCCCTGGTAAAAGGCCTTGATTATCCATGCCCCCCATGATTTTAGAAACCTCTACATGGCCACCCCTCAGCCTGCGATGCTCCAGGGGGGAAAGTCTATGTACCTGAATCCCTAGGTCCCTCTGTTCAACAACACTCCCCAGGACCCTAACATTATCTGTGTAAGTCCTACCCTGGTTTGCCTTAACAAAATGCAACACCTTGCATTTAGCTAAATTAAACTCCCTCTGCCATTCCTCTGCCCATTGGTCCATCTGATCAAAGTAGCATTGTACTCTTAGATAACCGTCTTCATGCTCCACTACACCACCAATTTTGGTATCATCCACAAACTTACTAACCATACCTCCTATATTCACACTGAAATCATTTGATATAAATGACGAACAACTGTGGACCCAGAACAAATCCTTGCAGCAAACTGCTGGTCACAGGCCTCCAGTCTGAATGACAACCCTTTACCACCATCCTCTGTGTTCAACCATGCAGTCAATTTTGTATCCCATTGGCTCTCTCTCCCTGGATCTCATGAGATCTAACTTTGCTATCCACATGGAACTTTGTCGAAGGTTGTGATAAAGTCCATGTTGACGACATTTACTGCTCTGCTCTCATCCATCTTCTTGGTAACTGCTTCAGAAAACTCAATCAAATTTGAGAGACAAGATTTCCCAAGCACAAAGCCATGCTGATTATCTCTAATCTGTCCTTGCCTTTTCAAATGCATGGAAATCCCATATTTCAGAATCCCCTCCAACAATGTACCCAAACTGAAATCAGATTCAATGGCTGGTATCTCCCTAGCTTTCCTTGCAACCTTTCTTAAACAATGGCACAACATTAGCCACCCTCTAGTCTCCTAGCACCTTACCTACGGCTGTAGATGGTACAAATATTCCGCAACGGGCTCATCAATCTCTTCCCTAACTTCCCACAATGTTCTGGGGTACACCTGATCAAATCCCAGGAATTTATCTATTTATGAGCTTTAAGATCTCTGGCACCTGTCTTCTGTAATAAGATTGTGGAAGTAAATATAGTTTGCTCAGAGAGATTAACTTATAAAGCAGTGATTTAGCGGCAATGGGCTATACAGCTTTTTGAGCCTGCTCTGCCATTCAGTAAGACTCTGTTTCAATTGTTTATGGCCTCAACTCAACTATACAAGCATAAAGAGCAGTTGTTATTCACGAAGTTATTGTGAATGCATTGTCAAAAGATATCACTCTTTACACCATCAACGGGCTACACTTTTGTGCTTTGAGGCAATAATGTATTGTCTATGGAACATCATCGCAAGAGTCTTAGAACTAATATGGGAACAGGAGAAGGCCATTCAGCCCCTCAAGCCTGTTCTGTCATTCAAATGAAGTCACGGTTGATCAAAATCCCCCTTCCATCCACCATCCTTGGTTTCATAAAGTTTCATTGCTTATCTAACAAAATATTATCAATAAGCATTTGTGTATGAACTAAAAGCGCAAGCCATTCTTCTGCAAATGTTTGGACACATCTCATCAAAGCTACCAATTCTAATTGCTGTTGAGCAATTCTTGGGTAAGTCATTTAGAGCCTGCAAACATCCTGGCTCAGAGGCTAAAAGCACATGGTTAGAGGCCTCTTGCATTTCTGCATTTAATAGATAAGCAATTGATTTAAGATGGATACCATTTAAACCAGGCTGAAGAATGGAATTAACTCAGGGAGCAAGTAACTAAAAAGGGAAAGGGGGAATTCAGAGCAAAGTATTTATAAGCTGAACAGAAAAGGCCATTGTGCAGATTAGTGACTGGAATAAAGTGTCAAGAATGGACAGTATTTAATAGTGTTTAAGATATTGATGACCAAGGCATGTTAGGGATGAATTATTAATCAGTTAAAGATGCTAATCGGAATACAGAAAGTGTCAGTTCACAAGACAGATGAATAAATGGTTCAAATTGAGTTGAAAGGGTTTGATCCAGTGAATAAAATGAAGAGTGGAGGTAGAATTTGAAGGGTATGGCAGCAGGCCTGTCTGCCAACTACAGCCGCAGTGGCTATCCCTCACAGCCACATTTCCTCGAGGCCCCATCAGGACAAAGTATGGATCATGCAGGCCACACACAGGGTTCACGGCTACAGAGACAACTCCCAGCTGGTTTAGTTGGTGCAGGCTTGTTATTCCCCACCTCAAGAGCTGCTGGCTAACCCAAGTCTGGCAGCATTGCGAGTATTGGTCACTGCTGGTACTGCAGTGAGGCCAGGAGGCTGAAGATTGCCCTTGGAGCTGTGAAAGGAAGGTGAGTGAGCAGGACCTCAGAACCAATTAAGGAGGTCCCTTTAGTGTAGGAAAGGGGTTGTGGGGTTGTTGTCAAGTGTAGGGGTGATTTCCAAAGGCTTCCTTTACACAGGTGGAAGTTGTCGTTGGACTTAGAATAGAGGAGAAGAAGGGACTCCCCCAACAACAAGGCCACAGGCATCCCTATACATCCATATCTGCAACCAGTTGAATACCAGCAGTTGCAGATTGAGTGCCTTAACCGATCTCTGGGAGAGATTGCTGTCCTCCACACAGATGATCCTGTCTTATTCAGGGGCAGTCAGGAAGACTTTTGTGTGCTGTTATAAATTCCTCCTTTTTCTCTCCCCTCTGCCTGCCAAACTTACAGCTCACCCTCTATGCATGGCATTAAGTGCCACCTATGGTTGCACAAGTGAACTGGAAAGGTGGTAAGGTAGCCTGTTGTTTAAAGGGGAGATTAAAACTTGAAATCAGACATGATGTTAGCCCAGGAAATCAGATGGTGACTTAATGTAGTAGGAGTAGGGAGGTGTTTATATTCCCACTGATACTATTAGAGGGTATAAACTTCAGGTATTTAGAGGGGCTTGTATTAAATTGAAATAATTGTGGAGAACTTTTACCTTCATATAGTCTGGGCAAAAAAGATTATTTAATAAACCTTGAAGTTCTATTGCTTGCTGCAATGTATTATGGAACCAACTGCAGCAATTTAGAACATGTGCAATGGAGTAGGTTTGTTTGATAATCTCACAGAAAAAGGATCCTCTGAGGATTAGGTATTTTAGTTTAAGAGTGATATGGTTAAGTCTGAAACTACATCTGAAATTTAAACAGAATTGATTAAGAAGGTATGAAGATGGTGAAGGGGTGACTTTGTTAAAGGATATTGGGTAATTAAATTGGTTTAACTAGATTTAATTAGGTTGAAATATGACAATAGAAAAATAATGTTAAACATTACAATACAATTTACCGGTAGGCACAATTCAACTTTCTTTTGTAAAAAGAAAAGTGCTTCAACAAGCTATTCCTGCCCCTGGATTTGTTTCCTGAGGTCCAATCCTGCACAACTGCACCAAGCAACTACAGCTTGTGGGTTTCTTTCGCATCTGCTCAGCACTGCACTGAACTATTAATTGCATAACGTCTCCTCTGGGGGTCCTAGGACACTTCCTGAGCCCAAGATCTAACATTTAGCTGTGATTATTGACTCTTAGAATTCTTTCCTGTGCTCTGACTGCACAAACTATCCAATTTCTCCTGACTTCTCAATGAGCTCCAAATATATTACCTTGTATTAATTATGCACGTGCCGATTCCTAAAACTTCTCCCTAAGATCTGACTGCATAGACCCAGTGGGTCTAAGCTGCCTCTCAGCAATATATCTCATTAGTAGTTATCTGCGTAGAGTGTGTCTCTACCTCTGTCTATCTTCTTCTTCAATTAATTGAAACCCTGGAACCGTTTATCAGTGACCGAGAAATTATTTTGAGTAACCTTTTGAAAACCTTGCAACAAGACCCGGCATTGTTCTTACTTATGAATGAATGTAACCAACATATTGGAACAGTTTCACATGGCAGTCCAATGGAATGTCTGTTCCCAAAAGTTACAATGTCCGACAAGTGTGAACTCCCATAGAATAAATTGCATGCATAAGAATGGAACGCATCACAATTGAGGAATAAATGTTGGCCAGAACACTGGGAATAACTCCTGTCCTCTATCACCTCTATCAGCTAGTGCCAAGAGATCTTTTCAAATTAAAATAGCAGGGAGAAAGGATCCAGTTTAATGACCCATTCAAAAGACAACGTCTTTGACAGTGCAGTACACCCTCAGTATAGTAGTATAATCTGTTTTCTTTGGAATGTAGCTCACAGGGCGGCATGGTGGCTCAGTGGTTAGCACTGCAGCCTCACAGTGCCAGGGACCTGGGTTTGATTCCAGCCTCGGGCGACTGTCTGTGCGGAGTTTGCATGTTCTCCCCATGTCTGCGTGGGTTTCCTCCAGGTGCTCCGGTTTCCCCCCACAGTCCAAAGATGTGCAGGCTAGGTGGATCGGCCATGCTAAATTAATTGCCTGTAGCGTTCAGGGGTGTGTGGGTTATAGGGGGATGGGTCTGGGTGGGATGCTTCAAGGGGCAGTGTGGACTTGTTGGGCCAAAGGGCCAGTTTCCACACTGTAGGTAATCTAATCTAATCAATCTTCTGACTCTTGGAATAGTGCTTCCACTGAGTCATGTATGATTTGATATCTGTTCCTTTCCCTCACCCTTTCTGCATCTTTCCTATTCCAAACCGCTTTGCAGAACACCTCCGCTCAGTTCGCAACAAACAACTGCACCTCCCAGTCGCAAACCATTTCCACTCCCCCTCCCATTCTCTTGATGACATGTCCATCATGGGCCTCCTGCACTGCCACAATGATGCCACCCGAAGGTTGCAGGAACAGCAACTCATATTCCGCCTGGGAACCCTGCAGCCATATGGTATCAATGTGGACTTCACCAGTTTCAAAATCTCCCCTTCCCCTACTGCATCCCTAAACCAGCCCAGTTCATCCCCTCCCCCCACTGCACCACACAACCAGCCCAGCTCTTCCCCCCCACCCACTGCATCCCAAAACCAGTCCAACCTGTCTCTGCCTCCCTAACCGGTTCTTCCTCTCACCCATCCCTTCCTCCCACCCCAAGCCGCACCCCCAGCTACCTACTAACCTCATCCCACCTCCTTGACCTGTCCGTCTTCCCTGGACTGACCTATCCCCTCCCTACCTCCCCACCTACACCCTCTCCACCTATCTTCTTTACTCTCCATCTTCGGTCCGCCTCCCCCTCTCTCCCTATTTGTTCCAGTTCCCTCCCCCCATCCCCCTCTCTGATGAAGGGTCTAGGCCCGAAACGTCAGCTTTTGTGCTCCTGAGATGCTGCTTGGCCTGCTGTGTTCATCCAGCCTCACATTTTGTTGTCTTGCTCTCAGAAAGCTTTGATTTGGTAATGGTGCAAGCAAAATCTATCTTCTACTGAGCTCCAGATCCAGTAACTGCTTCTAACAATATTAAACGGCTCTTTCTTCACACAACGATACTTTCAGGCTAAAATCAAATGTGCAGAGCAAAACAATCTCACAAAACTGAAGCTGGTTCAACTTATATGGATGACACCCGCTGAGATTGTAGGTATTATATAATCAACTTCTTCAGTTAAGTATTTATACAACTCTGGAGCAGATGGAACTTGAATGAGCTCCTGGCCCAGCGATATGTATTGCTGCACTACAAGAGCCACCACCCTCCTACACCCATATAACCCCAGGGTACTAGTGAAAATGGTTATTGTGACCATGTAAATAAGCTACTTAATATCATCATTAGTAAGAGGTGCAAGATCATAGGATGACTAGTGGATGATACGCTATGGCCCTTTTGGAATTGTACCTCTTACTTCATATTGTTATTTTTATTTTATTACTTCACATTACGCTGTACTGGATTTCATCAGACACTTTCCTGCCCATTCCAGCAGCCTATTGATAGAATTTATCACTATCCTCCCCACAGATCACAATCTCCCAAGTTTAGTCTCACTTATACATATTGCAAATGTGCCAAGTTCACTAAGGTCTGTGTAAAGAAACAGTGCTAAGTTCGGGGACTTAGTATTGACTGTGAGCCCCAACATAAACAATTGCTCCAGTCCCAAAAACATGTTGTTTTTATTCACTCACGGGATGTAGGCATCGTTGGCTAGCCCAGTATTTATTGTCCATTCCGACTGCCCAGGGGCAGTTAAGAGTCAACCACATTGCCGTGGATCTGGAGTCACATCTAGGTTAGACCAGGTAAGGATAGCGGTATCCTTCCCTGAAGGACATTAGTGACCCAGATGGGACAAGTGACAATTATTTCATGGTCATCATTAGACCCTTATTTCCACATTCTTTATTGAATTCAAATTCCACCCTCTGTGAAGGCAGGATTTGAACCCAAGTCACTGAGACAGGTGGTGGGTTTCTGGATTAATAGTCCAATGATAATACCATAATACCATAATGCCATTGCCTCCCTGACTACACTAATTATGTCTAGTTCCTGTAACTCAGACAACTCCGTAATCCATGTTTGCTATTTACTTCAGGGACTAACTTTTCAAACAAGCTAATTATGTGGCACTTCAGCAAATGCCTTTTGGAAGTCCATATACACTACATCAAATACGTGACCCTCATCAATCCTTCTTATCTCATTTAAATTGAGTTGGTTAAACACAAATTTTTCCTCAAGTCTGTATTGCACTTTCCTAAATTTCTCCCCAACATTTGTATGTGAAAGCCTTCCCAACACCAAGGTTAAGCTGATACCTTATAATTGCTGGGCATATCATTATTTTCGATCAAGGCTTCAACATTTGCAATTCTCTCATCCTTTGACACCAAACCTGTCTCTACAAGGATCCTAGATTGAACTTCAAAAGCAGATCCCCGAATTAAATTCATCACTGAATGCTAACATTTAAGGATAATACATGGAAAATTATGAACAAGTAATTATAAATACTCCTGCAATTGCTACAAAAGAATCTATTTAAAGGAATTCTCATTTAAATGAAATTATAAAAATCTCCCTTTGTCAAAGGAAATGCATTACATTAGAAAGAATTTTTCCAGCAGCTTTTAAAGGTAATAGCGTGTTCTATCCAATTCAGTACTGAAGTGCTAACTATTTGCTATTAGGAAACATGACAGCCAATTTGCACAGAACAAGACTCTAGAATCAGCAAAGGAATAAATAACTGGACAATCTGTTTTAATTACTTCAGTTCAATGATAATTGGTGACTTGGGCAACATCCTGTCTATAACAATAATGTTAAAACCCACAACCATCTTACCCAATTGTCAGAAGTGCCACTCGAGCCAAAGTTACTACTAGCCAAACCATGTTGGAAGAAAATAAATTACAGAGATCAATTTTCAAGGACTATGGTTATGAGGCACACATGTTGTTGCCTTGTTGTAATGAAAACCAAAATATGGCATTTTTCAAAAATCTAGAACATGCTTGGATTTACACTTCTGTCTCCAATACAGTGTTCTGATATAGTTATAGACTCATACCAAGGCAAGCAGTAAACAGTCAATTGATTTTATGATCCAAAATCTAGAGACAGCTAAGTAAAAGAAAGGTATTTCTGAGCTTTGGTGTCCGTAAGGGGATTGGGAAATAGCAGTAGTTTGTCCAGCTTGGCACCAACTGGGGGAGGGCTAACCAAACAAATACATTTCCCCGCTCTTTGTGTCGGGTTAGCTGGAAGTGCACTATACACTACTGCTCTATCCTCCCATTCAACGTCAGCAAGGCGTTTGGATGGTGCAGCCGTTTCCGACAGCTCTCGCCTGAGGCACACCACTGCCACGCTGCGGCAGTTTTAAAACAGGTAAACTCGTCTCATCGCGTTTTGAAATCAAGATGCCAAATTACTACAAATGCCGTGAAACTTGAAACTCGCACCTCAGATCGGGATGGGGCCGAGAAAATCAGTGACAGCGACCATGTAGCGATAAATTGAAGCGTTCCAATTCTGCTGAGGAACCGCTGGTTCTCTTTCTCACACATACTAAAATTTCTATAACATGGAATGGCTGAACATCTTAATTATCTCGCCGGAACGAACTTTATGCAAAAAGTAACGGCACATTTTATTTATTTTTAATTCGAAATTTCTGATTTGGAAATAACAATGACGCGGGATGGTTGAACTAGGTTTCAAAGACAAAATGGAAATCCAAAGCTCTTTGCAACGATATCTTCCAAAGTCTTTCAGATGGTGTCTTTTTATAAACTGCACAAACTCTCAGAATAAACAAATTGAAGACGGAAGTACATGTTTTAAAAATTAATCCTGCCCCGCTGAAAAAAAAATGCCCCGTTTTCTTTTGGGTTTGATATTGCTCTGACAGGCAACTTAAAAATCCCGAATGCATATATTAAAAAAATCACGCCGGACTGTATAATCGTACCTAATGACATTGCGAACCATTTCAAAAAAGTGTTCCATCCAACGATGCTGTCCTTATTCTTTCTTCCAAGTAACTTGTTGATTTAGAGAGAAAAATAAGAGTTGTTTATCTGATTTTTGTTTTGCAGCCCCAGCGCACTTTGAATCACTTTGATAATTGTTTTAAGCTGCAGAGGTTGCTGGACAGCGCTCTTGCTCCTGGGGCTGTCGTTGTCACTGTCAGTGTGCGCTCTGCTCTACTAGAGGTGCAGGTTGCAGCGCTCGCTACTCTCATGGTCACGTGCATCCCGGCAAGGCCATCCCCGGGGAAACTGGGCTTGTGCGGCCGCATGGGATGCCGGGGTTTGTAGTCCAGACAGCTCCGCGCACGCGTCGAGTTGCCCGTCTTCCCGCCAATGTCGTCCATGTGGGAACGAGATGCTGCCACTTTGAAGGCCTGGCTGTTACATCTGCTTCTTCCTCAGGTAACCCTCCCCACCCTCGTCGCAAAAACTAAGCAAGGATCTCTGTAAGCGAAACGTTCGCGACCTTGGGATCTTCCAAAGTGGTGTGCAGACCAATGCAGTACTTTTGAATTCCTGTCATTGTTGTAATGTTGAGTCAGTGTGTGTACAGTAAGTTCGCATCAACAGCAGTGAGCTAATGACAGATAACATGTTCTTGTTCCTGATGGCTGAGTTAATAAATGTTGACACAGACAACAGCGAGAGGTTGAGATAACAAAGTGTGAAACTGGATGAACACAGCAGGCCAAGCAGCATCTTAGGAGCACAAAAGCTGACGTTTCGGGCCTAGACCCTTCATCAGAAAAGGGGGACGGGGAGAGGATACAGAAATAAATAGGGAAAGAGGGGGAGGCGGACCGAAGATTGACAGAGGAGAAGATAGGTGGAGAGGACAGTATGGCTGGAGAGGGGATAGGGCAGTCCGGGGAGTACGGACAGGTCAAGGGGGCGGGATGAGGTTAGTAGGTAGGAAATGGAGGTAGGAGGAGGGGATAGGTGAGAGGAAGGACAGGTTAGGGAGGCGGGGACGAACTGGGCTGGTTTTGGGATGCAGTGGCTGGAGGGGAGATTTTGAAGCTGTTGAAATCCACATTGATACCATTGGGCTGCAGGGTTCCCAAGCGGAATATGAGATGTTGTCCCTGCAACCTTCAGGTGGCATCATTATGGCACTGCAGCAGTCCCAGGATGGACATGTTGTCTGAGGAATGGGAGGGGGAGTTAAAATGGTTCACAACTGGGAGGTGCAGTTGTTTATTGCGAACCAAGCGTAGGTGTTCTGTAAAGTGGTCCCCAAGCTAATGCTTGGTTTCCTCAATGTAGAGGAAGCCACACCGGGTACAGCGGATGCAGTGTACCACATTGGCTGATGTGCACGTGAACATCTGCTTGATGCGGAAACCCATCTTAGGCACTGGGATGGGGGTGAGGGAGGTGGTGTGGGGGCAAGCATAGCACTTCCTGCGGTTGCAGGGGAAGGTGCCGGGTGTGGTGGGGTTGGAGGCAAGTGTGGAGCGGACAAGGGAGTCGTGGAGAGCATGGTCTCTCCGGAAGGCAGACAAGGGTGGGGATGGAAAAGTGTCTTTAGTGGTGGGCTTGCATTGTAGATGACGGAAGTGTCGGAGGATGATGCGTTGTATCCGGAGGTTGGTGTGGTGGTATGGGAGGACTAGGGGGATTCTCTTTTGGCGGTTATTGCGGGGGTGGGCTGTGAGGGATGAGTTGCGGGAAATGCGGGAGACACGGTCGAGGGCATTCTCGACCACTGCAGGGGGGAAGTTGCGGACCTTGAAGAACGAGGAATCTGGGATGTACGGGAGTGGAATGCCTCATCCTGGGAGCAGATGCGGCGGAGGCGAAGGAATTGGGAATAGGGGATGGAATTTTTGCAGGAGGGTGGGTGGGAGGAGGTGTATTCCAAGTAGCTGTGGGAGTTGGTGGTCTCGAAATAGACATCGGTTTCTAGGTGGTTGCCTGAGATGGAGGCAGAGAGGTCCAGGAAGGTGAGGGATGTGTTGGAGATGGTCCAGGTGAACTTAAAGGTTGGGGTTGAAGGTGTTGGTGAAGTGGATGAACTGTTCGAGCTCCTCTTGGGAGCACGAGGCAGCGCCGATACAGTCATCAACGTAACAGAGGAAGAGGTGGGGCTTAGGGCCAGTGTAGGTTCGAAAACACATCCCTCACCTTCCTGGACCTCTCTGCCTCCATCTCAGGCAACCACCTAGAAACCGATGTCTATTTCGAGACCACCGACTCCCACAGCTACTCGAGACCACCTCCTCCCACCCAACTTCCTGCAAAAATTCCATCCCCTATTCCCAATTCCTTCGCCTCCACCGCATCTGCTCCCAGGATGAGGCATTCCACTCTCATACATCCCAGGTGTCCTTGTTCTTCAAGGACCGCAACTTGCCCCCCACAGTGGTCGAGAATGCCCTTGACAGTGTCGCTGCATTTCCCGCAACTCATCCCTCACAGCCCGCCCCCGCAATAACCGCCAAAAGAGAATCCCCCTAGTCCTCCCATACCACCCCACCAACCTCCAGATACGACGCATCATCCTCCGACACCACCTCCCTCACCCCCATCCCAGTCCCTAAGATGAGTTTCCGCATCAAGCAGATGTTCACGTGCACATCAGCCAATGTGGTATACTGCATCCGCTGTACCGGTGTGGCTTCCTCTACATTGGGGAAACCAAGCGGTGGCTTGGGGACCACTTTACAGAACACCTCCACTCGGTTCGCAATAAACAACTGCACCTCCCAGTTGCGAACCATTTTAACTCCCCCTCCCATTTCTCAGACAACATGTCCATCCTGGGCCTGCTGCAGTGCCATAATGATGCCACCCGAAGGTTGCAGGGACAAAACTCATATTCCGCTTGGGAACCCTGCAGCCCAATGGTATCAATGTGGATTACAACAGCTCAAAATCTCACCTCCCGCCACTGCATCTCAAAACCAGCCCAGCTCGTCCTCGCCTCCCTAACCTGTCCTTCCTCTCACCTATCCCCTCCTCTCACCTCCATTTCCTACCTACTAACCCCATCCCGCCCCCTTGACCTGTCCGTACTCCCCGGACTGCCCCATCCCCTCCCCACCTCCCCAGCCATACTGTCCTTTCCACCTATCTTCTCCTCTGTCAATCTTCGGTCCACCTCCCCCCTTTCCCAATTTATTTCTGTATCCTCTCCCCATCCCCCTTTTCTGATGAAGGGTCTTGACCCGAAACATCAGCTTTTGTGCTCCTAAGGTGCTGTTTGGCGTCTGTGTTCATCCACCTCCACACTTCGTTATCTCGGATTCTCCAGCATCTGCAGTTCCCATTATCTGTGATCAGGGAGAAGTTCCTTGCTGTTCTTCAAATAGTGCCATGGGATCTTGTAACTCCCTCAAGGAGCCTTGGTTTAATACCTCTTCTGAAAGTCAGCACATCTGGCGGGTTAGCATTTTTTAACAACTGCAGGACAGACAGCTGAGTCTGTCATGTTTGTGCTGGTTCTCTGAAACAATAATTCAACTAGTTCCACTCCCCTGCCCTTTCTTATAGTCCTGCTAATCTTTCCTCTTTAGAAATTAGATCAATCCCCATTTGAAAATTACATTTGAACCATCATAACTCAAGAAGTGCACAATAGATGCCCATCATTTGCTGAGTTCAAAAAATCCACATATCGCTTTTGGTTCTTTTGCCAGTCACCTTTCGTTAGCATCCTCTGGTTCTTGGCTGTTCTACCAATGGGAACAATTTATCATTTAAACCTGTTAAGATCCTACGTGATTTTGAACACCTACTAACTTTCCTGTCATTTTCCTTTTGTCTAAAGTGAATATTCCCAGCTACTCCAATCTAACGACATTACTAAAGTCCCTAATTCCTGGAACTGTTTCTGTTTTACGAACTTACAAACACAAAACAAGAGTAGGCAACTTGGCCCTTCGAATCTGCTCTACTATTCAACATGATCACAGTTGATCATCCAGCTGAGTTCCTATACTTCTCCCTACACACTATGATGCCTTTAGATCCAAGAACTATATCGGTGGTCGTACATCACCTTGTTACTTCCTTTGGTTGTGCATGTCGAAGCTTCCTTACCTTCAGCCCTTTTTTAGCCTCAACAGACTTAGTCACTGCAGTCATTCACTACTTCTCTAATCGCACGTTACTTGTCCTGTGCATTAGCTGCTGATAGGTTCACTATGAGCTTATTTGCAGTAAACATGGGCAGGAACCAGACTTTGATTTGAAGAGCAGATGCTGGACAATCTGAGATAACAAGGTGTAGAGCTGGATGAACACAGCAGGCCAAACAGCATGATAGGAGCAGGAAAGCTGAATTTGTGAAGAAGAGTCTAGGCCTGAAACATCAGACCTCCTGCTCCTCCGATGCTGCTTGGCCTGCTGTGTTCATCCAGTTCTACACCTTGTTATCTGTGATTGGAAGAGGATCTCTTTGCAGTTCTAACTGTTCCAGCCTAAGGTGTGCCTTTTCTCAGATCTCTCATTCTGGGATTGAATTGAGAAAATCTGGCAATCTGTCACTCCTGCAGCCTTGATCCCTTGGCAAAAGTGGCAGAGAATGATGTGCTGGATCTGGAGGTTGTTGGGGTAGTATTGGAGGACTAGGGGGATTCTGTCTTTATTTTTGTTGGGGGAAGAGAGGTTTGAAGGCAGAAGTGAGGGAAATGCCTGAGATGCGGGTGAGGGCATTTTTTATCACTGGAAGGGGGGAGTTGCAGTCCTTGAAATAGGAGGATATCTGGGATGTCCGGGAGTGGAATACTCCATCTTGGAAGCGAATGTGGCAGAGGCGGAGGAATTGGGATTAAGGGATCACACATCTTCACATACCACCCCACCAACCTCCGCATCCAGCATATCCTTCTCTGCCAGTACCGCCACCTACAATTCGACCCCACAACCAAAGAGATATTTCTCTCCCCGCCCCTATCTGCCTTTATGGAGAGACTGCTCTCTCTGCAACTCCCTCGTGTGCTCCACAGTCCCCACTAACCGCACCTTTCCCTGGGAAGTGCCATACCTGCCCCTACACCTCTCCCTTAACCCCTATCCAAGGCCCAAAGCAAACCTTTCATATCCGACAGGGGTTCATCTGTACATCCTCCAACTTGGTCTGCAGTAACCTTTGCTCCCTCTACATCGGTGAGGACAAGCATAGACTCGGGGACCATTTCGTAAAGGATCTGCGCTCTGTTCGTAACAAACGGCAGCACCTTCCAGTCTCCAACCATTTTAACTCCCCCTCCCTGGGTGACATGTCCATCCTCGACCTCCTCCCATGCCACAGTGACACGACGCGCAAACTAGAGGAGCAAAACCTCATATTTTGCTACGGGAGCCTATAGCCTAATGGCCTTAATGTAGAATTCACCAGTTTTAAAATATCCCCACCCCCAGCCTCACCCCATGTCCAAACCTCCCTCTCATTCCCACCTCCTTGACCTGACACAACCTGTCCATCTTCTTCCCCACCTATCTCCCCCATCCATCCTACTGACCAATCCCCACGACTCCCTACCTGCACTCATCTATGACCATTCCACATACCTTCCCCAGCCCCAACCCTCCTCTCTCTCTTTATTTCCTTGCTCCCTTCCCCCTCCCCAAGTCTGAAGGAGTGTCCTGATCTGAAATGTCAGCTTTCCTGCATCAATGATGCTGCCTGGCCTGCTGTGTTCCTGCACACTGTGTTGTCTCTGACTCCAGCATCTGCAGTTCTTGCCATCTCCTACTTTATAGACTTGTTCTTTTTGCACGAGCTGTAAAAGCAGCTTCCTGTGCTTCTAGACACTTCAATCACAGAACAGGGCATACTGACTGCAGCAAAATGGGGCCTGGTTTTTATGAAGATCTTCTTCACAGCTGGAATTGTGGATTCCTGGACAGCTTTGGAACCCAAGGCCCCTGACCAGAACTGTACAGTGTAGAAAACATCTAAAAGTAAGTGGTTAATTTTTAGGGTTTCTGATTCTCATTGGATGACTGGACTAATATTACAGCTGAGGCACAACCAGCACTTCAAAACCTTTTATCACAATTCTTGTTTTGTAGACTATGCGTCTACGTTGAAAAGCCCAAGATTCAGTATGACTTGTTAATTATTTGCTCAACCTGCCATTCTACCTTCACAGGTTGCAGGGATCAGAACTTGCAGCCATTTGGCAGATTATGAGCTTTTGCATCTTGGAAATCCACCATTTTAAATACATTTTCTGGTCTTTTGAATGGGGTTTCTAAAAAAAAATCACAGCTCTGCAGTCAGAAAGTACAGGGAGAGACTGAGCTACTGAAATTGCAAATTCTGTCTCTCCCAAGCTGCTGGTCGCACTCCAGCACCTCCAGTTGCAGGTTCCTCCTCTCCTCATCTTGCTGCTCCGCCAGAGAGAGATTCTGTGATTGTAGGAGCAATGAAAAGCAGGAGAGAAGGAACGTGCGATTGGAGGAGCTGCAGCAGCCTGAACTACAAGTCACTGGAACAGAAGTCTGGAAAGACTGGACATTTGAAAGGAAACAGTCCCATCATCCTTCAGAATGATAAACGTGAGTGAACAGGATTTGCTCTGGGGATTGTTACTGTATTTGTGCATTCGTAGTTGTGGCAATTCCGAATTTCATTCATTCTGCTGTTAGTCCCTTTATCACACCCACAAGGCTTTCTGCCTCCTACCTCCCTGTTCCACCCCCCCTCCCCCGCTTCCCCCCCCACTGCCCCGCAACTGTTGCCAAGCCATAGCCTAGGAAAAAAAGTTGCCTCCTCCACCCATTAAAACCCACTAAACTTTGGATCCCACTGTCACCCCATAGATGCTGAGGTAGTCTGTGATAATGTGGCTGGTGGATGTGATGGACCTAGAAGGTCACCATATTTATAAGCATCCTCTAGACAGCAGAGCCTACTATCTATAGTCTGTCTGCTGCTATTGTGGCTTCAGAACAAAGTAAAAATTAATTGGTGGTGGGTGATGGTATGGCCCTTACAGCCACTCACTCCTCAATAACATCAAATCTGTACCCCAAAAAACACAATCTATACTTATCCCACTTTTCAGCAGTAGGACCGTGGCCTTACATGTTATGACGGTTAAAGGGTTCATCCAAGTACTTTTTAAAAGGTTGTGAGATTTCCTACCTTAGCTCCCCAGGTTGGATAGCGCCCCTTCCCCATCCTCTGAGTGAAAAAAAGTTTGCTCAAGTTCTGTCTAAACCTCCTGCCTTTCATCTCAAAATTATGCTCCTTTGTTCTTGAACTTTCAACTAATGGGAATAGCTGCTTCCTATCCATCCTGTCCTTGCCCCTTATAATCTTATCCACTGCTATCAATTCCTCCATTGACCTTTTCTGCTCCACAGAGTAGATAACCTGAGCTTATCCAGCCTTCATCCTAGGCAATGACCTGGTGAATTGTCCTTTTTTAAATTTTAGTGCTTTATTAACTGTTCATTTTTAATTCTGCTGGATAGTTTCCCTATGTTTGCACTCCCCTGCTAACTCCACCCCTTGTCTTTCTCCCTTTTCTTTACCTCTTTCATCCATGTTGCACTTTTTGCTTTTGCCCCTTCTGCTTCATAGAACATAGAACAGTACAGTGCAGTTTTCGCCCCTTGGCCCACAATGTTGTGTGCCGACCTATTATTCTACTAAGATCAACTTACCCTACATAACCTACATTGTACAATCATCCATGTGTCTATCCAGGAGTCACTTAAAAGTCTTTGAAATATCTGACTCCACTACCATTGCCGGCAGCGCATTCCATACATGGACCAGTCTGTGTAAATCTCTCGTTCCTCTGCTCCCTCTCGCTCCTCTGCACCTGCCCCCTCCCTCCCACTCCCCTTCTCTCTCCCTCACCCTGAGCCTGCCCTCCCCCTCACCTCACCGCTCTTACCTTGTGCCACCTCCCTCTTCCTGCACCACCCTCACCTCTCCCCTGTACTTAGATTGGCCCCCGTGTTGTAGAATCATAGAATTCTTAGAGTGGAAATGAGCCATTCAGCCCATCAAGTCCCCATCGACCCTCCAAAGAACATCCCATCCAGACCCAAACCTTATCCCTGAAACCCTGCATTTCCCACAGCTGATCCAACTACCCTACACATCCATGGACTGTATGGACAATTAAGCACGGCCAGTCCACCTAACCTGCATATCTTTGGACTGTGGAAGGAAACCCATGCAGATACAAGGTGAATGAGCAAGCTCCACACTGACAGTCGCCTGAGGCTGGATTGGATCCAAGTCCCTGGTGCTATGAAGCAGCAGTACTAATCACTGAGTGACCATATCACCTACTTCTCTCTCCCTACACTGCCCCTCTCCATGTGCCCCTCCCCCAACTCCCGCATTACCCACTATTTTTTCTCTTTTCCTCTGCTTCCCCAACCCCCATCCCTTTTCCTTTCTTTTCTCCTCTCCCTTTCTCTCCTCCCGTCTCTTCTTTCCTGTATACTCTCACTGCCCTTTCCTTTGCTGCCCTAACCCCCACTCCCACCAAACACCAACTCTATAAGCACAGAACTTAATGAAGTTTGTATTCTGTTCCCTTAATAATGAAGTTGTTGGAAAGTTAGCATCTGGCCAAACCAGGTGACTGTTAGACCAAGAGTTTATAAATGAGCCAGTTGCATTACAATGCCACCCATTTGAAGTGGCCATAAAAGTATATTCCATCACCACAGATCATAGACTCGTATAATTTTCTAGCTCCTGTGTACTCCTTGTTGTTTTGTGCTATAATGTGTACACAATTCCTCCTCCAGAAATAAAGAACAGTTCAGCGCAGGAACAGGCCTGTCAGCCCATGCAAGACTGCACCAACACATGATGCCTTTCTAAACTAAAATCCTTTCGCCTCAATGCTGTCTGTATCCCACTATTACCTGCTCATTAATATATCTGTCAAGATATCTCTTAAATGTTGCTATTTGTATCTGCCTCCTCCATGTACTCTGGCAGTTAATTCTCTTACTGCCCTGTGTAAAAGAGAAAACCTGCCTGTCATCACCTTTAACTTTTCCCCTTAAACTTATGTTCCTTCGTCATTAGCATTTCTGCGCTGGGGCAAAAGACTCTAACTCATCATTTCTATCTGGTCACCCCTCATCTGTCAGTGTTCAAGTGAAATGTTTGTTTACACAAGGGATTAGTTGAATTTCAGTGTATTGTTTGAGATTGTTTCCCCAGGAGTTCCATCATTTGTGCTCCTCCTGAGATAATGGGTGAGTAGCCTTGGAGACTGAAAGATAAAGGTTGGTGGGTATGAGTTGGCGCTGAGCAAGTATAGTATTTATTAAGGGCTGTGAAACTTATTGGGCCTACTGGAGTTTAAGGGACATGTGGTTTGAGTAGATGGATGTGGATTGGCACAAGGTATAGGAGGAAGCACTGGGAAGGCACAGAGGTATGGGTTGGCAGGAATGGGGTATAGAAAATGAGAGGGTAAGAACAATAGGAATAGTTCTGATTTAATTTTGTTAAACTTTATATAAAGTGCCATAGTTAACTTCCAGGTTTTCTGTCCAACATGTCTTGGGAAGCAGCAGCCTTTCTGAACTGGGATAGTAGTAACTGCCCCTGCTGGAGAATCTGAGACAACAAGGTGTAGAGCTGGATGAGCATGGCAGGCCAAGCAGCATCAGAGGAGCAGGAAAGCTTCAGATTTCTGAAGAAGGGTCTAGAGCCAAACCATCAGCTTTCCTGCCCCTAAGATACTGCTTGGCTTGCTGTGGTCATCCAGCTCGACACTTTGCTGTCTCTAGCCTTTCTGAACTACCTGGTCTCACTCCTAAGCCATTCTGCCCTGTGGATCAAATAAAAAGAGCACATAGGGCCATTTTTATAAGTTGAGCTTGTGGAGCCGAGATTTCTTCCAATTCTGTGCACCTGGGCTGGGAGTGGAAATTAGGACCTTTGTTGAATACAGTCATTTTGGTGACAAAAACAGAAATTGCTGGGAAAACTCAGCAGGTCTGGCAGCGTCAGTGGGGAGGCCACAGAATGTTAATTCTAGTGACTCTTCTGTAGAAGATGATTTCCAACATTTGCTGTTCTCTTTACAAACATGTTGGCCTCTACTAGAGAAATGCCCTGCATCATTTGGCTGTTAACTAAATGCGGATAATCACCCAATACTGTGTTTAATGTGGCATGCCCCTAGGCTGGCTCTATGACCAGTTTTGCAGAAAGCACTCGAGCACTAACCCGAATAATTATACTATCATTCTGACACTTGGTAATTTGCTTGGCTCAATGTGCATCCAAGTTGAACTCCCCCATTAATTGGTATTTCATTTTATGCATGTTGGCTAATCCATGTGCCTTCACCCCTCATTTCAGTTTTGCTGATTGACACTAACTTAATGCCTTCATCCTGCCTGAAAATTTTTCCCATGCTGTTGAAGGCTGGTGCAAAGTATTTAAGCCACCACTGGTGGCTGGGAAATGGCAATAGGGCCTCCTACATTTCCATGTCAATCAGAGACCTCACCTTGGTTTCCACCCCCTTTCCACATTGTGGATCCTGGAGGAATCTTGAGATGATGTTATGGAGTTGCTTCCACTGGGCATAAATAAAGAGTGTGGGTCAAATTAATAAAGAGAAACATATGGAGCTCTAGGCACAAATTTGAAGTCCAGTTATTTGAATGTTGGAAACATGTGCAGAGAAATAAGTAGAGTGGACAAAGTAGCATTAGGCAGTAAAGTTTATACAATAGACCTTCAATAAGATAACAGTAAAATTAGAGTCTGATATATCCCTTGTATCCATAAACTTTCACTCCACTATAAACACTCAGTCACAGCAATGTGTACTATCTACAAGATGCACTATCAAAGTTCACTAAGTCTTCTCAGACCACACCTTCCAAAGCCACAGCCACTTCATCTAGACATGCAGCAGGTACACAGGAGCACCAAAATCTGCTAGTTCCTCTCCAAACCACTCTCCATCTTGACTTGGAAATATATCACAATTCCTTTTCAGCATCTGAGTCAAAATCATAGAACTATCCCAAACAACATCATGCGTGTCCTACACAAAATAGACTATAGTGGCTCAGGAAGGCAGGTCACCACTTCCTACTCAAGGGTAGCTCCAGATAAGCAAAAAGTGCTGCCCCAGTCGGCAACACTCACGTCCCATGGGTTAAAAGAAATGAGGCAGTAGAGTTTGTGGATTAGTATTTTTATAGTGTAACAGTAAGACTAGATCTTTGTCTATACCTTGCTTTGGAGTATTCAGCCTTAATATCTAATAAACAGTGGTATAAAGAAATGCAAACCTGAGACAATACTTGACCTTGCCTTCTTATCAAGCATTTATCTTGAACCCAAACTTACAAATGTGGGCATAAAAGCCACATAACAAAGACCCTCTGAAATTTCCTATCACCCTGTCCATCTCAGATCACAAACTTTTCTCAAGACCTGCCAACCTGACCCCAGCAGGACTTACCTTTGTCCAAGCCTCCAGCTCCTCTTCTTCCGGGGATTCAGTATATTTGCAGCAGTGGCCCTGCGACCAGACAGCTCTTAGAGACAGGAATTCCTCCTAGACAAGCCAATCAGTGGCTGCAGATTTCAAATTCAGTGCAGCAATTTGTTTAATGGTATGCATGCGCAAGTGTTGGCATGTGTTTGTGTATATGTGCATTTGTGTGTGATTGTATGTATTTGTGTCTGCGGGTTGGATTTTGCAACAGAGGTAGAGGTTCGGTGATTTGGCAGTCTAGGCTGCAGCATGGTGGGCCAGTCGCCCAATTTAAAACCACCTCAGTGCTATTTTGTTTTGGGCAGCAGCTGTAGGTTTGGCACAGCTGGGTGTTCAACCACAACTTTGACATTGGCAAGCAGGCAATTAGAGGGATAGTAGGAACTGCCAATGCTGGAGAATCTGAGACAACGGGTGTAGAGTTGAATGAACACAGCAGGCCAAACAGCATCAGAGGAGGTCTGGACCCTTCTTCAGACCATTCTTCAGGAATTAGTCAGGCATGTGGGAGGTCCTTTCAAACTGTTTTCTCATAGCCCCACTGGTTGCTCAAAGCTTTCAAAACCTCCATCACCCATTCCTGCTCACGTGCCGTTATGCTCTACCTGAGCTCCAATTCTAAACTTGCCTGAGGCCTAACTGAGGTGCATAGACCTGCACTGGTAGAAGCAGTGCTTGGGAACAAATCATCCTCTGCTGTACACCAGTCTCACCATCAGCAACTGCCTGTCCTGTAGGCATTGTTTCAATGCCAAGGACCTCCTCTTTCATGGATGTCAATGTCTCCAAGTTGACCATTCCACCCCTGAATGACTGCCTTCATGGGTGTTCATTCCACCTCTTGCAATTCAAGGATCATGAGTTCAGTTGCAGTTAACCTTTCCATTTATCCGTTATCATCTGCAATCAGAAGGGACGATGCCAGAGTGTGTGTGTGTGTGTGTGTGTGTGTGTGTGTGTGTGTGTGTGTGTGTGGCCATGACCCGGAGGGGAGTGGTGTGCTGGAAATCAAACCCCACTTTTCCATGAGGTGTCATAAATCCATGAAGATGGTTAATTTGCCTGACTCTGACTGCTGTCTGTGATAAGAGAAACTCACGCCCGAATTAATCAATAAACAACAAAATTTAAACAAATACATCATTTAACAAATGGAAAAATGGATTATTCATTGTTAATATCCAGAATTCAGCTATACCCCTTTAAATCTCTACACGCATCTATTCTCAAATGAGATAGACAATTCTGTGAAAGATCATTGGTGGAAAACATAAGTGAAAACGAACAGTCTCTAAGAATCAAAAGTCCAAACCACAAGGGTATAAAGACTTGACCTTCATAGTCCTTTGGTGATGATAATATGTTTTTGTTTATTGCAGTGGATCAGCGCTTCTGTAATAAACTAAGGGACATTCTGAACTGGCACTGCTGTCAGGTGAAGAAGGAGGGAGTACTGTCGGAGTGTGCTGTAAGGAAAGGTTTATTGAGCAAAGATTTATTGAGCGTGCACAAAATTAGAAAACAGTATTGCATAACAAACAGCATTCAGGCAGGAGATAGGCAACAGTTCACAGACCCAAACACATGGCAATCCTAGAAAATCTGGAATGATTTGATCATTCTGATGTATGTACGGCTGTATGTATTTGTGTGGTTGTGCTGTGTGTGTGTGTGTGTGTGCATATTTGCTTTGTTTAAGGTGTGGTTGTGGGCAGGGACTGCTCCTGTCCTGGACCTCTAGCACCAGCCCTGACCCAATTCAGTGGCCCTGCACCTGACCCAATCACAGCACGGACCCATAGAGGTCCAGGCCCCAATTATTAGGCCCTGATGTAAACCAGCATACACGCATTCTCTGTCTCCTTCTGTCTCTCTGTCACCGAGGCCCCAGGTGTGGATGGGTGTGTTTCATGTGAACATGCCAATGATTATCTGTTCATTAACATCGTTAAAAGACATCTGGGTCACCATGACATTTCAGTTTGTAGAGCTTGCTTGGTACAAATTACCTGTTGCGTTTCTATATTATAAAAGTGCGTACATATCAAATATGCTTGATTTATTGTAAAGTGTTTTGCTGTGCCCAGACATTGTGGAGATTGCCATGTAAGTGCAACTTATTACTGGCTGGAATCTGGAAATGTGTTTCACGTAATAGCTATTTGAAATCTTGAATTCTGCACCATGTCGATATGGGGCCTGTTTGGAGTTTACAGAACTGATGCTGAGATTTTTGTTCAGGAAAGTATGAAGGAAGGGGAGGTGGTGGGAAGACGGTGGTAATTGTTAATGTGGAATTGAGATACAGGTCAACCATGATCTTGTTGAATTGCAGAACAAGCTCATGGCACTGAATTGCCTTCTTCTGTTCCTATATTATCATTAGCCTGTGATTTTCAAATGCAAACACAGATGGAGTACAAACCGATGATGTACTGAAACACTGTTCCAGTATATGGTATGTTAAATATATTTTCCAGGTGGTGGTTTCCAAGGCGAGTCCTCTGGCACATCTTCAAATCTTCTGAGGAATTCCTCAGTTGAATGAACTTCCAGCAAGTTGGAATATTTCCCATCCACATTCTTCTCACTGAATTGGTGCAATGATGTCGATTCTATGTGAAAGTCGAACGTTTTTTCAGACGTCTGCATTCTGTGATTCAGAGGATTGATGGGTCTGACTGCAGCATTATTGAAGTGGGAAAGGGCAAAGATTGGGGTCCAGCAGTCTTAGAAGAAGATTGGCTTCTGAGCCTCTTGAGGAAGAAGGCCAGCAGAATGGAATTCAAACTTACACGTGTCCTATTTGAACCATTCAGCCTCAATCCCCACCTAATAATATTTCCATGCCATCAACCACCTTCATTGTCTCATCCACAGCCTTTGCTGCCACCTGAAGTCACCATTGCTGCTTTCTCTTTTGTAAATCCAGAAAGTGTGCCCTTGCAATTGTCCCATACAGGCACCCCACACCAGACGGGCTAACCATAGGTGTACCACACTAGATAGCGTGCCAACACTGGAGAGGGTGGCCATACTGAGTATTGTGCTCATACATGTGACAGGGTGCCCACAAATGTCTCGCACTGAACTGTGTGCTCACACAGGTGTTTCACACTGGGCAGGGTGCCTACCTGCATTACCTGCTGGGAAAAGTACTTACCTGGGTGTCAGAGATAATGGGAACTGCAGATGCTGGAGAATTCCAAGATAATAAAATGTGAGGCTGGATGAACACAGCAGGCCAAGCAGCATCTCAGGAGCACAAAAGCTGACGTTTCGGGCCTAGACCCTTCATCAGAGAGCCTCTCTGATGAAGGGTCTAGGCCCGAAACGTCAGCTTTTGTGCTCCTGAGATGCTGCTTGGCCTGCTGTGTTCATCCAGCCTCACATTTTATTATCTTACTTACCTGGGTGCCCACTTTAAGAAAGGTGCCCAGACAGGCAGCCCCTATATGCACTAGAAGTCTCTCTACACGTGGCGTTATGATCTTACTCAATCCTACAAGCTAGTTTTATGTTCTTGGTTTGAAATTGGAACAGGCAAGCCTGTTTGACATATTCAGTTTTCATTCGTGCAGGAGCTTCACTCAGCCGCGGAATAGATCCAGCACCATTGTTATTTAATGGGTCAAACACCAGCCTGCTGGTGAACTTTCTCTGTTACCACACTTGAGGAGAGCACATGTGCAATGAAAACCTCGTTTAAAAAAAAACAAGTAGGCAGTCATCTTGCTGAAACAATGTTTATTTTGCATTGTACACTCATGACATGTTACTGAACGCAGTTAACTGGCCTGAAAGGTTGTGGTGGCTTGTGTTCTCCATAATATTTCGATTATGAAGGGACAGCCGTCTTGGAGGAAGAAGTAGGGAGGACACTTAACACATTGCACAATCATAGAGATCACATTCTCAGATATGTTTTCATACTACACTGCTCTCAATTCCCCTAGATCCAGTGTTACATCTATATGAAACCCCGCTTCCCCCCGCCTTTATGATGCTGTCTTGGCTATCATCAAACAATGAAACCTAACAACAAAAGTCACCTCATTAACACCTTTATTAAAAGCATTGTACAATCATTCAGCCTTGTGCATCTTAGAATATCTTCTGGGATTCCTTACCTAACCTATATTTTGCATCATCAACAGTCCCAATATTGCTGGTGGAAGGTTACTGTCTTACAGTGGGGAGACTGCAGATGGACTCAGAGGTCAATTTCAAATAACTTTGGCTTTGAGAGCTGTGTGCTGAATTGAACTATTTTCAAACAAACGGCAGTAAGCCATGCTGACTGACAGGGCCACTGGTGCATTGCGGTATGAATGCTGTCATTCTGGGAGAGGATAGCAGGTTTCTGGTCAGGGGCTACTATCACTCAAATGTGTTGAGACCTTTATTGTTTTATTTTTATTTTTATTTTTTATCACTTTTGGTTTGGAGCTGAAAGTTGATGGTTGTAGAGATTGTAATGAGGTCAGCCAGGTGACATAATATAAATGAGCTCTCTGATTGGAGCTATTAATCTGGTCCAGTCAGGCAACCCTGGCTGACAAATAGGAACAGGAGTGTCAGATATCCTGCTCACTCACACAGCTGTCTCTGAGGGAGCTGGATCAGTGTCAAGGTCTCTCCATGTGTAACTAAAGGGTGACTTGGTGATGCAGTATTGACCTCTGTAGGGTTATTTCAGTGGCAACGAGAAAAAAGCACGCTCTTCAAGGAACTTGCTCGCAACAGTCATCTTTGAATTAGGGTAAGCATTTCTGGTATTATGCTATTATTTGGGAAGCTTGACTTATTTGATCCAGCCGTTGAACTCTGGGCCCGTTATGTAGAAAGAATGCATTATTGTTTTCCAGGCAAATTGGGACAGATGAAAATCAGCGAGTAATTCTCCTGACAAATTATGGATGCACAGCTTTTTTGGCTGCTAGGAGCCTAACTTTGCCTGAGGCACCAGTTAAAAGCGTTTCAAGAGTTGGCGGATTTAGTTAAGTAGGAAGAAAATGGAGCACCAGGAGGAAACCCATGCAGACACAGGGAGAATGTGCAAACTCTACACAGACAGTCACCCAAGGGTGGAATCGAACCTGGGTTCCTGATGCTGTGAGGCAGCAGTGCTAACCACTGAGCCACCATGCCACCCAAGGTATTCCAGTCCAAAGATAGGCAGGTTAGGTGGATTGACTGTGCTAAATTGCCCATAGTGTTCAGGGATGTGTAGATTAATTGGGCTATAGGGGGATGGGTGTGGGTGGGATGTCTGAGGGTCAATGTGGACTTGTTGGGTCAAAGGGCCTGTTTCCACACTGTTAGGATTCTATATTTTAAAAAAAGAATATTATGACTCCTAGACTCCTGTAATTATGAGATTCTATTGGTTTTATTCAGCAATTTGAGAAGGAGGCAAATCCGTACCAGGATTTTTGACTAGGTTAAGGTGACTGACAGAAGCATGTGACTTTGGTTTAACCCATCATGAGTTGCTGAGAGACCATTTGGTATGTGGCAATAATGCTGTAACCATTCAAAAGGACCTACTAGCTGATGCTTAACTGAACTTCAGACAAGCACTACAACTCGCTTTATCATTGGAAAATGCAGCAAGAGGACCATATGAGTTGCAGGGTATTGCAGTGAAATTGGAGACCCTTGCCAATCCAACTGAGCTTGGAGAACACCACTTGAGCGAAGTCCATCCTGCCCTTGACATCAATACTGCATTTGATTTGAGTGTGGCATCAAGGAGCTTTACCAAAACAGGAGTTATTGGGAATCAAGGAAATCTTTGCACTGGTTGGAGTCAAGGCTTAAGCAAAAGTAAATGGTTGTAGTTGTTAGAAGTCAATCATTTCAGCTCCCGGACATAGAACATAGAAAAGTACAGTTCAGTACAGGCCCTTCGGCCCACAATGTTATGCCGTGGAATATTCCTAATCCAAAAATAAAATAACCTAACCTACATGCCCCTCAATTCACTGCTGTCCATGTGCATGTCCAGCAGTCGCTTAAATGTCACTAATGACTCCGCTTCCACGACTACCACTGGTAAACTATTCCATGCGCTCACAACTCTCTCGGTGAAGAACCTCCCTCTGACATCTCCTCTATACCTTCCTCCTAACATCTTAAAACTATGACCCCTCGTGACAGTCAATCCTGCCCTGGGAAAAAGTATCTGGCTATCGACTCTATCCATGCCTCTCATTACCTTGTACACCTCGATCAGGTCACCTCCCTTCCTCCTTCCCTCCAGAGAGAAAAGTCTGAGCTCAGTCAACTTCTCCTCGTAAGACAAGCCCTCCAGTCCAGGCAGCATCCTGGTAAACCTCCTTTGCACCCTCTCCAAAGCCTCCACATCTTTCCTATAATAGGGCAACCAGAACTTGACACAATATTCCAAGTGTGGTCTCACCAGGGTTTTGTAGATCTGCAGCATAACCTTGCGGCTCTTAAACTCAATTCCCCTGTTAATGAAAGCCAAAACACCATATGTTTTCTTAACAACCTTATCCACCTGGGTGGCAACTTTGAGGGAGCTATGCACTTGAACACCAAGATCCCACTGTTCCTCCATACTGCCAAGAATCCTGCCTTTAATCCTATATTCAGCATGTAAGTTCGACCTTCCAAAATGCATCACTTCGCATTTATCCAGGTTGAATTCCATCTGCCATTTCTCAGCCCAGCTCTGCATTCTGTCAATGTCTTGCTGAAGCCTGCAATAGCCCTTGATACTATCAACAGCACCTCCAACCTTTGTGTCATCAGCAAACATACTAACCCACCCCTCAATCTCCTCATCCAAGTCATTTATGAAAACTACAAAGAGCAGAGGCCCAAGAACAGAGCCCTGCAGGACACCACTCAGCACTGACCCCCAGGCAGAATACTTAGCATCTACAACCACTCTCTGCCTCCTGTCAGCCAACCAATTCTGAATCCAGACAGCCAAATCACCCTGTATCCCATACCTCCTGACTTTATGAATGAGCCTGCCATGGGGAACCTTACCAAATGCCTTGCTGAAGTCCATGTACACCACATCCACTGCTCGACCCTCGTCAACCTGTCTCGTGACTTCCTCAAAGAACTCAATAAGATTTGTAAGGCATGACCTGCCCCTCACCAAAGCCATGCTGACTCCCTTTAATCACTCTATGCTTTAACCAAATAGTCATAAATCCTATCCCTCAGAATTCTTTCCAAAACCTTGCTGACCACAGACGTAAGACTGACTGGTCGGTAATTTCCAGGGATTTCCCTAATCCCTTTCTTGAAAAGAGGAACAACATTTGCCTCCCTCCAATCTTCCGGTCCAACTCCCGTGGACAGTGAGGAAGCAAAGATCTTCGCCAGCGGCTTAGCAACCTCCTTTCTCGCTTCCCTGAGCAACCTAGGATAAATCTGGTCTGGTCCTGGGGACTTATCAATCTTAATGTTTGCCAAAATTTCCAGCACATCAACTTCCCCAATCTTGATCTGTTCAAGCCTGTTTTCCTGCTCCTCAAAGTTCTCATTCACAACAAGGTCCCTTTCCTTAGTGAAAACCAAAGCAAAAAACTCATTTAGGGCTCCCCCTATCTGCTCAGACTCCACATACAAGTTCCCTACGCTATCCCTAATCGGCCCTACCTTCTCCCTGATCATTCTCTCATTCTTCATGTATGAGTAAAATGCCTTCGGGTTCTCCCTAATCCTTCCTGCCAAGCCTTTTTCGTGCCCCCTCCTGGCCCTCCTCAGTCTACTTTTGAGCTCCTTCTGAGCAAGCCTGTAATACTCTAAAGCTGTGCCAGACCCTTGCTTCCTCCACCTTACGTATGCTGCCTTTTTCTTTTTGACAAGAAGCACCTCTGTACCTGTCATCCAAGGCTCCTTAATCTTACATCTTCTTAGCTGTCTCAGAGGAACACATTTATACATCAGTCGCAACAACTGCTCCTTAAACAGCCTCCACATGTCTGCTGTGCCCTTTCTGTGGAACAATTGCTCCAAATCTGTACTTCCCAACTCCTGTCTGATAGCATCATAGTTTCCTTTACCCCAGTTAAATATCTTCCGCTGGTAACTGCTCCTTTCCCTTTCCATGGCTATGGTAAATGTGAGGCTGTTGTGGTCACTGTCACCAAAGTGTTCTCCCACCACGAGATCTGACACCTGTCCTGGCTCATTGCTAAGCACCAAATCCAAAATGGCCTCCCCCCTCGTCGGCCTGTCCACATACTGAGTAAGGAAACCCTCCTGAACACACCTGACAAAAACGGCTCCATCCAACCATCTGCACTAAGGAGGTTCCAATCTATTTTGGGAAAGTTGAAGTCACCCATAACAACAACCCTGCTATGTTTGTGCTTTTCAACAATCTGCCAGCCAATGAGTTCTTCGATCTCCCTGCTGCTATTTGGGGGTCTGTAGAAAACCCCCAGTGAGTTGACTGCTCCCTTGCTGTTCCTAACACCCACCCTTACTGACTCATTCGACAAACCTTCCTCGGCAACCTCAGCCCATACCACCTCAGTAGACGAGTCCTCAAAGGTTCTTTCAGCCACCGTTATACTGTCCTTGACCAACAAAGCTACATCTCCCCCTCTTTTACCACCTTCCCTGACCTTAATGAAAGATCTAAACCCTGGAACCTGCAACATCCATTCCTGACCCTGCTCTATCCATGTCTCCGAAATGGCCACAACATCGAAGTCCCAGGTACCTATCCAAGCTGCAAGTTCACCTACCTTATTCCGGATACTCCTGACATTAAAGTAGTTACACTTCAATCCAGCTTGCTGTCTGCCAGCACACTCCTGTGACAGTGAGGAGTTGCTCAGCGAGGTGTCTTTGGTGCAAACATCTTCAGCTGCCACATCGACAACCTTCTCTCCATCATAAGGTCGGAGTGGGGATGTGCAATTGTCAGTGAATAACATTCATTTATGACTCCTCAAGTACTGAAGCTGTCCAGCCCCTGTGCAATAAGACGTAAACAATGTCCAGGTTTGGGCTGACAAGTGGCGAATAACTCGTACCTCTCAAGTGTCAGAACAAGACCATTTCCATTAAGAGAGAATTTAAGAAATGCCTCTAAACACTCAATGATATTACCATCATAGAATCCCTGACTATCAACGTTCTGGGGAATACCATTGACCAGAAACTGAATTGGACTATCCATTAGATATATTGTACAGGATTCCAAGCTTCTGCCCTTCTCCTGTAGCCAGCGATTAACTCACCTCTGGACTCCCAAACCCCGCAGCTCCAACAACACTCAAAGCTGAACCACCCAGGACAAAGTAGTCTTCTTGAATGACACCACATCTGCAAATATTCATTTCCTCCACCAGTGATGGTCAGTAGCAGCAGTATATCACACCTACACATGCACTGCTGAAATGCACAAAGGCTCCTTCCTAATCCATGACCACTACCTTCAAGAAAGACAAGGGCAGCAATTATGTTGTAACATCACCAGCTGCAAGTTCCCTTCCAAGCCTCTCAGTATCCAGATTTGGAAGTATGTCAGCTTTCTTTGTGTCACTGGGTCCTTTTCCTTCAAAATGGAAGTCATAGTGGGTTGGGAAGGTGCCATCTGAGGAACACTGGTGAATTCTGCAGTGCATCTTGAATACAGTGCACACTACTGCTACTGAGCATCAGTGGTGAGGGAGTAGATGCTTATGGATGTGGAGCCAGTCAAGCAGTTGCTTTGCCCTGGATGGTATCAAACTTCTTGACTGTTGTTGGAGCTACACCCATCCAGGCAAGTCAGGAGTATTCCATCACAATCCTGACTGTGCCTTGTAGATAGTGGATTGGCTTTGGGGAGTCAGGAGGTGAATTACTTGTCGCAGCATTCCTAGCCTCTGGCTTGCTCTTATAGCTGCTGTGTCTGTGGTGAGTCCACTTGAGTTTCTGGTCAATGATACCCTCCAGGATGTTGGGGGATTCAGTGATGGTAACACCATTGAATGTCAAGGGGTAGTGGTTAGATTGCCTCTTATTGATGATGATCATTGCCTGACATTTGTGCGGATTCCCATTGATTTCAGTGTTTCCAGGCCTCCTTAGTGCCACACCCGGTCGAATGCAGACTTGATATCAAGTGTTGTCACTCACCTCAATTCTGAAATTTGGCTCTGAATAAGTACAAGCTGGTGTCCCCGGTTTCTGAAGCATCTTTGTGGTGAATCCAATATGAAATCCGATCTCCTGGAAGACAGTGACTGAAAACACCTCTCAATGTTGTATCCGCTGAGTAAGCTTTGTCTGCCAGGACCCCATGTCTGATTAGTGATTTGATCACATGTACGAGACCGACAGACTTTGGAACATGCAATGCCTTGTCCCTTTTTTGGCTCTAAGAAGAACGGCCCTTGATCAGAAAGTGTTTTTCTTTTTGAATTGAATCTGTCCTGACAGTACTGCATAAGGTGGCTCCCATGAGCTTTCCCTATGAAAATATAATTATTGCTGCTATGAATTCACTTTGCAATGAAGGAAGCCACTCTATTCAGGCTAGAAAAGATTCCTAGCATGACACGGGGAGAACGTGCAAACTCATGCAGGCAGTCACACTGACTGCAGAATCAAACCCGGGTCCCTGGCACTTTGATGCAACAGTGCTAACACCTGAGCCACCGTGCTGCCCTGAAGTGTTTGTTTTAACTCCAGAAACATGCTGACCTTCCTTCAGCTGGGAGTACAAGATCTGTTTTAGAAGTGTAAGTTGGGCATTTGGATGAATGCTGTTGAATTATGCGGGTGGTGATCATGGCTGCGTTGGCCTCCAAGACACAGGTGTTAGTGCGCTTGTGTTCCCAGGTGATCCACAGGATTTTTCGCAGGGATCTTGGGTGGTGTTGTTGCAGTGCTTGCTTTTAGGTAGTCTGTATTTCAGCTCCAAGTAATAGTGTGGGAAGGACAACTGCTTTGTAGATCAGAAGGCCTGTTCGTCATGGTCCTCAAACACACTTCTTCTATGTCGGGAGTAGAGTCCACTGGCACAACTCAGATGGTGTTGTATTTCTGTATTGATGTTGGCCTTGGAGGAGAGGAACCTACTGAGGTATCGGAAGTTATCCACATTTTCAAGGGAATGGTTGTTGACCCTTATTGTAGGAAGGGTGGAGGAACTGCTGGGTGGTGGTTGATGGAGTACTAGAGTGGTTATTTAAATTAAGGGTGAAATTTGGAGCTTATGTGCCTTGGCAAAGCCATCCAAGATGCACTGCAGATCTTCTGCAGAGTGTGCTGCAGTGGTGTTGTTGTCAGCATATTGGAGTTCCAAGATGGAGATGCTGGAGACCTTGCCCTTGGCCTTGAAAGTATTAAGGCTGAACAGCCTGCTATCCATGCGGTAAATGATTTGAATTCCATTGTGAAGGTTTTGGGCAGTGAGATGGATGCTGATGGCAGTGAAGATGGTGAATAGGGTGGGAGCAATGATGGAGCCCGGCTTGACCCCCGTCACCAAGGTGAAAGGCTCAAACTTCAATCCGCAGTTGCTAAGCAACTGTCACAGACATGTCATCATGGAACAGCCTGAGCATCCTGATGAACTTACCAGGACAGCTGCATCATGACAGCTGTATCTGCCAGAGAGCCTAGCGACTAATTGTGTCAAAGGCCTCAGTTAAGTCAATGAAGGCCAGCTGTTTCTGGTCCTGACATTTTTCTTCTAACTGATGTGCTATGAAGATCATGTCTGTTGTTCCTCCTGGAAGGGCGGAAGCTGTATTGCAATCTAGGGAGTATTTCCTCAGATAACAGCAGAAATCTATTGGCAAGGACACGTGCAAGTACTTTGCCAGTGGTTGACAGAAGGGAAATGCCTCTCTAAATCCCGTAGTTAGCCTTGTCATCCTTTTTGAAAATAGTTCACAATCAGAGCATTCTTGAGCTCCGAGATGAGTTCTTTTTGAGCACATCTTCAAGAGCAAAGTATGTGTTCATGGACCTCTGGCCCACTCTCCTTCAGGATCTCTGCAGGAATCCCATCAAGGCCAGCAGCCTTGGTATTTCATAGCCTCCTTTATGGCATCTTGTACTTAGGTCGCACTGGGAGGTTCTCCCATGTCGCCTTGCATGGATCTCCGGGGGATTTGGTTAATGATTTCCACGTTAACATTGGCATTGTGGTTGAGGTGTTCTGGGAAATGTTTTCTCCAACAGCCTTTTTGTCCTTGAGCAGTTTTTGTCCATATTTTGTCCATATTTCAAGCACAGGACGATTAGACCATAGTAGCTTGGACCGTATACTGCCTGGTTGCGATGAAGAAGCCTCTTGTGTCACTGGCATCTGCCAGCAGTTGGATTTCCAAGGCCTTATCAGTCCACCATATTTTCGAGCTCCGTCACACACTTCTGGACATCAGCCTAAGCTTTGGCATAGGCCCTTCTTTGGCCTTGCAACTGATGTCATTCTGCCAGTCATAGAGTACTGTCCTTTTCTTGCAAATGAGCTGTTCAATTTCTGTGTCATTCTTATCAAACCAGTCCTGATGGTACCAGAGGGTGTTACCGCAAGTACCGAGTTCGGTTGATTTAATTAGACTCCAGCATTCTCCTATGTCCTGTGGGTATTCCTGAGGAAGGTTCTTAGCAAGTGAGGCCTGCAGATGTCACATAGTGCCCATGTCACCCAGGCTGTCCATGTTGAATCTTGGCCAAGTCTGCTTCTTCTGAGCCTTCCCCTTTCTGTGTAGTCTGATGGACATTGTGGAATGGACAAGGCAATGATCAGTCCAGCAGTCATCTGATCCAATCATAACCCTGGTGATGGTGTGGTCCCTGGAACAAACAGTGTCATAATCAATGAGATGCTATTGTTTCAAGTGCTTTGCATTTGTTTTTCTTATGGAAGAGTATGTTTGTAATGGTGAGGTTGTACTCTGTGTATTCAGTGAGAAAAAGGACTTCTTTGGAGTCCTTCCCTTCCTATAGTGCCCCTCCAAAGGTTGTGGCCTCGACCAACCCTGGCTTTGAAGCCTTGAAGAGAATTTATCTTGTCCTCCTTAGGGATGTTTGGCAAGATCAGCATAGAAAGTCCCCTTAACTACCTCTTTCAAGTCAACAGTCGGACCATAATTACTCACAACTGTAGGCATCTGGTTGTTAGTGAGGATCAGGCAGATGGTTATAAGTTGGTCATTGATCCCGAAGGGAAGTTGTAAGAGACAACTGGAGAGCTGGTTCGTAATTGCGAATCCAACACTGAATTCTGGGCTCATCAGCTGCCTTCTCTTTTCAGAAGTTGTAATCACCTTTCACCTCTTTCAGTTGCCCTTTGTCTGCAAGGCGAGTTTTGGAAAGAGCAGCTAGGCTGATCTGGCACTCTTCAGTTGTCTGGCTATGATTGCAGTTCTTCTCTCAGCTCAGTCACTGTTAGCTGGGTCCATCTGGGTTCTTAAATCCCAGGTTCCAAAAGTTTATTTATTCTTCGTGGTTTACCGCGTGTGGGTGATCCCTCTGAGGAAGCTTCAATTCCATGAAAATTAGGAGAAAATTTAAAGGGAGGAGAACTCAAGAGCTGTTAGTAATGGAGGTGATAGGAACCAAAAAGAAGGTGCAAAAACTGGCATAAGGGCACCTCATCTGAATGTTGGGAGCATTCGAAACAAGGTGGATGACAGTGACGATGACGGTTCAAATCATGGCAAGTGGACATGATTTAGTGGCCATTACAGAGACATGGTTACAGGATGGTCATGACTGGGAGTTTAATATCCAGGGGTATCAAACTGTTTGGAAGTACAGACAGGAAAGTAAGGAAGGTGGTGTTGCTCTGATTTTTAAGGATATATCAGGGCGGTAGTGAGAGATGACCTGGGTTCTACTGAACAAAAGGTTGAATCCATTTGGGTGGAAATTAGGAATAGCAGGGAGAAGAAGTCACTGATAGGTGTGGTCTACAGGCCACCAAATAATGACATTGTGGTGGGCCAGGCAATAAACCTAGAAATAGCTAATACATATAAAAATGATAAGGCAATTATCATGGGGGATTTTAATCTACATATTGATTGGTCAACACAGGTCAGTCATGGCAGCCTTGAGGAGGGGTTCATAGAATGCATCTGCGATAATTTCCTTGAACAATATGTAATGGAACCTACGAGGGAGCAAGCTATCCTAGGTCTAGACCTGTGTAATGAGTCAGTAATTAATAATGTTCTCACAATTAGGGATCCTCTCAGAAGGAACGATTACAGTATGATCAGATTTAAAATACAGACGGAGCATGAGAAGGTTAAATCCAGTACCTATGTACTGTGCTTAAACAAAGGAGACTATGATGGGATGAGGGAGGAGGTAAAATGGGAGCAAAATCTTTATGGTGGGTCAATTGACAAACAGTGGAGGACTTTCAAAACGATTTTTCACAGTGCTCAGCGGAAGTATATTCCAGTGATAAGGAAGAACTGTAGGAAAAGAAGTATTCAGCCATGGATGTCTAAGGGAATAAAGAAAAGTATCAGATTTTTTTAAAAATGCAAAAAAGCAAAGATTAGTGGGAAACTAATAGACTGGGAAATTTTTAAATGCCAACAGAAAGCCACAAAAAAAAGTTATAAAGAAAAGTAAGATAGATTATGAGAGTAAACTAGCTCAAAATATAATAACAAGCAGCAAACGTTTCTGTAAATATATAAATCGTAAAAGTGTGACAAAGGTAAACATTGGTGTTTTAGAAGATGAGAAGGCCAATTTAATAACTGGGAATGAGGAAATAGCTGAGACATTAAACAGTTATTTTATGTTGGTCTTTACAGTGGAAGACACAAATAACATGCCGAAAACTGATGGCAAGAAGATTATAGCAGGTGAGGACCTAGACTAAGGCGGCAGTGCTGGGCAAGCTAATGGGGCTAAAGGTAGACAAGTCTCCTGGCCCTGATGAAATATATCTCGGGGTACTAAAAGAGGTGGTGAGGGAAATAGCCAATGCACCAGTAATTGTTTACCAAAATTCACTGGACTCTGGGGTGGTTCCTGCAGATTGGAAAACAGCCAATGTGATGCCACTGTTTATAAAAGGAAGTAGACAAAAAGCAGGTAACTACAGGCCAGTTAGCTTAACTTCAGTAGTGGGGAAAGTGCTTGAATCTGTCATTAAGGAAGAAATAGCAAAGCACCTGGATATAAATTGTCCCACTGGGAACACCCAGCATAGGCTCATGAAGAGTAGGTCATATTTAACTAATTTGGTGGAATTCTTTGAAGACATTACTTGCATGGTGGACAGTGGGTAACCTGTGGATGTGGTGTATCTGTATTTCCTGAAGGCATTTGACAAGGTGCCACCTCAAAGGCTGCTGCATAAGATAAAGTTGCGTGGTATTACAGGTAATGTGTTGGCATGGATAGAAGATTGGATGACTAGTAGAAAGCAAAGAGGAGGGGTAAATGGGTGTTTTTTCTGGTTGGCGGTCAGTGGCTAGTGGCGTACCTCAGAGATAAGTGTTGGGGCCGCAATTGTTTACAGTTTACTTAGATGATTTGGAGTTGGGGACTACGTGTGGTGTGTCAAAATTTGCAGATGTCACTAAGGTGAGTGGTAGAGCAAAGTATGCAGAAGACACTGAAAGTCTGCAGAGGGGCATCTAAGTGAGTGACCAAAGTTCTGGCAGATGGAGTACAATGTTGATAAATGTGAGATCATCCATTTTGGTAGGATTAACAGCAAATGGGCTATGTTTTAAATGGTACAAAATTGCAGCACGCTGCTGTGCAGAGGGACTTGGGTGTCCTAGTGCGTGAATCACTAAAAGTAGGATTGCAGGTACAGCAGGTAATTAAAAAGGCAAATGGAATTTTGTGTGTCATTGCTAGATGGGTGGAGTTTAAAAACTGAGAGGCTCTGCTGCAGCTGTACAGGGTCCTGGTGAGGCCACACCAGGAGTACTGTGTGCAGTTTTGGCCTCCTTACTTGACAAGGGATATACTAGCACTGGAGGGGGTGCAGAGGAGATTTCACTTGGTTGATTCCAGAGTTGAGATGGTTGGCCTATGTGGAGAGACTGAATAGCCTGGGGATTATACTCATTGGAATTCAGAAGAATGAGGGGAGATCTTTTAGAAACATATAAGATTATGAAGGGAATAGATAAGGTGGAGGCAGGGAGGTTGTTTCCGCCAGCAGGTGAAACTAGGACTGGGGGCATAGCCTCAAAATAAAGGGAAGCAGATGTAGGACTGAGGTCAGGATGAACTTCTTCACCCAAAGGGTTGTGAATCTGTGGAATTCCCGCCCAGTGAAGTGGTTGAAGCTACCTCGCTGAATGTGTTTAAGGCAAGGCTAGATAAATTTTTGAACCGTAAAGGAATTAAGGGATATGGTGAGCAGGTGGGTAAGTGAAGCTGAGTCTCAAAAAAGATCAGCCATGATCTTATTAAATGGTGGGGCAGGTTCAAGGGGCCAGATGGCCTACTCCTGCTCCTGGTTCTTATGTTCTTGTGCAGTAATCCAGTCAGGAGTTATTAGGCAGGCTATTTTTTTAGGGCACCTTTTCCAGGCCCCCTCCCCTACTGGGGTGTGCAAAGCAGATTATAAACTGGGATGTTCAATCCTGTGCGCAGCTGCTGAAATGCTTTATCTACCTCGTGCAGGAAAAAGATGGATGAATCTGACAGCCAACACCTAATGGGTCAGTTTGTGCTTGGGGCTTCCAGATACCACTGTTTTACCACTAGCTGATTGCCATGGGACTTTTATCCGGAATGTAAATAGGACTGATATTTCTTGGAAAGGCATCTGTGTGTCTTTTAAAATGGGGAGGCTGGTGCATAGACAGCCACCCCTCCACATGGCCCTTGGCAGATAGGTGTCTAAGCCCAGTGCCATGGAGACTAAGATGACTGGTGTCCACTCTCTGTTGCAGCTTCACAACCGCAATGCTCCAATTTAAGTTCACCTATCATCCTCTGCCTGCTCCACTGGTGAGGTTTTCATGCATCCAACGTTGTCTGGAGGCTCCCCAGAGGCCTTACCATCATGGATGACTCTGTCAGGAGCTACACTCCAGATGGTTTGAATCTCGGGTTCCTTGATACACAGCAGCCTCTCCAGAACAACAAGGTGGTGATCGTCGGAGAGTGCATACTCCATACAGACAATCACCCTAAGGTTGAAATCAGACCCAGTTCCCTGCCACTCTGAGGCAGCAGTGCCAACCACTGAACCACTTGTGCTGCCCAATAAAGACGCCTAGTGTAGGTCACAAACCCACGATCCTGAGATTGAGTCTCATGCTCTACCAACAGAGCTGGGCGGGCATGAGATAAATTAATAAATAAAGAACACTGTCTTGGAGGTAGTATATTAGCATGGATAGAGAATTGGCTTACTAATCTGTACCTAATAGAATGCCGCTGGGATTAATGCTGTTAATGTTTATTGACTTGGATGAAGGTACTATGATATGAAAATAGATGCAACGGCGAGCAATGAGGATGACACAACGTCTACAAAGAAATATAGATAGGTTAAATGAGTGGAAAAAATTAGCAGATGGAATGACATGGGAAAATGTGAGGTAATGGAATTATACAGAGGAGTAAAAGAGCTAAGTACTATGGAAATGGAAAAACACTCCACAAATAGTCAGCATTCAGGAATTTGAAGGTCTTGTGCACGAATCATAAAATGCTACAATCCACATTCAGTAGGTATTGGGAAGGCATATGTGCTGTTGGCCTTTATTTCAAAGGGAATGCCATATAAAAATAGGAAGGTCTTTTTAAAACTACATAAAGAAATAGTTGGACAACTGCTGGAATATTATGAACAGTTTTTGTTCCCTTACCTAAGGAAATGTATATTGGTGTTGGAGGCCACTCAGAGAAGGTCCATTGGATTGATTCCTAGCATGGAATGATTTTGTTGTGAGCGGCAGTTGAGTAGGTTGGGCTTGTTGGAGTTTAGAACAGTGAGAGGAGACCTTATTGAATCATGCAAAATGGTTGTTCCTGTTTATGGAAGATTCTAAGACCATGGGCATAATCTCAGAGCAGGAGGCTACCCATTTAAGACAGAGATTAGGATTTATTTTCTGAGTGTAGTAGAATTCTTCATCATAAAGAGGTATTGAAGCTGTGGTGTTAAATATGTTCAAGGTGAGATATATTTTTAATCCCAATAAAACCAAAGAACTATGGACACTGGAAATCAGAAACAAAATCAGAAATTGCTGGAAAAGCTGAGCAGGTCTGGCAGCAGCTTTGGAGAGAAAGCAGAGTTAACATTTTGGACGTTGTCACCGTTCTTCAGAACTGATTGTGTTTAGGAAAATTTGGGTATATATGCTAGAGAAGGGGTGGAGGAAATGAGAGTTGAGAAGAAGTAAACGATAAGCAGAGATGGAGCCCAGAGAGTGAGAAAAACAGTTGGGCAGACAAAAGAGTGGGTAAAGGTTAACCTGGGAAAATGAATAGCTGCTAATGGAGACTATTAGTGCTGAAAATGGTTTGTTTTTGTAGTAGCAGCCCATGTAATGACAAGGTGTGGAATATGGGAGAAGGTGCTGGGACCCTAAAACTATTGAACTCAATATTGAGCCCTAAAGGTTACAGATTACAGGGTTCCCAAGTGGAAGATGAGGTGCTGTTCTTCCACCTTGTGCTGAACTTTGTTGGGTCACTATAGCAAGCTGGATACAGAAATGTTGGCCAGGGAGTATGGTGGTATGTTGAAGCAACAGGCAATTAGAAGGTCAGGGCCATTTTTGCAGACAGAACCTAAGTGTTCCGCAAAGCAGTTTGCCAGTCTGTGCTTCCTCTCCCCAGTGTAGAGGAGACCTCATTTATTAAAAATCTGCTCACAATCTGGCAATCCAGGGTTTTGGGATAAGGCAGAAAAGTGAAGTTGAGGATTATGAATGAGCAAGGATTTCATTGAAAGGTGGGACAGACTCAAGAAGTTGACTGGACTACTTATGTTCCTATGTCATATGGTTTCCCTTGTGTATGACTCAGTATGAGTATGACTAGAAGGAACGGACCACCAGATAGTTTGCAGTTGTGAGCATAACAATCGTTCTGAATGTGACCAGAATACAAGTCGAGCAGTATACATCAGCCACCAGGACCCCAGATCTTCCTGGAGGAGGCCCAGAGACAGTGATCCATTTTATACCCCCTTGGCCAGTGTAACCTACCCACTGAGACCAAGAGAGTGCGGCAGGAGATATTAGCCCAAGAGGGGACCATAGAATTTCTTGGATACTATGCAGGAAGAAGTTCCATGATCTGCTGCACTATCATCTGCTATCTCCCCCTAGCAACTGCCAACTATCCCGCCAGTTCCTGCTTCAAAGCCTGCGCCTCAGTGTAAAGCCTGAGTGGTTTGCATACAGGACCTGCCTCCTCATTGCCACTCTTTCCAGGAGGAGTAGACCCAACTCCAGTTAGCACCTGCAACATTCCTTCCCCCATTCCATTCCAGGAAGTTTTTTCCCAAGATAGATTTAGGCAGTCAGAAAATCTTCTGCCTCTGTGTCCCTGGCACAGAATCAAAAATGCGAGCCAAAGACTCAACTTGCCACTCTAAACGCTGGTTGATTCTCACGATCCTCAGGACAGTGAGGAATGACCATTAAATTACTGCAGTAGTGTTGCCAGTATCCCAAGATCAAATTGAAAAATATTGTATTTGAGAAACTTCAGGAAAATAGAAAGACAGCTTTAAATCATTATGTATTGGAGTCAATATGCACATCACTCGATAAGTACTGAGTTAGAGATAGAGCAGCAATGACCCAACCAAAATACTCCAGCCCACACTCCCGCAATCTACTATCCCGGGTGGACATAAATGATCCTGTTTTACTATTTAAAGCAGAACGGGGACATTTTCACTGGTGTCTTGACTACACTTCTCTGTCAGATAACACAAGTTGCTATCACACTGCTATTTGTGGGCATTTGTTGCATACAAATTGGCTACCACGTTTCCTTCATTAAAGTAGTGACTGCACTTCAGATGTACTTAATTGGCTGCAAAGTGCTCTCAGAAAATCTATTAAGACACAATTTAAATTCAAGACATTCTTTTTATTCTAAGAGCTTAACTATCAGATTTGAGACTCTCCACATGTGCACATAAGCTTCACGCAGGCAATGAGGAACGGAAAGTAGTGTCTAATATCAACATTGAGAGGAAACCAGAGTTCTCCAATGTCTCACTGAGCTCAATTATAAACGCTTATTGAAGGAAGAATTCTCTCAACTGGCAACAGCGGCTGGGGTTTCAGTTGGAATTTTTCATTTGAACAGCTTTATGAAATTACAGATCACAGCCATTATTACTTAGCTGTCACATTCAGCTTTAAGGGTTTTCTGAACTGCTCTGCTGGTTTAGTTCAAGAGCACACTGAAGTGGAAAATACAGTCTACTGTAAATAAATATCCCTAAAGTAAGCAAAACAGAAGCTCTTAACAACATCTTCACAGGCACCTCTTGAATCCAGGGAAGCTTTACAGGGTTTTGATGAGACTTGGAGTACTGAGTGCAGTTTTGGTCTCTATATTTAAGGAGGAAACACAATACTTGCATTGGAGATGTTACAGCAGAGTTTCTCTATATTGATTTGCAGACAGTGAGGACTACAGATGCTGGAAGCCAGGGTCAATAGATCTGAAACTGGAAAAGCACAGCAGGTCAGACCAGCATCTGAGGAGCAGGGAAGTCAGGACTGAGGCAGAGGAAGGGAACCCAGAAGTAAAGGAAGGGAGATGGGACTGGGAGAAGCTCAGGTGGGATGGTGATAGGAGGATACAGGTAGGGGGTTATTGGTCAGTGGGAGGGTGGAGAGGATAAGTGAGTCAGAAGGTGAACAGGTTAGATTAGGTCAGGGCAGAGAGGCGAGGAGGAGGGGAGGGCTGGATGTGGGATTACAGCAGGGGTGGAGAGATTTTGAAGCTGCTGAAGTCAATATTGAAGCCACTGGGCTGCAAGCTCCCAGGGCGAAACATCAGGTGTTGTTCCTCCAGTTTACATTTGGCCTCACTTTGACATTAGGGGAGGCCAAAGATGGACATGTCACCAGGGGATTGGGAGGGGTATTTAAATTAGATGGAAACCAGAAGGTTGGGTTGGTTGGAGCATGTGGAGCACAGATGCTCCGCGAACTGGTCCCCAAGTCTGCAATTGGTCTCCCCAGTATAGGAGAGACCACATCAGGAGCAACAGACACAATAGATCTGGTTGGCTGATGTGCAGGTGAATCTCTACTGGATCTGGATCAGTTTGGGGCCTTGGACAGAGGTGAGAGGGAGATGTGGGGGCAGGTGTTGCACGTCCTGCAGCTGCAGGGGAAAGTACCGGGTGGGGTTGGAGAAGTTGGTGGTGGGTGTAGAGCTGTCGAGAGTTGCGGAATGAACAGTCCCAGTGGAAAGCAGATAGGAGTGGGGAAGGAAGTATCTTTTTGGTGGTGGTGTCTGATTGTAGGTGGCAAAAATGTCAGAGGATGGTGTGTTGGGGTCGGAGGTTGGTGGGGGGGTATGTGAGGACTAGGGGATTCTATCCTTATTGTTGTTGACGGGGAAGGATTGAGGGAAAAAGTGCAGGAAATAGATGAGATGCATTTGAGGGCATCCTTAATGACATAGGAGGGGAAATTCTCGGCCCTAAAGTAGGAGGATATCTGGATGAGCTGGAGTAAAACGCTTCATCCTCGGAGCAGATGCAGCAGAGGTGGATAGTATGGGGTGGCATTTTTACAGGAGAGTGGATGAGAAGAGGTTTAGTCAAACTAGCTGTGGGAGTCACTGGCTTTAAAATGGATGTCAGTGGTGAGTTGGTTATTGGAGTTGGAGATAGAGAGTCCTGGGAAGGGGAGGAAGGTAACAGAAATAGCCCAGGTGAATTTGTGGGCGGAGTGGAATGTGTTGATGAAGTTGATGAACTGCTTGTTCGCCTCGCGGGTACATGAGGCCACACTGATTCAGTCATTTCTGTAACAGAGAAAGATGTGAGGCAAGGTGCCAGTGCATATGTTGAAGAGGGACCATTCTACCAATGGAGTAGATGCTGAGAAATTATTTTCACTGGTTAGGGCTTCTAAAGTAGAGTGGCAGTTTTAATAGAAAGGCCCAATCATACAGGACTGAGTTCCAAAGAGGCAGGCATAGCTCGCATCCATGTGGGTGCCCATGGCCAACCCTTTCGTTTGTAGGAGATCAGAGGAATCAAAGGAAAAATTGTTCAGGGTGAGGACCAGTTCTGCCAAACAAATGAGAGTGTCAGTGGAGGGGGACTGGTTGGACTTAAGGGAGAAAAAGAAGCAGAGGGCTTTTAGACCCGCTGTATGAAGGATACAGGTGTAAAAGGAATGTACATCCATGGTGAAGGTGAGGTGTTGGAGGCTGGGGTATTGAAAGTTTTGGAAAAGGTGGAGGGCAATTGTTATTTTGCCCCGTAGATGCTGAGAAATTATTTTCACTGTTTAGGGCTTTGAAAATACAGTGGCAATTTCAATAGAAAGGGCCAATCACAAAGGACTGAGATGAGGAGACATTTCTTCCCTCAAAGGGTCATGAATCTATGGAATCCTCTATCCCAGGGGATTATGGATGCTCCATTGTTGAATATACTTAAAGTTCGAATAGAAGCAGGCCAGAGATGCAGTTGAAGCCCAAGAGCAGCCATAATTGTACTGGCCTACATCAGCTCTCTTTTTTGTGTTTACAGGACACATGAGAGTGAATGGACAACAGGGAGCAAAGGAAGAGGGCCAGGAGAATAAAGTGGCACAAACATGAGAGTCCTAAAGGCATGTTTATACTGAGGGAGGTGGATTGATAGTTGGAAATGTAAGAGTCAGGGTAGTGGGCAATGTTGAAACAGTGCACAGAATTCTTCTTGGGCTGGAGGAGCATACACAGTCAGGCAGCACTGAAGTTGTGAAGAGATCTGAAGGGGGTAGGGACTCAAATCTTCATGGTGAAACACGGATCCCATGTAACTTATTGAGGTCAGGGGGATGTAGTTACAGCTATAATACAGAGAGAGCTATGGGAGAATCCATACACCAAAGCAGACAAGGCAAAGTTTTGGGTTTGACAGCTGGATAGGTAGAGACCGAGTGTGGAAACACTGCTGAAACAAGATGGATTGAACATGGCGAGGAAGCTATACTATGCACTAAGGTTTCGCCTTAAGCCAAAGTGGCAACAGGAAAAGGGTTGGAGTCAACATTCATGTATTTACCCGTTTGTGGCCAGCATCAGGATTGCCATTGTAGTTAGAGGGTTAATGTGATATGTAACTAAGGTGGTTTACATTATCATTGAGAAGTAATGTACAATCACATGACTGCAAGAAGACAGCTCTCCTGAAGAACCTTGTGGCAGAAATGAAGTCTTGACCTCTGGTTAGTGTTGGTCGTGTTTAAATAAAAACATCGTAGTCATTTGCTAATACAGAGCATGTGTATTGCTGAAAAAAGACATGCCTCGTCAAAGCTTTTCATCTTGCGCTCATCAGGACAATTTACAAGAGCACCGATTTAAAGAGGAAAGCAGTATTTATGGAGCTAGAGAGGAAATTCCTAATTGGTTGGCTGCGTATCACAAATACTTGTATGAGAAAATATATCCCTTCGGGTTTTTGCAATAATCAAGATGCTGAACATATCGAAACAATCCATGCTTGCTTAACTGTCAAAGTAGTGTCCGACATTAGATGTGATTCTGCAATTAGACAACATTTGCTGGATAATCCTGAATGCACAATTATGCTGGATACCAATTTAGGACTGCTAGTCAGATTTGCGTAGTGGTGTATGTGCATGCATTCAAAGCTATATATATATATTAATACACAGGGCACTGTTCTTTGCACACAGGCCATGTACATAAATGGTGTCTGATTCAACTCAGCAAACTATATGACAGCTATTCATTGGTTTATTTCTCAGAGCAGTGCCTTGACCATTCAGAGTCAACCCACCTGGTTTAAATATAAAGAAAATTTGGCAGCTAACTGTCAATTACTATTAACTGGTGAATGCTTCTTGGCAACACCTAGTTTAGTTTTCCCTTTCTTGCAAATATGTCCTGATGCATGCAAGATGAAAAGCCTCAACAAAATATGCTGTTTTCTAGCAATAAAAAGATAATGTTTGATACTGCAATATTTACGAACCTCTCTTCCAGAGTCAACCGTAGTATAGCCAACATCAAACACAGGAGCAAATCTTTGTCCCTGTGGGCCTGAGTGTCACAGAAGCAATCAGTAGGAATGAAGGGAAGAATGTACATTTATAATATACCTCAGGACATCCCAAAGTACTTCACGATCATTAAAGTACTTGAGAAATGTGGTCACTGCAATAAAACTTGTCAGCCGATTTACTCAAGCTTTCACAAACAGCGATGAAATGAACTTGACAATGTTTCTAAGTGTTCTGTTGTTCGAGGGATAAAAATTGCCCAGGACACCAAGGAGAATTCCTCTGCTTTACTTCCAACATAGTTTTGGAATCTTTTATGTCTATCTAAGAAATCAGTCAGAGAGTTTGTTTCATCCCTCGCAAGAAAAAGTCGGGAAAACATTCTCCCAGGATCCAAACTGTCAAGCCACTGGAATCTTGTATGTTCCAATAAGATTACATCTCAGTCTCTTCAGCTCCAGTGTGTATAAAGCCAACCTGTTCAATCTTTTCTCATAAGATAACACCTTCATCCTTGAAAACAGTCTGGTGAACCTTCTCTCAACTGCACCAGAGACAAATATATCAGTCCTTATTAATAACGAGATTTTAAAAAACTATTTTTAACATCTGCAGAACAGGCTTTAAGCCCTGCGGCTTCAGAATTTGAAAGGCATTATAAAAATGCAATCCTTCCTTTCTTCCTTTAAAGTCTCAGAACCTGGCTTTTCACACAAGCGTGATATGGGATCAAAAATGCTGTCGCTGCCACTGCCTGACTTGAAGATATCACTTCCCCTCCAGTAATGTAGCACTTCTAATACCTCTGGACATTCCAAAGCACTTTATAGCCAATTGAATCCTTGTGAAGTGCTGTCACTGTTGCATTGCAGGAAACCAATTTAATGAGAACATGAGGGATAACTCCTCTGCCTTCTTTGAAGTGGTGTCACGGGATCTTTTGTCAGTACCTGAACTGCTGTATGTGGTATTGATATTATGTATGCTTCATCAGAAAGACAACATTGCTAACAATGTAGCATTCCCTCAGTACATCACTTACGCTTTGTCAATTGTATAAGAAATCATGCCTTTTCCTTATTAGTAGCATAAATTGGACTTAACAAGCACTTGGTTAATCCCAATCTCCTGCAATGGTTAAATTGCACACAAAAAATAGAAAGTCCAAACGCAATCTAACTTTACTTTATTGTGACTATCATCTTAATAATGCATATCAAATTTTGCAAGAAGAACAGGCTTTATCCAAAATCTGTTAACGGTAACAAATTTCTTTGGAGCTCTTGCTTAAAGCTAAATTTACAGACAGTGTCTCTGCTTTCATGGAAACACCAGAAGAAATTAGAAATCACAAGTCCCTTCCCAGAACCTAGTATTCTCATCATTGAAGGAGCGATATTAGGAGTGGGTTGTAGTTCATGCATGTGCAGTTCCAGGAGGCATCAGGCCTAATAATAAATTACTTTTTGTCTCCAATGAAATGAGATTTTGCAGTCGCCCTCATATCTAGAACATAGAGTGTGGAATTTAGATAAAATAAGAACAGGACTTCTCTTAATGCATTTCTTTTGAATAGCCAGAGTACACCTTCACAGAGCTTAGGTACCTCTGTTGATATGGTCCCAGGATATCTTGATAGCGGGAATCGGGTATCTTTGAGAGCAGGGGTCAGAGATACTTAGGGAGGGTTGAATGTCTTTTGAGACTTTAATCATAGAATCCCTACAGTGTGGAAACAGGCCCTTTGGCCCAACAAGATCATACCGAACTTCAGAGCATCTCACCCAGACCCATCCCCCTCAACCCACCTAATCTACACATCCCTGAACACTATGGGCAATTTAGCATGACCAATCCACCTAGCCGGCACATCTTTGAACTGTGGGAGGAAACCGGAGCACTCAGAGGAAACTCACTCAGACATGGGGAGAATGTGCAAACTCCACACAGATAGTTGCCTGTGGGTGAAATTGAACCAGTTTCTTGGTGCTGTGAGGCAGCAGTGCCAACCACTGTGCCACCGTGCTGCCCTAGAGAGTGTAAAAATGTTTTAATTTTATTTTATTTAATTAGGCTAATTGACTTCCACGCATCTTATTAATTTAATTAAATTAAAGTATTCTAATCTGGAAATGTTGAACAAATCTAGGTGAACTTTTCGCAAACAATTTCACCCCATCAAGCTTGGATCCAAGCCTTTTACTATGGTCAGTGGTAATTTAATCAGCTTCTTCTCACAAGAGACAGGATCCAAAGTTGAACCCACAATCTATAAAGTTTCCCTCGTGCAGGTTCTCAGTCTAACTGAGGTCTTGTGCAGACTGAAAGGTTGGAGTGCAGAGTGAATTTTGTTCAAGATTGTTTCTGCAATCGTTGATACAGGTGAGCAATTGCCAACTTCCATTATACCTAGGTGACCATTTAACTGGATGTTTATGATGATTGGCTCTGATTAGGATGTTGCTAAACAATTTAACCATTCCAAACGAGATGTAGGTGGAATTTCTAGGGTGTGCACCCTCCTGGATACTGGCCAATGAGTTCTCTTACTCAGTTTAGGTCCAGTCAGACTTGTTTGCTGTCTTAAAGGCCACATGCCGTCAGCAACTACAATAGCTTGCTGGCCCGGAATCATGAAGAAAATGTTAACCATTTAGCCAAGATTTGGCTTTATTTTGGGGTTTTCCAGTGGGCTGATCGAGAGTCACTCTGTTCTGGATATGTCCTGAGTGAGGCCATGCAATTACCTTCACTCAAGTGGTGTTCCCCAAGCTCAGTCAGACTGGCGAGGTGTCCACTACCATTGGAATGCCTGTTTGAAGCCCAGTTAGGCTTCAGCTAGTAGGCACTTTTGCATGGTTACAACATGAATCCCACATACCAAACAGTCTCTCAGCATCTCATTAAGGGTTAAACCAAAGTCACCTGACTCCACCAGCTGTCTTAACCTCATCAAAAATCCTGTGTAATTTCCTGGTTCTTGAATTGCCAAGTAAAACTGATAATGTCTCAGAATTAGAGGAGGCTTGATGCTCTAATATTCCTTAACTAAATCCATCAACTCTTGAAAGGTTTTAGTACTTGGTGCCTCAAGTAAAGTTACACTCCTATAAGAAAAACTGCTGGCCCACAAGCTGTCAGGAGAATTATTCATCAGTTTTTTTTCTGCCTCAATAAAAAAAACAATCTTTCCACATACTGGGTCCTGTCTTCGATGACAGAATCAAACAAGTCAAGCTTCCCAAATACGGGTGTAATACCAGAATGCTTATGCCAACTCAAAGACGACTGTTGCAAGTGAACTTCTTCAGGAGCATGCTTTTCTCTCATTGCCAACGATGTAACTCTTTGGAGGACGGTTACCCGCCATCAAATCACCCTTTATTTACACACATCCTTGACTCTAATGCAGCTCCCTCAGAGCCAGGTCTCAGAGTGAGCAGGATATCTGACAGTCCTGTTCTTATCTGTTAGCCAGAGCACCCTGGCCACCCCAGATTAACAGCCGCAAACAGGGAACTTATATTCCATGAGGTCGACCTGGCTGACCTCATTACAATAGCTACAGAAGGGAGTTCCAGGATTTTAATCCAGTGACTTTGAAGGAAGGATGATATGTTTCCAAGTCAGATGGTGAGTTGGAAACATTAGCTAGGGAGAATTATTGTTTGTAAATAGAGTAAAACATCTTGGAATTGTCCAACTTGTCAAAACCTGCCATGAACTGTGAAAAGTTCTCAGAATATCTTTTCATAAATGAGAGTGCTTCCCTGATAGAATGAACCTGTAGTGTAACATTTTCTCCAATGTACATGTGTACTTAGGGATACTCACTGAGTTGGCAGTGTAGGTTAAGGGATTAAAAAGTGCTGTGTGTAGGTAGGCACTAAGTTAGCATTAAGGTATGAATGCCAAGGGGCTGGGCAGAAGGGCATAAAGTGAAATGGGGCTGTGAAAGCCAATGGATGATGGGTAGAAATCATTATTTTGCATGGTTTAGAATGGCTGGGGCAAGGGATGCATATGGAGTTGATGAAGGTATAAGGGCTAGGGAGATGGATTTATTTTACTCCTGGAGAGGTAAAGTACCCTTTGGATCCGAGACTCCTTTGTTGAAAGTAAGGTATTCTTTGGGGGTGTTAGGTTGCTAGGTTTGGAAGGTTTGAGTTAAGGTGAAAGGCTGGACTAGGCTGGAGCATGGGAGGTTGAAAGGCGATCTTATAAAAATTCATAAAATAATGAGGGCTATACATAGAGTTAGTGGTGGTTGCCTTTTTCCGAGGATGGAGGATTTCAATACTAGGAGGCACATTTTTAAGATGAGAGGAGAGAGATGTTAAAAAAAGGCATGAGGGGCAAATTTTTTACACAGAGGATGGTTCATGTGTGGAATGAGCTTCCTGAGGAAGTGGTGGATGCGGGTACAATTACAATGTTTAAAAGGCATTTGGAGAATGTCTTTTCATGAATAGGAAATGTTTAAAGGGATATGGGCCGGGAGCAGGCAGGTGGGATTTGTTTAGTTTGGGGTTATATTCAGCATGGACTGAAGGGTCCGTTTCCATGCTGAATGACTCAATGGTTCAGGGAAACCTTTGGTGAATGCAAGATATGTAAAACACTTATTGTGAAGAAGCATGATTATGCTTAAAAAGCATTCAAACTCATCAAGACTGGTAATGCTGTCAAAGAATTGTGAAAAAGAAATGTATGAAGTTAATAAAAGAACATAGTTGCCCATGTTACAACTGGAGCCTAGGAAGGGTCCCCAGGGATTATGATTCCACTTGGGAATACCCCAAATTGGCAAACTCCCAGGTGAGCAATACTAATTGACTCCCATTCTTTATTCATCTACCTCCTCAGATAATCAGAATGAGGTTAATTTACAAAGCATCTTCTCCCTTACAGATACCTTTCACCCAGGCCAAATGAATTAATATTTTAAAAGGAGCCAATTTAACCAGGTTTTCTTAACAAAATAGTGAGTTCATTAGTTACTGAACGCAAGAAGAAATAAAAACACAATACACACAATGATTAGAACTGTGAGGTGAGCCCAAAAAAACATAAAAATCAAAAGTTAACCAGTCTCTTCATAGAGAGGATTCTGGGAAATTATTAGATGAATAGTCAGTTTCAGGATTCTTGGCTTTCCAGGTTAGTTGAAATCTTACTTTTCTGTTTCCTTTTGATGATGGCTAGCATACAGCTCTCAAAATGAGGGAGTCTTCCTTTTGTCCTGTTTTCTTTTGACCAGCTTACTAGACTGCTGGCTTCTAGCAGTCAAGGGAGAGAATAATTTTACCTGCTGTGCATTGCTAATTATTGGGTGTGTGACATTCACAGCCCACCACTGCTCATATCCAGGCTAGTACGTAAATACCTTAACAGCTAGCACACAGGAGCACCTGTGCTAACTACCACAGAGATTTCTGAAGAAGGGTCTAGACTCGAAATGCCAGCTTTCCTGCTCGTCTGATGCTATCTGGCCTGCTGTGTTCATCCAGCTCTACACCTTGTTATCTCTGTGCTAACTGCCACACCTTCTTTCACGAATACACACAATTCAGGTGGCTTTTTTTTAAATTTGTGAATTTTCAGGTTTTGTCTAATGTCCTTTTAAAAAGAACATGTATTAAAACCTCAATATGTCTGTAAGTTACTCAGAGTTCTTATCTGTCATAATGATGGCAAGATCCAAGTGCTGTTTCATTAGCTTTTTAGGATTTGCTATCTGTCTCCAACTGTTTGCTGAATGAATATTTTTTCCTTACAGATTAGTTGAGGAATTTTAATGTCTTTTTTTTATTAATGAGAGTGTGTTCTGTTTTCCATGTGATATCATAAGTAGACAATGTCAGCATGTCTCCTGAGTTTTGCCCCAGTGCACACTAGGTGAGTTGTCATGGAGAGAGAAGGACCAAGTGTGATGGCTGGGGCATGTGAGTTAGCATAAGGACTTTAAAGGACCATAAGGATGATTAGGGGCATAGGGTAGCTGAGGGACAATAAAGAGCCATGGATATAGATCTAGATCTACGTATAGATATAGAGCAGCACAGCGCAACACAGGCCCTTCAGCCCATGATGTGCTGACCTGGTATCCTACTAAGATTAATCTACCCAGCATACCCTACATTTTACTGTCCTTCATGTACCTATTCAAGAGTCGCTTAAAAATCACCTCTCATCCTTCCTTGTTCCAGTGAAAAAAGCCCTAGCTCCCTCAACCTTTCCTCATAAGGCCTGCCCTCCAGTCCAGGCAGCATCCTGGTAAATCTCCTCTGCACCCTCTCTAAAGCTTTCACATCTTTCCTGTAATGAGGTAACCAGAACTGACCACAATATTCCAAGTATGGTCAAACCAGAATCTTATAGAGCTGCAGCATAACCTCACGGCCCTTAAACTCAATTCCCCTGACAATGATAGCCAAAACACCATATGCCTTCTTTACACCCTATCAGCTTGGGTAGCAACTTTGAGGGATCTGTGGACATGGACCCCAAGATCCCTCTGTTCGTCCACACTGCCAAGAATCCTGCCATTAACCCTGTATTCTGCATTCAAATTTGACCTTCCAAAATGAATCACTTCACACTTTTCTGGGTTGAGTTCCATCCGCCACTTCTTTACCCAGCTCTGCATCCTGTCAATTTCCCATTGCAAACTACAGTCGCCCTCCACGCTGTCCACAGCCCCACCAACCTTTGTGTCATCGGCAAACTTAGGAACCCACCCCTCCACTTCCTCATCCAAGTCATTTATAAAGATCACAAAGAGCAGAGGCCCCAGAACAGATCCCTGCAGAACACCACTGGTCACAGAGCTCCAGGCTGAATACTTTCCATCTACTACCACTGGTGTACAGAGATATGAAGGGCCAAATGATTATGGAGCGTAGGATGGTTTGGATGGGCATAGGGTGTATGTCGGTGGTTGAGTAATAGGAGAATATTTTATCCTCAGTTTTCAACTTTGATCTCAGTGCTGGACTTAGGCTTTCTACCCATCCTGGCTCAGGATTTAGCAGCCAGTTTGGCTCTTACTAGGTTTCTTGATCCAACTCCCAATGTAACTTTATGTGCTGAAAATTTTGTCAAACATTAAGATTGACAAGTCGCCAGGCCCGGACCAGATTTGTCCTCGGCTGCTTTGGGAAGCGAGAAATGCAATTGCTTCACCACTTGCGAGGATCTTTGCATCCTCGCTCTCCACTGGAGTTGTACCTGAGGACTGGAGAGAGGCAAATGTAATTCCTCTCTTCAAGAAAGGAAATAGGGAAATCCCCGGCAATTACAGACCAGTAAGCCTCACGTCTGTCGTCTGCAAGGTGTTAGAAAGGATTCTGAGGCATAGGATTTATGACCGTCTGGAAGAGCATGGCTTGATCAAATGCAGTCAACACGGCTTTGTGAGGGGCAGGTCATGCCTCACAAACCTTAGAGTTCTTTAAGGATGTGACTAGAAAAGTTGATGAGGGTCGAGCTGTGGATGTGGTGTATATGGACTTCAGTAAGGCATTTGATAAGGTTCCCCATGGTAGGCTCATTCAGAAGGTCAGGAGGAATGGGATACAGGGGAACTTAGCTGTCTGGATACAGAATTGGCTGGCCAACAGAAGGCAGCGAGTGGTAGTAGAAGGAAAATATTCTGCCTGGAAGTCAGTGGTGAGTGGTGTTCCACAGGACTCTGTCCTTGGGCCTGTACTGTTTGTAATTTTTATTAATGACTTGGATGAGGGGATTGAAGGATGGGTCAGCAAGTTTGCAGACGACACAAAGGTTGGAGGTGTCGTTGACAGTATAGAGGGCTGTTGTAGGCTGCAGCGGGACATTGACAGGATGCAGAGATGGGCTGAGAGGTGGCAGATAGAGTTCAACCTGGATAAGTGCGAGGTGATGCATTTTGGAAGGTCGAATTTGAAAGCTGAGTACAGGATTAAGGATAGGATTCTTGGCAGTGTGGAGGAACAGAGGGATCTTGGTGTGCAGATACACAGATCCCTTAAAATGGCCACCCAAGTGGACAGGGTTGTTAAGAAAGCATATGGTGTTTTGGCTTTCATTAACAGGGGGATTGAGTTTAAGAGTCGTGAGATCTTGTTGCAGCTCTATAAAACTTTGGTTAGACCGCACTTGGAATACTGCGTCCAGTTCTGGTCGCCCTACTACAGGAAAGATGTGGATGCTTTGGAGAGGGATCAGAGGAGGTTTACCAGGATGCTGCCTGGACTGGAGGGCTTATCTTATGAAGAGAGGTTGACTGAGCTCGGACTTTTTTCATTGGAGAAAAGGAGGAGGCGAGGGGACCTAATTGAGATATACAAGATAATGAGAGGCATAGATAGAGTTGATAGCCAGAGACTATTTCCCAGGGCAGAAATGGCTAACACGAGGGGTCATAGTTTTAAACTGGTTGGAGGAAAGTATAGAGGGGATGTCAGAGGCGGGTTCTTTACACAGAGAGTTGTGAGAGCATGGAATGCGTTGCCAGCAGCAGTTGTGGAAGCAAGGTCATTGGGGTCATTTCAGAGACTGCTGGACATGCATATGGTCACAGAAATTTGAGGGTGCATACATGAGGATCAATGGTCGGCATAACATCGTGGGCTGAAGGGCCTGTTCTGTGCTGTACTGTTCTATGTTCTATGTAACCTGGATCCACACACACTCTGTCTCCTTCACACACACACACACACACTCTCTGTCTCTCAAACACATACACACACTCTCTCTGTCTCTCAAACACACACACTCTCTCTCTCAAACACACACACACACACACACAGTCTCTCAAACACACACACTCTGTCTCTCTCTTTCTAGGTTTCTTGATCCAACTCCCAATGTAGCCTGGATCCACACACACTCTCTGTCTCCCTCACATACGCACATACACACTCTCTGTCTCTCAAACACACACACACACACACTCTCTGTCTGTCTCAAACACACACACACACTGTCTCTCAAACACACACACACACTCTGTCTCTCAAACACACACACACGCTGTCTCCCAAAAACACATGCACATACACTCTGTCTCCCTCACACACGGACATTCTCTGTCTCCCTCTCTCACACACACACACATACACACTCTCTGTCTCCCACACACGCATGTGCACGCGCATACACACTCAAACACACACACACTCTCTCAAACACACACACACTCTGACAAACACGCACACACTCTCTCAAACACACACACTCTCTCTCAAACACACACACACTCACAAACACACACACATTCACTCTCAAACACACACACTCTCTCTCAAACACACACTCACAAACACACGCACACTCTCAAACACACACACACTCTCTCTTAAACACGCACACACTCTGTCTCACACATGCATACGCGGTCTCTTTCAAACGCACACACATACGCTCTTTGTCAAACACACACACACACACATTTTGTCTCCCACACACATACGTTCTCTCTCAAACACACACACACACACACGCTGTCTCTCAAACACACACACACGCAAACGCTCTCTCTCAAACACACATGCAAACGCTCTCTCTCATACACACACACAAACACTCTCTCTCAAACGCACACACTCTCTCACACACACTCTCAAACACACATACGCACTCTCAAACACACACATACTCTCTCACACACACTCTCTCACACACTTGCTCTCACTCATTTTCTCACACACAATTTCTCACACTCTCTCACACAAACTTTCTCTTACACACATACATACATGCACACACACACATATACACACACACACTGTCTTATTCACACGCAGATACACTCACACACATGCGCGCGCACACAATCACTCACTCACATTCACACACACACACTCACAGCCCTACCCCCACCTCACCCCATCCCAACTCCACTCTGGATAGCCAACCATGAACAAAAGTTGGGAGAATTGTCAGGGAAAGGAATTTCTTTTCTCTGATTATAATGAATGTCTGGATTCTCTACCCTAGAGAGTTGTAGAGACTAGATCACTGAAAATATTTAAAGACGAAGTTTAGACTTTTGAAATATTGAGAAGTTGAGGGCTATAAGGAGCTGGCATGCATGAGGAGTTGAGGCCTGAGACTGATCAGCAATGACGTTGTAGAATGGTGGGCTTGAGCAGCTGAATGCCCTATTGCTAGTTCTTAAGGAAAGATTGTATAAAAACAAGGCTATGCACTCCACCAGGTAACCAGCTAAGTAAACAACAATGTCATAATACCACAGTATTTATATAATTCTCATTCATTTTCCTGATTTCCCAACATGTTTTTTCAACTTTCTTTCTCTGAAGGGAACACCTAAACATCTATTTCTTAAGTTTTGTATTGTCAACTATGGCTCAGTTGGTAGCCACAAACACTGAGTTCAAATCCCACTTCAGGATTGTTGATACTCCACTGAAATCTTTGACAGATTGTTACACTGTTAGACACATCTTTTGACAAAATATTAAACTGACACCACATTTACCCTCTTGGTGAATGTATAAGGTCCGTGACATTATATGGAAGAAGACTGAAGCAGTTCTTCTTGGTGTTTTGGCCAATATTTATCTCTTTATCATCATCACAACTACAGATTTAGCTGATCGTTAGCTTGTTGTTTGTGGGAGCTTGCTGTGCAGAGATTGAATGGCACATTTCCAACATTACAGTGAGCACACTTCAGAACAAAAAGCACTTCATAAGTTGTGAAGCAGTTTGAGATGCTTGTTACCATGAAAGGTACCATGTAAATACAAACGTTTCATTCTCCTTTATGAACCGAGTGGAGAGCAACACAAATCCAAGTGGAAGTGGATAATTGTCCAGTATATACACAGCCCAAACAATGTCTCACTATCCACTGATATGCAAAGGGTGCTGCAACCTCCATGGCCACTGTTCCAGGACTGGCCCACATGTAATGATCTGTGTAAGGAAGTAGAGATGACAATATTACTTCCACTTTTCCACAGGAACCAATCATGATCCAGGCCCTTGTTCAGTTAGCAATTCCTAGCTTAGCAAGAACATGCCAGGACTGTGTCCATTTATGGGTGGGCAGTACTCAGGTATTTTCAAGGGAACTCATGTCATTTCAACACATGAAACTGGAGAAGACTGTTTGGCGTCTCAAGCTTGTTGTACCATTTGATAAGATGGTGTCAGATCTTCTGTCTCAGCTTCACTTTCTGGCCATTTCCCACATGCCTTGATTCCCTGAGGGATCAAAAATCTGACTCTCTCCATTCAATGATGGAACTTCCCAGCACCCTGGGGTAGAGAATTCCCAAGATTGACAACACTTTGAAGAAATGTCTCCTCATTTCAATTCTAAGTGATCAATCCCTTTTCCTGAGACTGTACCCTGTGTTGTCAATTTCCCTGCTAGGGAAACAACCTCTCAATGTCTACTCTGTCAAGCCCCATTGATCATCTTGTACATTTCAAACATGTCACCTCTCATTTTTCTAAATTCCCAAGAGCGCAGACCACATTTACTCAACCCATCATCATAGATCAGCTTTCTTATCCCTAGGACCAATCTAATGACTTTCTACTGATGTGCTTCCAATGCAGGATGTCCTGCTTTAATTGAGACAATATTGCACACAATATTCGAGGTACATTTTCATGGAAGTCTTGCGTAATTGTAGCAAAACCTCTTTACTTTTGTAATCCAGTCATCTTGCAATAAAGCTCAGCATGCTGTTTCCCTTTTTAATTGATTGCTGTGCCTGCATGCTAACATTGAAAGTAAAACACTATGGATGCTTTAAATTTGTGGTAAAAATTGCAATTACTAGAAATATCCAGTGAGTCTTATAGAATCTATGAAGAAAGAAACAGTTAATGTTGCGAGCCAAATCCGACTGCTCGAAAGGCAGAACTGCTGTTAGCGGGACAGAAGAGGAGGAAGAACAAAAGAGATGGAGTAGAGGGAAAGAGAGATAATGATTAAGAATGCCACAGAATGTAAGTGAGTAGTCATGGCTCTAATTTTTATAAAGAAAAAAACATTTGTTCAGAATCAGTGTTAATGGTGGAAGAATGAACAGATCATTCAGAAAACAAAAATATGAGGAACAAGTCACTTTGTCATATGGCACATGGCTATGTCTGTTGACACCCGCAGTTGTGGGTGATTGACACATCAACAACATCTTGTCCAGCTTACGTACACAAGGCCGCAGTGCATACACGCAGCAAAGAAGAACCGTTTTGAAACAGGGATCAACAGTAGAGGGTCTGAATGTCAGAACTCATACGCACCTCAGGTTATAGTCCAACAGCTTTGTTTGAAAACACAAGCCTTGATCCTCCTCCAAGTGTCAATGAGAGAGGTAGTACCAGACACAGAATTTCCTCCAAGGCCCATCCGCCCCCTAGCATGATGCTGACAGTCTGCTTGAGACTGCAGCATCTTCTGGTTGGCTGCTATTACAGATGCCACGAATGATGGGCATTTGCATGAGGCTGCCAGGGCCAACTTGCTTCTCCCTCCTTGCCTGTGAGCTCTCCAGCACAGGCGGACCTCTTAAACCAAACTATGTTCAAGTGGCCAGAGGGTTTGAGTAAGTCCAAATGCACGCCATGCTGATATTCCATGAAAGAAGAATGCATCCCAATTCAATTGGCAGTAGAAATGAGCAGCCAGCAGTAGCCAGTGACTGAGTTTGATTCTGCTGAGTCTTCTGCTTAGCCCCAAAAATTAAAGATATTTTCTTTCCCTTTGCAATCCCATTGTTCACCAACCACCTTTGTGTTTGCTGATGTACATTGAAGTGTTGGTGAGCAGGAATCAATGTTAACATTCTAAGCCCTCGATGGCCTCATTCCTCTCCATCTCTGTAACTACCTACAGTCATATAACCTTCCAAAATCTTACACCAAGATCCTAATTCTGGCTTTTTGTACATTCCAGTTTCTTTCACTGACAATGGTCACATCTTCTGCCAAGGCTCTAAGATCTCCAATGAATTCGCTCCCGAAAGCTTTTCATCTGAATTTCCCAACTCTTCGAAAAAACTTTGGGTGAGGCATCCACTTGTGGCCTGATAATTGTTCCTGTGAAATACCTTGAGACCTTTCAGTAGGTTACTGGGGCTGTATAAAAGGCAGTTGTTGCTGTTTTATGTTCTATCTTGCAGATGAGGCAATGCTCACCCCCATCTTATCAGATAGGCTTATGACCAGAAAAAAACTCACTGAGTCTGCTCTGCTGTCCAATGGGATCATGACTGATCTGTTAATTTTCAACTCCACTCTCCTGCCTTTTCCTCATAACCCTTATTTCCCTTGCTGATTAAAAATCTCCGTCTCAAACTTGAATAATAATGACCCAACCTGAACAGCCCTCTGTGCTAAAGAATTCCACAAATTCACCACCCTTTGAGAAAAGAAATTCCACATGATACTCTTATTCTGAGATTATGCTGTTTGATCCTAGACTCTCCCACAAGAGGAAACACATATACCCCAATCAGGTTCTCTAGGAATCCGTTATGTCATTTCTCATTCTTCATATTTCATTTACTCCAGGCCCAATCTACTGAACTGACCCCAATGATCCAACAAAAGGATAAGCCTTCGGTAAAAATTTAAATTTTTAATTGGAGTAAGACATTTTAATGATATGAGACAAGAACTTTCAGAAATTGATTGGAGTACACTGTTTGCAGGTAAAGGCATGCCTATTAAATTGGAAACTTTTAAAAGTGTGATGATGAAAGTGCAGTCATTATGTTCCAGTTAGAGTGAAAAGTAAGGCTGGTAGGCTCAGAGAACAACGGATGAATAAAGATATTGAGATTCTAGCCAAGAATAAAAAAAATTCATATATTAGATATAGACAACTGTGTTTAAATGAATCTCTTGAACAGTATAAAGAGTGTAGGGGCATTCTTAAGAGGGAGATCAGGAAAGCAAAGAGAAGATATGAGATAGCCTTGGCAAATAGGCTAAGGATAATTCAAAAGGAGTGTACAAATACAGTTTTCGAGAAGATTTGTAGCTCAGGTTGTAAATGAGATTGTAGACGGTCAACCGGTGGATCCGGTTGCAAACTTTTCATCACCCTGCTAGATAACATCATCAGTGCGCCTCCGGCAAAGCGCCAGTGTTCTGCCCTGCTTTTTACTTAAATGCCTTGGTTTGCTGGGGTCTTTAAGTACATTAAGAGCAAGACAGCAACTCAAGAGAGTAGGGCCCCTTAAAGGTCAAAGAGGTCATCTTTGTGTTGAACCTCAGGAGATGGGAGAGATATTAAATGAATATTTTGTATCAGTTTTTATTGTGGAGAAGAAGTGGCTAGAGAACTTGGGGAAATAAAAATTGATGTTCTGAAAATAGTTCACATTACAAAAGAGCAAGTGCTGGACGTCTTAAAAAATGTTAAGGCAGATAAATCTCCAGGACCTGATCTAGTATTTCCCAGGATGTTGTGAAGGAAATTGTGGAGCATCTTGCAGAAATATTTGTATCATCTATAAATACGGATGAGGTGCTGGATGACTGGAGAGTGATTAATGTTGTACATTTGTTTAAGATGTAAGGAGAAACCTGGGAACCATAGACCTGTGAATCTGACTTTGGTGATGGGTAAGTTGTTGGAAGAGATTCTGAAAGATAGAATTTATTTGTATTTGGAGAAGAAAGGAATTGTTAGGGTTAGCATAGTTTTGTGTGAGAGAAATTGTGTCTCACAAACTTGATTGAGTTTTTTGAGGAAGTAACTAAGAGGATTGATGAGGGTGGAGCGGTAGACATTGTTTGCTTGGACTTTAATAAAAACTTTTACATGGTTCTACATGCTAGGCTAATTGATGAAGTTAATAAAGGATTCAGGGAGAGTTTGCCAATTGAATCCAAAATTGGCTTAACGCAGGAGACAAAGGAGAATTGTTTTTCAGACTGGAGGCTTGTGACCAGCGGTGTTCCATGGGGATCAGTTCTGAGCCCACTTTCGTTTGTCATTTATACAAATGATTTGGATGAGAATATAGAAAGCATGGTTAGTACGTTTGTAGATGATAACAGAATTGGAGGTATAATTGACCGTGAAGATGGTTATCTAAGATTACAAACAGATCTAGATCACTTGGGTTATGGGGCTGAAGAGTAGCAGATAAAATTTAATTTGGATAAACAGTGATATTGCATTTTGGTAAAACAAACAAGGGCAGGATCTATACAATTAAAAATAAGGCCTGGGGTAGTGTTGTAGAGCAGAGACACCTAGGGGTTCAGGTACATAATTCTTTGAAGTTTACATCACATACAAATAGGGTGGTTAAGAAGGCATTTAGCTTGTTTTCATTGCTCAGACCTTTGAGAAAAGGAGTTGGGAAGTTATGTTACGGGATGTTGTGAGGCCTCTTCTGGAGTACTGTGTACAGTTCTGGTCGCCCTGTTATAGGAAGGATATTATTAAATTGGAGAGGGTTCAGAAGAGACTTACCAGGATGTTGCCAAGAATGGAGGGTTTGAGTTATAAGAAAGGCTGGATAGACTGGGACATTTTTCACTGGAGCGTAGGAGGCTGAGGGGTCACCTTGTAGAGGTTTATAAAATAACGATGGGTATAGATAAGGTGAATTGCAGGTGTCTTTTCCCTAGGGTGGGGGAATTTCAAGACAAGGGAGCATATTTTTAAGGTGAGAGGAGAAAGACTTAAAAACAATGAGGGTAATTTTTTTTTACACAGAGTGGTTCATGTGTGGAATGAACTTCCAGAGGAAGTGGTGATGCAGGTACAAATACAATGTTTAAAAGACATTTAGATAAGTACATGAATAAGTAATGTTTGGAGGGATAGGGGCCAAGCACAGTCACATGGGACAAGCTTAGTTTGAGTTCATGGTCTGCATGGACTGGTTGGACCAAAGAGTCTGTTTCCGTGCTGTGTGACTCTATAAGCTTGTCCGCACCACACAATCCTTTATTACCTGAGTCAGCTGAGTGAACGTTCTTTGGACTGCCTGCAATGTTAGTATATCTTTCCTTACAATAAGGCAGCCAAAACTGTTCACAGTATCCCCCAGCATTGGATTGACTGGTGCTTGTATAGTTCTGGCAAAACTTTGCTACTTTTATATTCCATTTCCTCTGAAATAAAGGCCAATATTCCATTTGCTTTCCTTGTTACCTGTTGAACTTGGATGTTGGTTTTTTTGTGCTTCATGGACAAGGACTACCAAATTACTCTGCTGCAGATTTTTGCAATCTTCCTCCATTTAAATGATGTTTCTATTCTTTCTCCCAAAGTACATTGCATCACACTTCTCCATATTATATTCTGTTTGCCAAGTTTTTGCCTACTCACAACCTGTCTGTTTCCTCTGTGGATAACAGGGTGTGAAGCTGGATGAACACAGCAGGCCAAGCAGCATCATAGGAGCAGGAAAGCTGACGTTTCGGGCCTAATTTGTTATCTCAGATTCTCTAGCATCTGCAGTTCCTACTATCTGTGGAACAATTTTAATCCCACTGCGAAGCCTCTTCTAAGGATGCCTTCCCTGAAGAAGTTACCTTCCTCCCTCCGGAAAAACCTCTGGATCTCTCCTCCACTGTAACTCTGTCTCCTCTCCACCTGTCTTCTCCTCTATCCATCTTCTTTCCGCCTCCCCCTCTCTCCCTATTTATTTCAGAATCTCCTTCCCCTCCCCCATTTCTGAAGACAAATCTAGGCCTGAAACTTCAGCTTTCCTGCTCCTCAGATGCTGCTTGTCCTGCTGTGTTCATCCAGCTCTACACTTTCTTATCACAGATTCTCCAGCATCTGCAGTTCCTACTACCTCTGCCGTGTAAACTCAGCAGATCTGGGGAGAAACAGTTTGAGCATTTCATATCCAAAATGACTCCTCTGCAGATCACTTTTGTTTTATCACTAGCAGCCTAATGATATCAATGTGGATTTCACAAGCTTCAAAATCTCCCCTCCCCCTACGATGTCCCAAAATCAGCCCAGCTCGTCCCTGCCTCCCTAACCTGTTCTTCCTCTCACCTATCCCCTCCTCCCACCTCAAGCTGCACCCCCATTTCCTACCTACTAAACTCATCCCACCCTCTTGACCTGCCTATCCTCCCTGGACTGACTTACCTCCTCCCTACCTCCTCACCTACACTCACCTTTGCTGGCTATATCCCCATCTCTTTGACTTGTCAATCTCCTCTCCACCTATCTTCTCCTCTATCCATCTTCGATCTGCCTCCCCCTCTCTCCCTATTTATTTCAGAACCCCAACCCCTCCCCCAGTTCTGATCTAGGCCTGGAAACGGGTCTAGGCCCGAAATGTCAGCTTTCCTGCTCCTAAGATGCTGCTTGGCCTGTTGTGTTCATCCAGCTCTATACCTCGTTATCTCGGATTCCATGATCAGTATTCTGCTTTAGCTCAGATGCATGTCGAGCAATTTCATCTACAAGCCCATGATTTTCTGACCATTATTATTCATTATTTAGAGGTTATGACCTGAGTGAAGCCCAAGCTCCTAGTCTACATTGTTTTCTCTCTTTATTCATCAACGAGATGAGGGTGTCGCTGGCTACGCAGCATCTGTAATTGCCCAGAGTCAACCACATTGCTGTGGGTCTGGAGTCACATGTAGGCCAGATAAGGATAGCAGTTTCCTTCCTTAAAGGACACTAGTGAACCAGATAGGTTTTTTCTGACAGTTGGCAATGGATTCATGTCGTCATTAGATTCTTAATTCCAGATATTTTACTGAATTCAAATTCCACCATCTGCTGTGGGGGGATTAAAACCCAAGTTCTCGGAATGTTATCTGGGTCTCTGGATTAACAGTCCAGTGATAATACCCTTCGGGCATTGCCTCCCCTATGCAGCTCAATAAGAATTGATTTTAAATTGAGCCTTTGCCATTGAATAAGCTTTAAAGTGGTACATCAACAGAAAGTAGTGATGCTGACATACAGGTTGCCTTGGAAACATGGCGGTGGGTCTTCTCTTTGACCTGTTGCTATCCTTGCACTGATGATACTCTGACAACGGTAGCATGTGGTTATGACTGTGACTGGAAGGGTATGCAGGTAATCAAGCCACGCTATTCCACAGGCTGTGCCAAAAAAATTGAAATGTTTTGCTGAATCATAAAAATGGTCAGTTTTTTTTCCTCTTTTATTATGCTTATTTAGAGCAAAAAAGACTTTTGCCAGGTTTCTGCGACGAACTCCAGTTGCATTTTACAATTTGGAAGAAGGAACAAGCCAAGGGAGTATGCAGCAAATGGCAAGACAGAGGGATCTAGGGGGTGTCCTTGACCATGAATCCCTGAAGGATAGTTTAATATGCTAATTAGGAAGGCATTCGGGATGCTTGTCTTTATCAGTTGAGACATTGTAAGAGCGGGGAGGCCACGTTAGAACTATACAGGACGTAGGTTGGACCATCACTGGAGTGCCGTGTGTAGTTTTGGTCTCCACACTATTGGAAGGATGTGATTATACTGGAGGGGTACAAAGGAGGTTCACCAGGACATTGCCTGGTATGAAGCACTTTAGCAACAAAGAAGGCACAGGATAGGTTTGAGTTTTCTTTGGAACAGAGAAGTTTGATGTGGGACCCAGTAGAGGTGTATAGGATTGTGAGACGTGAATAGAAAGCAACCTTTAGCTGAAGGATCAATAATAAAGGGGCACAATTTTAATATGAAAATCAAGAGGTTTAGACAGAATTTGAGGGAATACTTTTCGCTAGACTGTGGGGGTGGGGAGGGATCTGGAATGCATTGCCTGGGAGGGTATTTCAGGCAGGAAACCTCAAACCTTTAAAAAGTACTTGAATGAACATTTGAAATTTTGTAATAATCAAAGCCATGAGCCTAATGCTGGAAGGTGGGATTGGTAACGGGTTAGTGTAGCTTCAGCAGTTCAGCTTTGATGGGCCAAAGGGCCCTTACTATACTGTATAATTCTATAATTTATTGCTTCTCTGCAAGGAGAGGATGTTGTTATCTGAAGAGTTTGGAGACTTTCTGCCACCGCATTGTTCATACACAGACTGACTACTTGCCCAGGAGGCAATCAGATTTTTGTCATGCTGGGCATTCCAGCTGGACCTGATTGAGAAACCAATACTGGTTTCTGCTTGCTCTGGGTACACATTCACGGTGCCACTGAGCCCAGTAATATTCCCCCACTGCTTGAACAAGGTAACTGTGTAACTACAACTCACAGTAAGTTCCAATAGCATGTTTAAAACAGCAGCATGTCCTCCTGTAGTTTCTTTGGTTTAAAGCAGCGTCCCTTTCCTATTTTGGTCCACTATCCAAAAATAACAAAAAAATTTTTAAAAAGGTGATCTTGCAATTCTTTAAATTAGCTGATCTCAGGTAGGGCAACTTGTTGGAGCCTGTGAGATTGAGAGGAGAAAAGCAGCCAGGAATTCCTTTATCTCAATTGATATGCTCTCATGGAATCATAGAATGGAATTATAGATTGTTATGTGAATGCTTCTTGTGGGTTGGTATAGACTGTGATCCTGGACTCAGGGATAAATAATAGCTATTTTGGTGAGGTATTAGAAGATTACAAACTTTCCTTTTGAACTGGACTCCAGATTTTTGCCTTAAAAAGAAATAACATTTAGAATTCTTCTTGTCATAATGACTTCCTGGAGCAAGAAGCAGTGTAAAACAAATAGCCTTTATTCCCTTTCAAACCAAATTGATTGAGAAACAAATAAATGCAAAATATGAACTATAAAAAGTAGAAGCAGACATGCAGTATTCATTGGAAAGGGAGTTTCCAGTTTGGCAAGGTGTTCAAAAGAAAACACTGCAATTTTACTTCTAAATAATCGTGTCAAACTTTGTGCCAGCATTTTACATTCCATTTGGTTAGCAAAATGAAACGAGATTTTATTTCTGGCAGTGCCTGCTGATTAAATTGTTACCACTGCTGCTAACCGCACATGGATTGAATGTTTGCGATTTTCCAATTTACCTCAATCAGCGTGGCTGGATTGAGCAACATATTCACCGTGTCGATATGTGGGATTGGGGGATCAGAGTTGAATTAGAATATAGAACTCATGCTGTCCACAGTGTGGTAACACAGCAATGGAACCACTTCAGTTTCGGTTTAGCTAATTCCAGTGGTTACTATCAGTAATAACAGTCAGTAATTCAAGTAAAATGGCATTTCGATAATCTGATATTCCAATTGTTGAGCTGTGGAAGATGTGGGTTGTTAGATCACCTGACCTAAAGTTTATTCAAAGAGGTGAATTTCAAGGATTGTCTGCAAGGAGGAAAGCAAGGTGGAGAATTGGAGAACTATAGGAGAGAATTTCAGAGCTTTAGGCTGAGGCAACTGAAAGCAGAACTAACAGTGGTGAAGTAGTTGTTGTTGGGGAATGCAGAAGATGGCAGCATTAGAGTTGTGCAAATCTCGGTGGATTGTGGGGCTGGAGGAGATTATACAGATTGGCAGAGGCAAGGCCATGGAAAGAATTTAAGGATGAGAATTTAAGATTAAAATGTTGATAATCCATTCACATTGGCTGTTTGCATGCATTGGGGTGTAATGCAAGTTGTCTCCCCAGTATCATAGATGAAAGCTGTCTACCTGATCTCCCAAATGGTACTTCAGTAAGGGAATGCTGTGCTGGCCAGTAGTTACCTCAATGACTTTCGGAGACCAGTAGTCCCTGTAGTTTAACCTCCACTAGGATAGTTAATCCCACTATGAGCAACAGTAGGGATCCCCTCATTGATCTCAGCTTTCCTGAGTAGAGCAGAACAATCAGACTGAGGTCATGATTGTGAACACTATCCAGTGACAAGGCCTGCTATGTGACCACATAACAGATTTCCAGAAGAGGACTTAATGGACTGCCTTGCATTGGATAAGGCTGCAATCATCAAGACAACTGATCATGAATTCAGAAAAGAGAACATTGGGTGACTGATATCAAAATATTGCTCCCTTATACCAAACTATGATGAGAGTGTAGCCATATACATACATGAACAATACTCCACCGTCAAATTTATGGTTGTGGAAAAATTCACACTGATTTCATTCACGTACTCAGGGATTTGATCAACTACACCCTAAAGGATGACCAGTATCAAGAAATGGCCATTCTTCTGGAAGGTTTTGCAACATTTCAGGTGTGGAAGGCTGACTGTGACTGCAGATTTAGCATCATGAGCTTAAGTGCAAATCCAGACATAGATTAAAGATATTTTTTCAGAGATAGTAGGAACTGCAGATGCTGGAGAATCTGAGATAACAAGGTGTGGAGCTGGAATAACACAGCAAGCATCAGAGGAGCAGGAAAGCTGATGTTTCGGGCCTAGGGAGTTAATGTAGAGGATGTACACATCACTGACATAATATATTTAAAGCATAAACCCAAGAAGGGTCTAGGCCTGAAACGTCAGCTTTCCTGCAGCTTTGATGCTCATCCAGCTCTACACCGTGTTATCTCTTTATCATAGATTAAAAATAGGTCACTTGGACAACTTGATGCAATTTTAGTCATTCATTTCATCTGGACAAAATATCAATCTAGATGCAGTATACAATATACAAGTTATACCTTCACAGATGCTGCCAGACCTGTTTCTCCAGCAATTGCTGTTTTTCTTGCAGCGTACAACCATTGGGCAGCAAATAAAGACAGGCATGAAAAGCTGCCAACAAATGAGTGAACTAAATGGGTCCCCAGACTTCTGAGCCAAGCAAACGATTTTATTTATTTTATCAACTAGAATTCCTGTACCTGTATAGTACACAAAATATTTTATGAACCGCCACCTATGGGACCAGGAGTGTGCCAGTTGATCAAATATTCTGGTTGATCAAGAGATCAACATAAGCAATGTAAAAACACACACTAAGTAATAGAGAGGTAATGTAGGAGATGTATACATCACTTGACATAATGTATTTACAGCATAAATCACTTCAGTAATAATACAGCTTTGACTTAAATGAAACTTAGTGGCAGAGAACCTTCAACTGATTGTTCGCACATCACAGAGATTGCAATAATATAGTAAATTCCTGGTATTTTAGATAATTAATTTTTTCCAGTTTGTCAAGAGTGCTGGTCCGTAAGGTGTCAGTTAAAACAAACTTTGCAGTAAATGCACATTTTTAGTAGTTCACACTGTGAAAGAATTGTTGTATGTAGCTAGAATGTCTGAAACTGTAAAATAATGTAAATACTCACTCTTAATAATTAAGGTACAAAATGGTGAAAAAGGGACATGTATAGAACTAGCTACCAGAGGAAGTGGTGGAGGATGGTACAATTACAGCATTTAAATAGCATGGGTAGATCTGGAATAGGAACGATTCAGAGGGATATGGTCAAAATACAAGCAAATGGGCCTAGATTAATTTAGGATATCTGGTTGGCATGGCTGAGTTGAACTGAAGGGTCTGTTTCCACGCTGTATGACTCTATGTTTGCAATGTAACCTCTGCTCAATAGATGGAATGTGCTTCACAGACTATTAATAAATATTTATTAGCTTAACCCAGTATGGTTTCCAGTCCTTGTCTGCTTAAAGCGGCAAGAATCCACGTACAATACTTATACAGGGCAGATGACCGAAGCTTAGTCAAACAATTTTAATGAACTTAAAAAGAGGAAAGAAAGGCAGAGAGATTTGGATAGGAAATTCCAATCTTAGGGCATTTGTGGTGGCTCAGAAAATTAGAAAGTCAACTGTGTATGGGTGCTGATAAGGTACAAAGGGCTGAAAACACTGCTGGAAATAGCTTATAGCCCCCCTTAAACAACAGCTATATGGTCGGGCAGAGTACTAATGAAAAAATAAGATGGTCTTATGACAGAGATAGTACAAATACCACGAGTGAGACCTCAATCCTTATGCATACTTGACAAAATAATTTGGCAAAAATACTTTGGAGATGGGTTTATGACATGTAATTTTCTGGAACAATATGATGTGGAATCAACCAGTGTGAAATAACACCACAGAGGCCAGAGTTCCATCACCAAGTCATCTTTATCTACAAGTGTAGTGTCTCCCATATCACTGATACAATTTTAACCTCACTGCGAAGCGTCTTCCAGGGATGCCTAACCTGAAGAAGTTACCCTCCAGACCAACCTCAGGGAATCTCTCTCCCATTGCCACCTATCTTCTTTTCTCTCCATCTTGGTCCGCCTCCCCCTCTCTCCCTATTTATTCCAGAACCCTCACCCCATCCCCCTCACTGATGAAGGGTCTAGGCCCGAAACGTCAGCTTTTGTGCTCCTGAGATGCTGCTGGGCCTGCTGTGTTCATCCAGCCTCATATTTTATTATCTTGGATTCTCCAGCATCTGCAATTCCCATTATCACTGATACAATTTTAACCTCACTGCGAAGCCTCTTCCAGGGATGCCTAACCTGAAGAAGTTACCCTCCTCCCTCCAGACCAACCTCAGGGAATCTCTCTCCCATTGCCACCTATCTTCTTTTCTCTCCATCTTCGGTCCGCCTCCCCCTCTCTCCCTATTTATTCCAGAACCCTCACCCCATCCCACTCTCTGATGAAGGGTCTAGGCCCGAAACGTCAGCTTTTGTGCTCCTGAGATGCTGCTGGGCCTGCTGTGTTCATCCAGCCTCACATTTTATTATCTTGGATTCTCCAGCATCTGCAGTTCCCATTATCACTGTCCTTGACACTGTTCCAGTTTCCTCAGGGCCGGTCCTCAGAGTGAACAACCCCCGACACTGCTTTTTATACTTTCTTTCAAATTGTACAAAGTATTTTTTTATTGACATATAAAATTCAGACATTACAACGACTTACAAAATTGGAAAACTGCTCATTAATATAAATGAACTGAAATGTTTTGCCCTGAGCAGATGAAGTTGACATTGTTCAGCGATATCTACCACAAATGTCCTTCAAAGTCTATTTGCTGATGAACTAAAATGTCCCGTGTTTCCCTTCTCCATCTCTTGTCTCTGATTTTCTGGGGGACAGAGAGGGATATTCTCTCTCTCATTAGCCTAATCCATCTGCTCCCAGCTGCACTTTAACCACCCTGGCATATGAAGTTGGGGTTTTCTCTGGTGCTCCGAGAGGCCTGGCTCTGGAGAGGCTCCAGTCACATCCATGTTGGGATCTTCCATTTCATCAATTTCTGGCACAATCTGGTCTGTGGGCTGAGGGGTCAGCACTTCTGAATTATGAGGGAGCTGGAACATAGACTTTGTAAGTGCAAGCTGTTGTAAGGGTCCCATTTGACGATTCTTCATTGTGTTCAAGTAAAGTTGCCATCTGGTTCACTGAAATAAGGCCAGTATCCTGTCACCTAGTCACCCTTTACTTACAAGTGAACGGTCCTTAACATTGATCCAGTTTCCTCAGAGCCAGCTCTCAGAGTGAACAGAACTCCTGACATCCTGTCAGCGAGAGCTCCCTGATTGGAACTCATTAACGGCCGCAATCAGGGAATTCCAGATGGGATTTCAATCATGGAGCACCGCATCAGGCTGTCCCAACTCTGCCTCTGATACGGACGGCATGTAACGCACAATAGCTTGACTGTTACACTTGGAGCATCTCAGAAGAAATTCATTCTCCCCTTCAAGCGGCAGAGATGGCAACATCTGCCGTGTCCATCTCCGATTCTTAGTATTGAGGGAGAAGCCAGATCAGATTTAATCTGGTGTGGAGTCTTCTCTCCATTAGCAACTCTGCCAGAGCTATTGCTCTAGTTGCATGGGGGATGGTTGTATAATCAAATAGGAACTTGGACAGGTATCTAGTGAAGCTGGAGGATGTTTCTTTAAACCTTCCTTCAAAGTTTGGACTGGTCTCTCTGCCAGACAATTGGGTGATGGATGGTGTGGAGCTACCGTTATATGACAAATACCATTAGGACTTTAGGAAATACACAAATTCCCTGCTGGTAAACTATAGCCTGTTATGTGTAACCAACACTTCGGGAGTCTGTGTATTGCAAAAGACGCGGGCAGTTTTTCTACCATTGTTTGCCGAATGAAATCTGTACACATCCAGCCACTTTGAGTGCACATCAGAAATAACTAAGCATTGAGCCCATGACAGGGCCTGCAGGGTCACCATTTAACTGAGCCCAGGGTTTACCTGGCTGTTCCCATGAATGTAAGGGAACTTCTGCTGGTAATTTTTGTCCTTGTCGGCACTCTGGGCACTGCCTCACTAACAGAGCTATGTCTGCATCTAATCATGACCTCCAGACATAATGTCTCGCCAACATCTTCATTTTAGAGACCCCCGGATGACCCTGGTCAAGTTCAGCCAGTATCTGGCAGCGACCTTTGCTCAGGACAATCACTCTTGCTCCCCATAATAGTATGCAGCCCTCCACTGTGATCAGGTCTCTCCTGGGTCCGAAAGGTTTCAATTCTGGTTGTGTTGGCCTTTTGGTTTCCTCCATACCACCAGCTGTTTCTCACTTGGGATCATATGTGCCAACACCTCAGAGGATGGTAGCTGTTCCTTTACTTCTCTGAAAGCTATAGCTTGGCTACTTGACCACTTCCCAAGCTGACCTTTTCTTTAAGACCTAATGCAAAGGTGCCAGGATGGAGGCCAGGCTATGTATAAATTTCTGTAATAATGCACCAGCCCAAGGAAAGACCTAAGCTCCAATACAGACCTAGAGCTGGTACACTCTCACTGTAGCCTTCAACAGGTGAAAACCAGCTTGTTGACTCTGTAGCCCAAGTCAGTCACTTGGGGAGCCTGGACTATATATTTTTCCCTTCTAAGGTATACGTCCGCCTGGGCGAAATATCTAAGGACTGTGACTGAGTTCTCTAAGTGCTCCTTATTGGTTTTCCCTGTTATTAGCATGTTATCTAGATAAATGGCTACATGGAGGAGACCTTGTGAAATGTTCTTCATCGTCCACTGTAAAATTGCACGGGATGATGATACCCTAAATGGCAGTCTCGCATATTGGTACAAATACTTATGAGTATTAAATTGAAGCATACTTCTGAGAATGCTCGTCTCATGGCAATTGCAATGTGCATGACTAATGCCCAGCTTGTGAAGGACATGCCTGAACCCCGCCAGCTTTGTGCGTAAATCCTCTGTGAGGGATTCACCTACAAAAAGCTGTTTATGTTTGTTTAAAATCCACGCAAAGGCAAACTAATTCATCAGGCTTCACAATCTGTACGGCAGGTGCTACCCATTCTGTAAACTGTACCAGTTTGATGATTCCTTCACTTCCCAGCTTTCTGATTTCTGCTTTTACTTTTGCCTTCAAGGCAAATGACCATTGGGTGCATCTTGCAGAATCATGGAATTGCTACCCAGTCAACAAGCAAGGTGGCCACTGCTCCTTTTGATAGTCTCTTGATCTGTCTGAAAACCTTCCACATATTTAATTAGAGACAGCAAGAACTGCAGATGCTGGAGTCAGAGATGACACAGTGTGGAACTGGAAGAACACAGCAGGCCAGGCAGCACCAGAGGAGCAGGACAGTTGATGTTTCAGTTTGGGACCCTACTTCAGAAATGGGGGAGGGGGAAGGCAGCTCTGAAATAAATAGAGAGAGGAGGGGTGGTGCTGGAGAAGTTAGGTGGGATGGTGATAGGTGAGTGCAGGTAGGGGGTGGTGGGGATTAGTCAGTGAGGTGTGGGGGGAAGATAGGTGGAAAGGAAGATGGACAAGTTGTGCCAGGCCAAGGAGGTGGGCATGAGAGAGACGGTTAGACAATGGATGAGGCCCAGGTTATGGAGATTTTAAAACTGGTGAATTCCATGTTTAGGCCACTGGTCTGTGGGCTCCCGAGGCGGAATATGAGGTTTTGCTCCTCCAGTTTGCTGGTGGTGTCATTGTGACACTGGAGGAGGTCCAGGATGGACATGTCACCCAGAGAGTGGGAAGGGGAGTTAAAATAGTTTGCGACCAGACGGCACTGTTGTTTGTTGCGTACAGAGCACAGATGTTATACAAAACAGTCTCTGCTTGGTCTCACCAATGTACAGGAGGCCACATCGGGAGCAGCGGATTCAGTAGATCAAGTTGACAGATGTGCAGGTGATTCTTTGTCTAATGTGGAAGATTTGTTTTGTGCCTTAAATGGAGGTGAGGGGGGCAGGTGTAGAGGCAGGTGTAGCACTTCCTGTGGTTGCAGGGAAAGGTGCCAGGAGTAGTGGGGATAATGGGGAGTGTGGAGCACATGAGGGAGTCACAGAGAGAGCGGTCCCTATGAAAGGCAGATTGGGGCGGGGAGGGAAATATCTCTTTGATTGTGGGGTTAGATTGTGGGTGGCAGATGTGGAGATTTCTGGGGTGGTATATGAGGACAAGGTGAATTCTGTCTTTATTTTTGTTGGGGGGAGTGCATGTTAGGGCAGAAGTGCGTGAAACTCAAGAGATGTGTTTGAGGGTATTTTCAATCACCAGAGGGGGGGGTAAGTTATGGTCCTTGAAATAGGAGGACATCTGGGATATGCGGGAGTGGAATGCCCCATCTTGGGAACAGATGCAGCAGGGGTGGAGGAATTGGGAGAAAGGGATCACATTCTTGCAGGAAGATGTATGAGAGGAAGTGTAGCCTAGGTAGCTGTGGGAGTCGGTGGACTTGAAATAGATGTCAATTTCGAGGCGGTCACCAGAGATAGAGACAGAGAGGTCCAAGAAGCAGACAGAGGTTGTAGAAATGGTCCAGGTGAATTTCAGGTTGGGGTAAAAGGTGTTAGTAAAATTGATGAACTCTTCAAGCTTCTCATGAGAGCATGAGGCAGTGCTGATACTGTCATCGATGTAGCGGAGGAAGAGATGGGGGATAGTGCCTGTGTAGCCGCAGAAGAGGGACAGTTCCACATATCCTATGAAGAGGCAGGCATAGCCTGGACCCATGCGGGTTGCCATGGCCATGCCCTTAGTTTGTAAGAGGTCGGAGGAGTTGAAAGAGAAACTGTTAAAGGTAAGGACAATTTTGGTTAAGCAGATAAGGGTGTCGGTGAAGGGGAACTGGTTGGGCCTGCAGAAGAGGAAGAAGCAGGGGGCTTTTAGGCCATTTGCATGGGGGATACAAGTGTACAGGGATTGGATGTCCATAGTGAAAATGAGGTGTTGAGGGCCAGGAAATTGGAAATCTTTGAGGAGGTGAAGGACATGGGTGGTGCCCCAGATGTAGGTGGGGAGTTCCGGACCGGGGGGGATAAAAAAGAGTCAAGGTAAGCAAAGATAAGTTCAGTGGGGCAGGAGCAGGCAGAGACGATGGGTCAGCTGGGGGAGTCAGGTTTGTAGATTTTGGGAAGGAGATAGAAGAGGGCAGTGTAAGGTTGGAGAATGATGAGGTTGGAGGCTGTGGGTGGGAGGTCACCTGAGGTGATAAGTTATGGATGGTTTGGGAGATGATGTTTTGGTGGTCAGAGGTGGGGCTATGATCGAGAGGGGTGTAGGAGTAGGTGTCAGAAAGTTGGCGCCAGGCTTTGACTGTATAAAGGTCAGTGTGCCATACCACTACTGCACCCCCTTCATCTCTAGGTTTGATAGTGATGTTAGAGTTGGAGCGAAGGGAGTGGAGTGCTGCTAATTCTGTGGGTTGGGGGAGGTTGGAGTAAGTGAGAGGGGGTGGAGAGATTGAGGCAATCGATGTTACGGCAACAATTGGAAATGGAGAGGTCGAGGGAGGGTAGGAGGCCTTGGGGTGGTGTCCAGGAGAATGGGGTGTGTTGGAGGTGGGAGAAGGGGTCTTTTGAGGGTGGATTAGACTCACGGTTAAAGAAATAAGCACGGAGGCAGCAGAAAATGTGTCCGACATCCAAACGTGAATGGTACTCATTAATGTTTGGACGGAGTGGAATGACAGTGAGTCCTTTACTGAGGACTTGACAGTTTGTCCTCACTGAAGGGGAGGTCTCTGAGGGGTGGTGATGACCCGTCTGGACTTGGGGCTGGGGTTAATTAGGACTTTGCTCAGGCAATAATTTTGTAATTGAAAAATGTTGAGCCAATCTAGATGAACCTTTCTTAACCGATTTTGCCCTGTCAAGCATTGGCCTGAGAATTTTACTTCGATCACAGGTAAGTAAACCAACTGCTTCTCATAAGAGACCAGAACTAAAGTTGTAACTCACTCAGTGAGAGCAAGAGCTGCCAACGCTGGAGTCAGAGATAACCCAGTGTGGAGCTGGACAAACATAGCAGGCCAGGCAGCGTTGGGTCCTGACCTGAAACGTCAACTTGCCTGCCCCTCTGACGCTGCCTGGCCTGCTGTGTTCCTCCAGCTCCACACTGTGTTGGAACTAAAGTTGTATACTTTGTAAGATTGAGCAAAACTCCCTATCATTTAAAATATTGTACCAAAACCCTGGTCTTGTAGCAGAACTTTTAAAAATAAGAAAAAGGCAGCTGGGAGAAATACACAGGCACAGCTGCCTGGAGCCATTGAGAAAATCCAATTCATGCCTTAATTCTGAAAGAGTAACAAACCAGACCGAAAACAACAAGCAGAGCCTTTACAGACACCAAGACATCCAAATTCAATTAATATTCATTCACAGAACTACAGAACATCCCATCTCATCAAAATTCATTTACACTTACTCTAAACTATCAGGAAGCCAATTCACCTCAAACGACAGCAACAGTAACATAATTAGGAAATGCAGATTTGGCATGGAGGTAAGACACCTGAAATTTAATATAGCTGCAGGCCCTGATCCCATCTGGGGGAAAAATAAAGAGAGGGGGAAAGAAGAGCAGACCACCTCAAGAACAAAAACAGAAGTTGCTGGAACATCTCAGCAGGTCTGGCAGCATCTGTGAAGGAGAAAACAGAGTTAACGTTTCAGGTCTGGTGACCCTTCCTCAGAACACCTCAAGAGCTATATCCCCATAGCTACCAATAGGAGAAGGACTCCAGAGAGCTACCACACTGAGAACAATCCCTAGAGCTACCTCCAACCACTAGTGACTGACCACGACCTGGAGACCTGATGACCTTTGACCTCCAAAAACCACTGACCCATCAACACCAGCCTATGAGTTCTCTAACTCAATTTTGGTCTAGTGGGACTCCTTCACTGTCTCGAATCCACATACCAGCAACAATTACAATGGTATTCCGATCTAGATCCTGAAGAGAATGTTAACTTTTGGCTGAGGCTTGGCTTTGTTTTGGTTATTTTGCTGTGGGCTGACCTAGAGTCACTCTTTTCAGGATATGTCCTGGGTGAGGCTATGCTATTACCTTTACTCAGGTGTTGTTTCCCAAGCTCATTCAGACTGGCGAGGGTGTCCACTTCCACCAGAACACCGAGCAACTCATATGGTCCGCTTGCCACATTTTCCAATGATAAAGCCAGTTGTAGTGCCTGTTTTGAGTCCAGTTGGACTTCAGCTTGTAGACTCTTTTACATGGTTACATCATTAATCCCATATGTCAATCAGTCTCTAAGCATTTTATTATGGGATAGAGAGTTAATCATGCAACTTTAGAAAGTTTTCACCTATTGCCTGAGGCTTTAAACACCTGCAGGCTTTTCAGTTCCAGGAAATGAAACACTGTTTTTAAATTTGTCATGAATCATCAGGTTCAGTCACAGCCTGCATTGCTCAATCTGTTGGTTAATTTGTTTTTGCCCTTCATTATAAACATCCACTTGTTTCAACCGTAGGTAACTAATTCCAAACAAGTACCTATTAAAATGATTTAATTTGTCATTGTCAATTTTTTTTGCCCAGTGGGATAATTTTCTGCCCGGTATGCACTGAGGCAAAATATCACTTGTGTAGTTCCCAGTCTGTACTGAGTTGTCTGATCTTGGGGAGCCACAATAGGTTGGTCTGATGCTCCAACAGATAGACAGATTTCCAAGTCCTGATGGGATCCAGACCTAAGAAATTGGACCAGCATTAGGCCGTTTGACCTATCAGGCCTGCTTTGTCACTCATTAGGATCATGATGAAGGGTCTAGGCCCGAAACATCAGCTTTTATGCTCCTAAGATGCTGCTTGGCCTGCTGTGTTCATTCAGCCCCACACTTTGTTATCTTGGATTCTCCAGCATCTGCAGTTCTCATTATCTCTCAACACTCCTTATATCCACTTTTCAGCTCTTTTCCCGTAACGCTTGATTCCCCTACTGATCAAAAATCTAGCTGAACCTGAACTATACACAAGGACCTGCCCCTACAGCTCACTGTAGTAAGGAGTTCCAAAGGCTCTCACAACCCTCTGAAGCAAGAAATTCGTCCTCATCTCAGTCTTAAATTAGACCCCTTAATTCTGAGACTATGGCCTTTGGTCCTGGACTGTCCCATGAGGGAAACATCCTCTCAGCATTTACCCTGTCAAGTCCCTTAAGAATCCTGTATGTTTCAGTGAGATCACCTCTCATTTTTCTAAATTGCAACGAGTAAAGTCCCAACCTGTTTAACCTTTGCTCATAAAATAACCCCGGCCAGGCAATGACCATAACCAATAAGAGACTGTCTAACTACTGCCCCCAACATTTAATGATGCTACCATCACCGAGTTGCCCACTATCAACATTCTGGGTGTTATCATCAACCAGATACTCAACTGAGTGGCATTGTGAATCGGTTGCTAGCACTGCTGCCTTACAGTGCCAGGAACGTGGGTTTGATTCCACCATCGGGCAACTGTCTGTGGAATTAGCACAGTCTCCCTGTGTCTGTGAGGGTTTCCTCCAGGTGCTCTGGTTTCTTCCCAAAATGGAAATGCAGGGCTGGGGGAATGGGTCTGGGTGTGGAATGCTCCTCAGAGGGGCAGTGTGTACTTGTTGGGCTGAGAGGCCTGTTTCCACACTGTAGGGATTCAATGATTATAAATGATAGTGGCTACAATAGCAGTCAGAGGCTAGGAATACTGCGCTGAGTAATTCCTCAAAGCCTATCCACCATGTACAAGGCACAAGTCAAGGATGTTGTGGAATGCTCCCCACTCGCCTGGAAGGGTGTAGCTCCAACTACTCTCAGGAAGCTTGACACCATCCAGGACAAAGCAGACCACTTCATTGGCACCACATCCACAAGTATCCACTCACTCCACCATTGATGCTCAGTAGCAGCAGTGTGTACTGTGTACAAGATGCACTGCATATATTTACCAAAGACCCTTTGACAGCAACCTCTAAACCCACGACCTTTTCCATCTAGAAGAGCAAAGGCAGTACATACATAGGAATACCGACTTCTGCAAGTTCCCTTCCAAGATACTCACCATATTCCGGTCCTCCTTGAGTCCAAATCCTGGCATTCTCTCCCTGACAGCATTGTTGTTCTACCTACAGCACATGGACTGAAGTCGTTCAAGAAGTCAGCTCACTACCACCTTCTCAATGGCAACTCGAGACAAGAAATAAATGCTGGCCTACCAGTAATGCCCAAGTCCCATGAGTGAACAAAAAAAAGGGGATCAACAGTGTGAAGTTTTCCGAACTGGGTCGGATGAAATCATATCTTTTATCAAATAAAGGAACCAAAACTGGTCACGGTACTCCAGATGTGACCTCACCAGCACTTTTCACTGTTGCAGTAAGACTTCCCCACTCTAATACTCCAGCCCACTTGAAATAAGGGCTGACATTCTGTTAGCTTTCCTGATTATTTGCTGTTCTTGTGTGCTAGCTGTCTGTGTTTTATTTAGAAATGCCCGAAGTCCTTTTGTGTTGCAGCTTTCTGAAATTTTTCGATGTTAAAATAATATTTTGTTCTTTTGTTCTCCCTTCAAAAATGAACAACTTCACATTTTCCCATCTTAGATTGGATTCCCTACAGTGTGGAAACAGGCCCATTGGCCCAACAAGTCCATGCTGCCTCTTGGAGAATCCCACCCAGACCCATCCCCCTAAAACCCATACACCCCTGAATACTATGAGCAATTCAGCATGGCGATCCACCTAGCCTGAACATATTTGTACTGTGGGAGGAAACCGGAGTACCTGGAGAAAACCCACGCAGACATGGGGAGAATGTGCAAATTCCACGCAGACAGTTGCCTGAGGCTGGAATTGAACCCAGGTCCCTGGTGCTGTGAGGCTGCAGTGCTAACTACTGAGCCACCATGCCGCCCCAAATTACTCCATATTTTCCTTATTCAAGGAAAAGCTCCTGTGTGTCCTAGATAAGTATGTACCTGTCAGGGCAGGGAGGAAGCTGTAGAGTGCGGGAGCCATGGTTTACGAAGGAGGTGGAATCTCTGTCAAGAGGAAGAAGAAGGCTTATGTTAGGATGAGATGTGAAGGCTCAGTTAGGGCACTTGAGGGCTATGAGGTAGCCAGGAAAAACCTAAAGAGAGAGTTCAGAAGAGCCAGGAGGAGACATGAGAAGTTGTTGGCGGATAGGAACAGGGTAAACCCTAAGGCTTTCTACAGGTATTTAAGGAATAAAAGAATGACGAAAGTAAGATTAGGCCCAATCAAGGATATTAGTGATAAGTTGTGTTTGGAGTCAGATGAGATAGGGAAAGCGCTAAATGAATATTTTTCAACAGTATTCACTCTCGAAAACGAAAATGTTGTTGAGGAGAGTACTGAGATACAGGCTACTTGACTAGGTGGGATTGAGGTTCACAAGGAAGAGGTATTAGAAATCCTTCAGAGGGTCAAGACAGATAAGTCCCCTGGGCCGGATGGGATTTATCCTCGGATCCTCTGGGAAGCCAGGAAGGAGATTGCCGAGCCTTTGGCATTGATCTTTAGCTCGTCATTGTCTACAGGAATAGTGCCAGATGACTGGAGGATAGCAAATGTGGTTCCCCTGTTCAAGAGGGAAGTAGAGACAACCCTGGTAATTATAGACCAGTGAGCCTTACCTCAGTTGTTGGTAAAGTGTTGGAAAAGGTTATAAGGGATAGGATTTATAATCATCTAGAAAAGAATAAATTGATTAGGGATAGTCAGCACGGTTTTGTGAAGGGAAGGTCGTGCCTCACAAACCTTATTGAGTTCTTTGAGAAGGTGACCAAACAGATAGATGAGAGTAAACCGGTTGATGTGGTGTATATGGATTTCAGCAAGGCATTTGATAAGGTTCCCCACAATAGGCTATTGTACAAAATGCGGAGGAATGGAATTGTGGGAGACATAGCAGTTTGGATCGGAAATTGGCTTGCTGAAAGAAGACAGAGGGTGGTAGTTGATGGGAAATATTCATCCTGGAGACCAGTTACTAGTGGTGTACCGCAAGGGTCGGTGTTGGGTCCACTGCTGTTTGCCATTTTTATAAATGACCTGGATGAGGGCGTAGAAGGATGGGTTAGTAAATTTGCAGACGACACTAAGGTCGGTGGAGTTGTGGATAGTGACAAAGGATGCTGGTTGCAGAGAGACATAGATAAGCTGCAGAGCTGGGCTGTGAAGTGGCAAATGAAGTTTAATGCAGACAAGTGTGAGGTGATGCACTTTCGTAGGAGTAACCGGAAGGCAAAGTACTGGTCTAATGGTAAGATTCTTAGTAGTGTAGATGAGCAGAGAGATCTCGGTGTCCATGTACACAGATCCTTGAAAGTTGCGACCCATGTTGACAGGGCTGTTAAGAAGGCATACAGTATTTTAGCTTTTATTAATAGAGGGATCGAGCTCCGGAACCAAGAGGTTATGGTGAAGCTGTGCAAAACTCTGGTGCGGCCGCACTTGGAGTATTGTGTACAGTTCTGGTCACCGCATTATAAGAAGGATGTGGGAGCTTTGGAAAGGGTACAGAGGAGATTTACTAGGATGTTGCCTGGTATGGAGGGAAGGTCTTACGAGGAAAGGCTGAGGGACTCGAGGCTGTTTTCATTGGAGAGAAGAAGGTTGAGAGGTGACTTAATTGAAACATATAAAATAATCAGAGAGTTAGATGGGGTGGATAGGGAGAGCCTTCTTCCTAGGATGGTGACGGTGAGCACGAGGGGGCATTAGCTTTAAATTGAGGGGTGAAAGATATAGGACACATGTCAGACGTAGTTTCTTTACTCAGAGAGTAGTAAGGGAATGGAATGCTTTGCCTGCAACGGTAGTAGATTTGCCAACTTTGGGTACATTTAAGTCGTCATTGGATAAGCATATGGACGTACATGGAACAGTGTAGGTTAGATGGGCTTGAGATCGGTATGACAGGTCGGCACAACATCGAGGGCCAAAGGGCCTGTACTGTGCTGTAATGTTCTATGTTCTGTGTCATTTGCCAACTTATTGTCCACTTACTGGACCTATCAATATTTCTCTGTACACTGTTTTTATCCCTTTCGCAACTGCCTTTACATCTATTTTTGTGTCGTCTGCAAATTTAGCTCCAGTACATATACTTCCTTCCTCCAACTCATCCAAGTATATTGCAGAGAGTTGCAGTCACAGCAGGGATCCCTGTGGAATCCTTCTTTGTTTACTTTCTCCATCTTTATTACCTTTTTATTCCTCCTTTGCTGGGTTCTGAATTTATCTCCCCCACCCACCCCACTGGCAATCACTTACATTTGCCTCCTTTTTTGCTTTTTCTCTCAATGCTCTCATTATCTTCCTCGTGTAGCCATGGTTGGCTCAATCCTCTCTGAGAATCTTTCCTCCTCACTGGATGTATTTTTCCTGAGGCTTATGAATTACCTCCTTAAATGTATGGCACTTTTGCTGACTGTCATTCCTGCTAATTTATGTGCCCAGTTTTCCTGAGCAAACTCTTATCCTCTTTTCATTGTAATTCCCCTTTGTTTAATTTAAACTGCTGTAGTTTCTGACCCAAGTTTCTCAGTGTTAAAATATGTTGGAGAGGAATTTAAACCAGAGTCTTGAGTTCTGTGTTCAATAGCAAAAGTTGATCTTTATTTGGAGCTCCTTACCATGCATGAGCAAAGTACAGGTTATTCATTTATATCGCATTACAATGGTTACATGCAATATTGAAATCAGTGCTTGCCACATCCTGATCTACACAGGTAATATAGCCTTCAGGACCCTTAATCCTGGCTCTGGAGAACAGTGTCTATTCCTCTGGCTATACTATCCTCAATTACAACTACATTTCTCTTTTCTGCACCCCCCCCCCACCCTGTTGAATGACTCCCTGTATCACAGTGAAATAGTTTGCTCATCCTCCCTACAACCGCTGTTCTTTTCCATACAGAGAGGAAGAATCTCAAACCTGTTAGACGAGCTCAAGAGCTGAGGCTACCCTCAGCACTACCTCTTGGATCCCTCTACCTCTCTCATTCATAGGTACACCCACCTGTCCCTGGCCACTGATCGAATACGAGGTAGTTAATCTGAGGGGCGGGACTGCCTGTTGAAATACAGCGTCCCAGTAACTCTTCCCTTCCTAATGTGCCACAGTGTGCAAAGCTAGGATTCTAGCTCATCAAGTCTGAATCAGAGTTCCTGAAGCAATCAACGCTTACTACAGATGTGGTTGCTATGAACAATATGAACAATTCCACATTATGCAGGTACAACATGCCTGGCCCTGCATCTCTATTTTGTTTACTTAGATCCTAAATTTTTTTTATTACATTGCCTATAGCTCTTCTAGTTTTTAATTTTAAATTATTTCTCTTATTTACCTTTAACCTGAAAGTAATTTATAACAGATAGTCAAATTAGCAGCTATTATCAACTAATGAACTTGTGGTGTTCCTGTGATAATGCTTGTGGTTTTGTGCAAGGCCCTGATCCTGGGCTTCAATTTACCCTGTTTAAAATATCTTACAAACTATGGACTGAATAAAGCAAAAAGCAGGCTTTCCCTCCACCATGAATTTCACGTTGCTTCAAAATCTCAGAAATACACACTCACTCAGATGTCTCACTCTAGATTTGTTCTCTCCTTCCAGATCACACAAAAGCTATTGCCGTTGCCTTCTGCCAGAGAGTTGACAGTGAGGGAGAATTCAATGATGTGGCATGACTGAAAAGCCAGAAAATCACCACATTTAGGACTGACAGCAAAATTGGAATTTTACCAATGTGCCATGTGCCCCCACAATGGTGGATCCTGAGTCTGCGTGGGTGAGACATCAGAGGGGAATTTACCAATGAGTGCCAATTAAGAGACTATTGGCGGAATCAGTGTTCAATTAAGGAAGGAGAACTTCCTTTCCAAGGAAACTTCATGTCTATTGGGCTTTATCTCAGAACGCTTGTCAGAAGTCCATCACAGGTAAGCAATGCTCTTGGCTGTACTCACCCCAACATTTCCCTTCTTTCTCAGGGACCAGAGATTGACACAGCACTTGTGTGCAGAAAAAGTGGTATTTGTGTTGAAGACCAGCTTGGATTGATGAAGAGACTAGGTGAGCAGATAGGTGGAGCTGGAGCCCTGAGAAAGATATATGAAAGAGTCGGCAGACAAGGGGATTATTGATAGTAAGCCAGGACGGAAGAGAAACTGAATAATTGATAATGAGGGACAATAGACAATAGGTGCTGGAGTAGGCCATTCGGCCCTTCAAGCCAGCACAATCATTCATTATGATCATGGCTGATCATCCACAATCAGTATCCTGTCCCTGCCTTATCCCCATAACCCTTGATTCCACTATCTTTAAGAGCTCTATCCATCTCTTTCTTGAAAGTATCCAGAGACTTTGCCTCCACTGCCTTTTGGGGCAGAGCATTCCATATATCCACCACTCTCTGGGTGAAGAAGTTTTTCCTCAACTCTGTTCTAAATGGCCTGCCCCTTAATTTTAAACTGTGCCCTCTGGTTCTGGACTCCCCCATCAGCGGAAACATGCTCCCTGCCTCCAGAGTGTCCAATCCTTTAATTATCTTATACGTCTCAATCACATCCCCTCTCATCCTTCTAAACTCAAGTGTATACAAGCCCAGTCGCTCCAATCTTTCAACATATGATAGTCCCGCCATTTCGGGAATTGACCTCGTGAACCTACACTGCACTCCCTCAATAGCCAGAATGTCCTTCCTCAAATTTAGAGACCAAAACTGCGCACAATACTCCAGGATAACAAAGTGTGGAGCTGAATGAACACAGCAGGCCAAGCAGCATCTCAGGAGCACAAAAGCTGACCTTTTGGGCCTAGACCCTTCATCAGAGAGGGGGATGGGAAGAGGGTTCTGGAATAAATAGGGAGAGCGGGGGAGGCGGACCGAAGATGGAGAGAAAAGAAGATAGGTGGAGAGGAGAGTATAGGTGGGGATGTAGGGAGGGGATAGGTCAGTACAGGGAAGACGGACAGGTCAAGGAGGTGGGATGAGGTTAGTAGGTAGGAAATGGAGGTGCGGCTTGAGGTGGGAGGAAGGGATGGGTGAAGCAGAAAAACAGGTTAGGGAGGCAGAGACAGGCTGGGCTGGTTTTGGGATGCAGTGGGGGGAGGGAATGAGCTGGGCTGGTTGTGTGAAGCAGTGGGGGGAGGGGACAAACTGGACTGTTTTTGGGATGCGGTGGGGGAAGGGGAGATTTTGAAGCTGGTGAAGTCCACATTGATACCATTAGGCTGCAGGGTTCCCAAGCGGAATATGAGTTGTTGTCCCTGCTTCCTTCGGGTGGCATCCTTGTGGCACTGCAGGAGGCCCATGATGGACATGTCATCTAAAGAATGGGAGGGGGCGTTGAAATGGTTTGCAACTGGGAGGTGCAGTTGTTTGTTGCAAACCGAGCGGAGGTGTTCTGCAGCGCGGTCCCCAAGCCTCCGCTTGTTTTCCCCAATGTAGAGGTAGCCACACCGGGTACAATGGATACAGTATACCACATTGGCAGATGTGCAGGTGAACATCTGCTTAATATGGAAAGTCATTTTGGGGCCTGGGATAGGGGTGAGGGAGGAGGTATGGGGGCAAGTGTAGCACTTCCTGTGGTTGCAGGGGAAGGTGCCAGATGTGGTGGGGTTGGAGGGCAGTGTGGAGTGAACAAGGGAGTCACGGAGAGAGTGCTCTCTCCGGAAGGCAGACAAGGGTGGGGATGGAAAAATGTATTGGGTGGTGGGGTCGGATTGTAGATGGCGGAAGTGTTGGAGGATGATGCGTTGTATCCGGAGGTTGGTGGGGTGGTGTGTGAGAACTCCAGGGTTGGCTGTGCTGAAAGCAGCTCATGTTGTAGGGTGTGGTGATGAGTGGAAAAACATGGAAAGGCGTAGTCAGGCTCTAAAGTTGAGGTTGTTGACTTGCTTGCCGAGCTGGCTTGATTTCGTTCAGACGGTTCATCACCATGCTAGGTAACATCATCAGTGAGGCCTCAATGAAACGATGTTGTTCTTCTCCACTTGGAATTTATACTGTCTGGTGTGTTATGGTGAGAACTGCCATTTCCGGCTTTGATCTGTTACCTTGCCCCAGTTAAGCTGATGGCCTTCATTGTCTGAGTGTACTGATATTAAGGAGAGTTCGTCATGCCATTTTGCTGCTAGCTGATGTTCATGTATTCTGATGGCTAGTTTCCATCCTATCTGTCTGATGGAATGTTTGTGGCAGTCGTTGCATGGTATTTTGTAAACTATGTTGGTTCTGTACTCACAAAGATTAATGACCCCGTTCCCACAACATGCAAAGCCAACGTGGTTCATAAAATACCATGCAATGACTACCACAAATATTGCATTGGACAGGCAGAAAGAAACTTGCCATCAGAATACATGAACATCAGCTAGCTGCAAAATAACACGATGAATCTTCCTTACTATCAGTATACTTGGACAATGAAGGCCATCAGTTTAATTGGGAAAATGTAACCATAGTAGCCCAAGCCAAACATAGACACGCACAAGAATTCCTAGAGGCATGGTTCTCTAGCCATAATACAATCAACCCCGTACACAAACCCATACAGAACAGAGCTGAAAATGACACTACTCACCATAATGGACAGGACAGTATAAATTCCAGGTGGAGTAGAATAACATTGCTTCATTGGAGGCCTCACCAATGATGTCACCTATCATGGCAACGAAATGTTGGAACAAAAACATGTCAGCTTGGTGAACAAGTCAACAAACTCACCCACAACCCAAGCTACAAACCTTCGCTAAAACTTTAAAATATTTAAATTGATTGAATTCGATGTTGACTCCTAGAGGATGCAAGTTCCCTAAGTGAAAGGAACAAACAAATGTGATGGAGACAGAGGAACTGGGAGAATGGAATGGAGCCCTTACAAGAAGTTGAGTGTGAAGGTGTATATTCTAGGTAACTGTTAGTCAATAGGTTTTAATCTATCCGCAGAAATGGAAACAGAGATGTCAATGAATGGAAGGGAGGAGTCGGAGATGGATCAGGTGAAGGTGAGGACAGGGTAAGCAGTGGAAGCAAAATTGATAAATTTTCCAACTCCAAATGAGACTTAAACTCTAGACTGAGTACTCCCTCTCCCACCCTACACCCTATATTAGTAGCACCCTACCAACCAGTACAAACAGTTTTCTACTCTTTAACCAGTTTCTTATTAGAATCAGTAGAGATAAGGTATTTCCTCTGGTGGAGGCCAACTGGACATAACATAAAAGTTAGAACTGAGTGATTAAGTCAGAAAACTTACCTTCACACAAAGTGTGGTGAAGATCTGTAATTTGACCCCAACAATCTGTTGAGGCAAGGGTTCAGCTCAAAATTTGGAAACTGAGTTTTGTTTGGCATGAATATGAAAGGTCATGAAACCAAGATGAGAACATGGAAATAAGATACAGATCAACCAAAAGTTACTTGAAAGGTGGGTAGAGTTGAGAGCTGAATTGCTTCCTCTTGTTGTTATGTCCCAGTATCTATTAAATTTTTTGCCCTGAATCCCACCACTTTGAGTTTAATTATTAATCCTTTCCCAGAGGAGGTTAAGGAGTGACTAAATAGTAATTTTTTTCAGATGAATATGGGTGGTCAATGTGTCAAGGCTATATATATATACCAATGAAAAGAAGCAGAAGGCAATTCTGCTGAAATTGAGCCATTTTATCGATAGAGGTTTAAAATATCTGCCTGGTCCAGTCCAGCCAGACTCACCACCTCTCCACACCCCACCCCAACCCCACCCTAACCCTCCACATTACCCATGGCTGGTCCACCTAACCTACACATCCCTGGACACTATGGGCAATTGAGCATGACCAGGCTGCCTAACCTGCATGTGTTTGGACTGTGGGACGAAGCCAGCGCACCCAGAGGAAACCCACACAGACATGGGGAGAATGTGCAAATTCCACATAGACAGTCACCCAAGGATGGTATTGAACGTGAGTCCCTGGTGCTGTGAGGCAGCAGTGCTAACCACCAAGTCACTGTGTCACCCGAATGATTCATTTCTCATATTTCTCACATAATTCTCCGCAGCTCAGCTAATTAGGCAGTTAACCTAAAAAGGAATACAAAAGTATATAAATACACTCAATAGTAAAAGGCTGATAAACGGAGAAGTGGAGCTAATTAGGGACTAAAAAAGATTTACACAAAAAGGCAAGGCCATGTTTGAGGTGTTAAAATAAAGGCTGTAATTCTAAAAGTGGTGCAGAAACAACAGGACCTAGCAGTACATGTTCACAAATTGTTGATGATGGCAGATTCAGATAGTGATTAAAAATGCCTACAAGATACAGGAATTTTAAGCAGGGCATAGAATACAACAAGAAGCATGTTAATAAAATGTGAGGCTGGATGAACACAGCAGGCCAAGCAGCATCTCAGGAGCACAAAAGCTGACGTTTCGGGCCTAGACCCTTCATCAGAGAGGGGGATGGGGTGAGGGTTCTGGAATAAATAGGGAGAGAGGGGGAGGCAGACCAAAGATGGAGAGAAAAGAAGATAGGTGGAGAGAGTATAGGTGGGGAGGTAGGGAGGGGATAGGTCAGTCCAGGGAAGACGGACAGATTAAGGAGGTGGGATGAGGTTAGTAGGTGGATGGGGGTGGAAGAACAGGTTAGGGAGGCAGGGCCAGGTTGGACTGGTTTTGGGATGCAGTGGGTGGAGGGGAAGGGCTGGGCTGGTTGTGTGGTGCAGTGGGGGGAGGGGACGAACTGGGCTGGTTTTGGGATGCGGTTGGCGAAGGGGAGATTTTGAAACTGGTGAAGTCCACATTGATACCATTAGGCTGCAGGGTTCCCAGGCGGAATATGAGTTGCTGTTCCTGCAACCTTCGGGTGGCATCATTGTGGCACTGCAGGAGGCCCATGATGGACATGTCATCTAGAGAATGGGAGGGGGAGTGGAAATGGTTTGCGACTGGGAGGTGCAGTTGTTTGTTGCGAACTGAGCGGAGGTGTTCTGCAAAGCAGTCTCCAAGCCTCCGCTTGGTTTCCCCAATGTAGAGGAAGCCACACCAGGTACAGTGGATGCAGTATACCACATTGGCAGATGTGCAGGTGAACCTCTGCTTAATGTGGAATGTCATCTTGGGGCCTGGGATAGGGGTGAGGGGGGAGGTGTGGGGGCAAGTGTAGCATTGCCTGCGGTTGCAGGGGAAGGTGCCGGGTGTGGTGGGGTTGGAGGGCAGTGTGGAGCGAACAAGGGAGTCACGGAGAGAGTGGTCTCTCCGGAAAGCAGACAGGGGTGGGGATGGAAAAATGTCTTGGGTGGTGGGGTCGGATTGTAGATGGCGGAAGTGTCAGAGGATGATGTGTTGTATCCGGAGGTTGGTGGGGTGGTGTGTGAGAACGAGGGGGATCCTCTTTGGGCAGTTGTGGCGGGGGCGGGGTGTGAGGGATGTGTTGCGGGAAATGCGGGAGACGCGGTCAAAGGCGTTCTCGATCACTGTGGGGGGAAAGTTGCAGTCCTTGAAGAACTTGGACATCTGGGATGTGCGGGAGTGGAATGTCTTGTCGTGGGAGCAGATGCGGCGGAGGCGGAGGAATTGGGAATAGGCGATGGAATTTTTGCAGGAGGGTGGGTGGGAGGAGGTGTATTCTTGGTAGCTGTGGGAGTCGGTTGGCTTGAAATGGACATCAGTTACAAGCTGGTTGCCTGAGATGGAGACTGAGAGGTCCAGGAAGGTGAGGGATTTGCTGGAGGTGGCCCAGGTGAACTGAAGGTTGGGGTGGAAGGTGTTGGTGAAGTGGATGAACTGTTCGAGCTCCTCTGGGGAGCAAGAGGCGGCGCCGATACAGTCATCAATGTACCGGAGGAAGAGGTGGGGTTTGGGGCCTGTGTAGGTGTGGAAGAGGGACTGTTCCACGTAACCTACAAAGAGGCAGGCATAGCTGGGGCCCATGCGGGTGCCCATGGCCACCCCCTTAGTCTGTAGGAAGTGGGTGGAGTCAAAAGAGAAGTTGTTGAGGGTGAGGACGAGTTCGGCTAGGCGGATGAGGGTGTCGGTGGAGGGGGACTGGTTGGGCCTGCGGGACAGGAAGAAGCGGACGGCCTTGAGGCCAGTTATGCTGGATCTTTATGAAACATTAGTTTGACCTTGACTGGACTAATATGTCCAATTTTGGTCACCATAATTTTGGAAGGATGTGAAAGCATTAGGGTTGTTGCGGATAGGATTTACAAATACACTCGCCAGGATGGGGACTTCCAAGGATAAATTGGAGAAACTGAACTTTTTTCTTTCAAGAACAGCAAGTTGAATTAAGGCTTAACAGAGGTTTTCAACATCATAAGATGAAGGAAACTTGTTCCCATGAGCAGAAGGGTTGAGAATGAGACGAAATTGATTTAAAGTGACTGGAAAAGAACCAAAAACAATTTCAGAGAGTGGGCACTTAGAATGTGAAATTCACCGTCCAAGCAAGTGCAGGCAGTTTAACTGTGCCTTTCAAAAGAGAACTGGATAATTGTCTGAGGAAAAAAATAAACTGCAGGGCTACTGGGAAAGGGCAAGGAATGGGACTCACACAGAACCAGCATGACATAATCGGCTGAATGGCTTCTTTCTGTTCTGTAACCATTCTATGATTCTAAGTTGGGTGTTGAATCTTGGAACCAACTAACAAGACTGTTGGTCAATTTTGGCACTATAACTGGAATGTTTGACAGATAGATTCATCTGCACATTACCACATGGTAAAGTAGTTATAAATAACTTAATGAAATACCAAGATGATATTTTCAACACTCTACTGTAAATATTTTTCACCTGTAATTCAGTACCATTATTGAAACTACAAGAACAAAATCAAGAACATTAAATGAACTTTTGACATTATGCCAAAGATTCTTGTCATAAACACAAACATTTTACTTATTCTTATGACTGAATAAATACAGTTCCAGTACAGTCAAAACAACTTGAAACCATCAAGCCAAAGTGCCTATTTGATCTGCTTCCCACCGTAAACTTGAACATACACACATGCCACCACCGATGCGCAGTGCCAACAGTACACCATATAGAAAGTGCACTGATATAAGTAAATGTGACTACCTGACCTGTTACACCTGGATGGACAACAGGAGTGGGTACTTTGGGACTACCATCATCTCCCTATACTGATGTTGCAAACTGCCTGTTGTAATTTATGCCTTGGCAATGTGCAGAGATAACATACACCAGGCTTCTCTGCCTGAACAAGATTTTTATCATTATCTCAGCCCCTGGATATCACTGCAAGTGTTCCTCAGGATAATGCCTAGACCCAACTATCTTAGTCTGCCTTATCAATGACTTTCCCTCCATCAAATCAGAAGTAGAGATGTTCATTCGTGATTGCAACCACAAAATGATAGTTTGGTACTATTAGAGAGTATACAAATACTGAAGCAATCCAGGTCCATATGCAGCAAGATCTGGACAATATCCAGGTTTAATCTGGCAATTGGCAAGTAACATGCATACAAGTACCAGGCAATTATCAGTTCTAACAATAGAGAATCTCACCATCATCTCTTTATGTTCAATGGCATTAACATCACTAAACCCTCCACAGCCATCATCCTAGGCATTTACCATTGAAACTGAACTGGATTAGTCATATAAATACTGTGGCTACAAAATCAGGCAAGATGCTAGGAATCCTGCAGCACGTAATTCACTCCTTGTTTCACCAGAGCTTGTCTACAATGCAAGATGGTTGGACTATTCCCCATTTCCATGAACGAGTGCAGTTCCGACAACACTTGAGAACCTTGACATCGACAAGACAAAGCAGCCCTCATCCACCACATTCAACATTCACTCCCTTCACAACTAATGCACAGGACCGGCAGTGTGCAGTTGCACCCAAACTCTTCTGACAGCACTTTACCAACACCAACCCGCCACCTAGAAAGACAACATAAGCAGGTACATGGGAATACTACCACCTGCCTGTTTCCCTCCAATCCATACCCTCTGACTTTGTACCTTATCACTGTTCCTTCACTGCCTCTGGATCAAAATCCTGGAATTCCCTTCCTGACAGAACTGTGTCTCTAAATCCAACCACTGCTTTCTCGAGGACAATTAGGGATGGGCAATAAATTTTAATCCAACTAGCGACATCTTCATCCCATGAATGAATTAAAAAGATTAAATGCTCACTAAATGAACAATTGCTTATGGCATTTTTTCCCTCTTGAAAAACTAAAGTATCTTATTTTAAATTAAATCATCATAAGCTACAAACATACGATCATGATCCTGGTGGAGATAGTTATTGGGAATCAAGTCTCATTGCTGCACAAGCCATCACAAGGGAGAAATATGACCTTAGATTTAGGGTAAACATTGGGCACTACATCGTGGGCTGAAGGGCCTGTACAATGATGTACTGCTACATGTTCTATGACCAATTTAATCTCTAGCACGGTTAATGCCTGACTCTGACCATTACCTGAGGTAGAATAAACTCACATCAAGTTTCATCAATGAATCACAAAACAAAAAAAAACACATTTACAATCACAAATTTATCCTCTAACCTGTGGCAAAAACAGGTTATTAATTACTAATATTTAAACTTAAACTTTAATTTAAAAAATATGCATATCCACTCAGAAATAGGATGGACAGATGGAGAAGGCAAATAGACTTTGAATGAATTCTATGGGTGGAGAATATACGTAAAAAGGGCACACCATCCATTGTTCAAAGCTCAAGCCAAAAGTCATGGAAAGAGGTGACTTTTCTTCCAGTTTTCGTTTGGTCTTGATGATGAAATCACATTATTCTCGACTGCAGTGCATCATAAATCAGCAGCTGTTCAGCTGGACCAAGGTCTCGGCTTAAATTAGAAGTTTACTTTCTTTTGGTGCAGTTTTTTGAGTATTATTTCTTTTCCAATTGAAGAGAGAGAGAGAAAGATCTGACTTGGTTGCAACACAATATGGAGCGGGAGGAATACAGCAGGCCAGGCAGCATCAGAGGAGCAGGAAAGTTGGCATTTTAGGTCAGTAAACTTAGAAGATAGTAGCAGGAGGAGGCCATTCGTCCCTTCAAGACTCCTTCACCATTCTTCATGATCGTGGCTGATTGTCCAACTCAATAACCTAATCTTGCTTTTTACTCATAGGTTTTGATCTCATTTGCCCCAAGTGCTTTATCCAGCCACCTCTTGAATACATTCAGTGTTGGGTATCAACTACTTCCTGTGGTAATGAATTCCACAGACTGGTTGGGTGAAGAAATGTCTCCTCTTCTCCATCCTTAATTGCCCACCCCGAATCCTCATACTGTGACCCCTGGTTCTGGACACACCCACCATCAGGAACACCCTTCTTGCATCTTACTTGTCTAGCCCTGCTAGAATTTATAAGTCTCTATGAGATTCGCCCCCACCTCATTCATCTGAACTCCACAACAACAATCCTAACCTAGTCAATCTCTCCTCATATGTCAGTCTCGCCATCCCTGGAATCAGCCTGGTAAACCTTTGCTGTACTCCCTTGAGAGCAAGAGCGTCCTTCCTCAGAAAAGGAGACCAAAACTCACACAATATTCTAGGTGTGGCCTCACTAAGGCTCTGTATAACTGCAAATTGCATCCCTGCTCTGGTACTCAAAACTTCTTACCATCATACCATTTGCCTTTACCACCTGCTGCACCTGCATGCTCACCTTCAGTGACTGGTGCACAAGGACACCAAAGTCGCACTGCACACTCTCTCTCCCAATTTATACCCATTCAGGTAATAATCTGCCTTCTTGTTTTTGCTTCTGAAGTGAATAACCTCATATTTATCCAAATTATACTGCATCTGCCATTGATTTGCCCACTCACCCACCCAGACTTGGTGGGTTAAATGGTGTGTTTGTACCCTGGAACATCCAATCATTTCATGAGTGTTGTTGAGATATTCACGGTAACCAGACATTCAATAAGGAGTGCAGTTCAATAGAACTATGTGAAGTGATTTCAGACATTTTCTCAACATAGAAATTGACAACGTCAGCAGAGCATTTTGTAATGTTTTGATTCTGTAAGTGTGACATTCAGTGGATAAATTGGACTATAAATTCCCAAAATCAATAAAATGCAGAAATTTTAGTAATAAGTACTGATGGAAAGATGTTTACTGGCTATTCAATTATGTTATTAAAATAAGTAAAACAAAATCTTTATATATTAGCCCAATGTTTCAATTGTCGTAAGTGTGTATATTTTCCTTCTTCTAGTTTTTTTGCTATTCATTTATCGGATGTGGGCAACACTGGCTGGACCAACATTTATTTCCCATCACTAATTACTCAGAGGACAGTTAAGAGTCAGTCACATTGCTATTGGTCTGGAGTCGCATGTCAACCAGACCTGGTAAGGATGGCAGATTTCCTTCCTTAAGGGACATTAGTGAACCAGATGGGTTTTTCCTGACCATCAGCAATGGTTTTATGGTCATCATTCAACTCTTATTTCCAGGTTGTTATTGAATTCAAATCCAACCATCTGCAGTGGTGGGTATTCAAACCCCAGTCCCCAGAACATTGCCTGGGTCCCAGGATTAATAGTCTAGTACTAGGCCATTGCCTACACCTTTGCTTGGCAAGGAACTTAACCTGATGTTCCCAAGGTAAATAGGATATCATTTACAATCATATCTGGTGTGACAACAATCTGTCATCGTAGGTTAGGAACTTGCATCCCTGAATTTCTTTATGGGTTGCCTCTAATTTTGTCTGACCTATAGAAATACTGCACTCAAAAGGGTGGCAAAAAGAGCTGGTGTCAGTAATCAATGGTCACAGGAAGCTCAGTGCAAAGATGTACAGGTTAAGTGGATTAGCCATGGGAAAATGCGGAGTTAGAGGATTAAGGTGGCAGGGTGGTTCTGGGTGGCATGCGCTTTAGAGGGTTGGTGTGAAATTGATGGGCCGAATGACCTGCTTCCACACTGTAGAGATTCCATGATAAGAAGAAAGCACAACATGACCGTGAGTTTCTATGGTAACCTCGTCACTAGACCCCCCCCCAATAATATGGAGGTTGTAAATGTATAGCAACATGTTAAGGTTGTTGGCTGAAGGATAATTACTAATCAGGACAATGGGGAGTCACGAGTTCCACTTCTTCAATGCCTTGGGAACTGTCTGTCTGCCTGAGAGGGCAGACAGGGTCATGATTTAAGTGTGTGTCTAAATATCTCTTAAATTTTGCTGTCATATCTGCTTGTATCACCTCCCCAGTAATAAGTTCCAGACAGATACTACCTCCTGCGCAAAAAAAAATTTTCCATGCACATTTTCTTTAAGTTTTCCCCTGTCGCCTTAAACCTATACCCCTTAGAATTTGGCATTTCCATCTTGGGAAAGAGAGTCTAATTATCCACTTTATCCCTTCCGCTGATAATTTTGTATGCTTCTATCAGGTTGCCCCTCAGCTTCCGACTCTCTAGCAAAAACAATCCAAGTTTGTGTAACCTCTCCTTACAGCTAATACACTCCAATCTAAGCACATCATGGTAAACCTCTTCTGTACCTCTCTAATACCTCCAAATCCTTCCTTCCTTTAGTGTGGCAACCAGAACCGCTTGCTGTATTCCAAATGTGGAGCGACCAAATTCTTACACAGTTGCAACGTGACTTGCCAACTATTGTACTCGGTGCCCTGACTGATGAAGGCAGATATGCCACATGCCTTCTTTACCATTTTAGCCATTGTATTTCCACTTGCAGGAAACTTTGGACTTGGACCCCAAGATCCCTCTATATACCAATGCTCCCAAGAGTTCTGCCATTTATGGTTTACTTCCCTCCTGCATTTGACTTCTCGAAATGTATCACCTCAAAGTTGTCTAGATTAAACATCATCTGCCACTTTTCTGTCCAACTTTTCAGATGATTTATATCCTGTTGCGTTCCTTGATATCCGTGCTGTTGATCCACAACTCCACCAATTTTCATGTATCTGCAATCTTACTAAGTGCTGACACTTACATCCAATTCATTCATATATGTTACAAACAACAACAGCAATAGTCACAAGCCTGCAGTCAGAAAAGCACCCCTCCACAACTACCTTCTGTCTTCGATAGCACAGTGTGGAGCTGGAAGAACACAGCAGGCCAGGCAGCATCAGAGGAGCAGGAAAGTTGACATTTTAAGTCAAGACTGTTCCTGCTGCTCTGATGCTGCCTGGCCTACTGTGTTCTTCCAGCTCCAAACTGTGTTATCTCTGACTTCAGCATCTACAGTTCTTGCTCTACCTTCTGTCTTCTATAGACAGGCCAAATTTGTATCTAACTTGCCAACTCACCAATGGATTCCATGCAGTTTTATCTTCTGAAACAGTCAGTCCATGAGGAACCTTGTCGATGCTTCAGTAATGTTCATTGTTAGATTCTCTGTGATGATAAGGCTGCACAGCAGGAAGTGCCATGCTAAACAAGGTCAAACTTCTTACTGAACTATGAACACCTGACCACTGAGGCCACAACTTACTTTAGCTGCCAATTTTAGTAACCATTGAAACCTTGAACTCATCATCATTGGCTGACCCTTGCAGGCGAGGATGACTCTCTTCCACCCTCAGAGTGAGTCTTAGGGTAGTTGTACAGTCCAATGTGGCTTCTGCAGACTCTGCCACACTTGGAGCAGAAGGTGGTTATGGGAAGGGGTTGGTGGGGGGTTGGTTTGGCAGCGCGCTCTTTTCATTGTTTTTGCCTGGCTTCCACTTCTTCCCAGCGGCAAACCTTGAGGTGCTCACCACCTTCTCGGATGCTCCTCTTCCAATTTGGTTTTGGGCCGGTGATTCTCAGGTGTGTGTGTGGGAATGCCGCACTTTGCCAGTGAGGCCTTGAGGGTATCCCTGAAGCGCTTCCTGTGTTCACCTGGGGCTGGCCTGTTGTTACGAAGCTGGAAGTAGAGCACCTGCTTCGGGAGTCTTGTGTCGGGTCATAGGGATGACATGCCCAGCCCATCTCAGGTGATCAAGGATGGTCAGTGCTTCGATGTTGGGGATGTTGACCTGGTCAAGGATGCTGGTCTTGGTGTATCTGTCTTCCTAGTGGATTCATGGAATCTTATGCAGGCAATGTCAGTGGTGCTGCTGTAGTGCCTTGAGGCGTTTCCTGTGGACAGCCTACATCCCAGAGCAATATAGGAGGGCAGGAGCTCTGTATAACATGAGCTTGGTGTTGGATCTGATGTGGTTGGCCTTGAACACCCATTTCCTCACGTGACCAAGGCCGTGCTGGCACACTGGAGGCGGTGCTGGATCTTTTCATCAATAACTGCTTTGGCCAACAGGACACTTCTGAAGTATTGGAAATGGTCAGCAATATCAAGGTGCTTCCCGTGGACCTTGATGATGGGGGTTCACTCCTCAATACCGGTCCAAGTTGGTAGAAACCCTTTGTCTTGTTGATGTTCATGGTGAGACCCATGCTCTCATATTTGCAGTTATACAGGGCCTTGCTGAGGGCTACACCTAGAATATCGTGTGCAGTTTTGGTCTCCTTTTCTGAGGAAGGATGTTCTTCATCTCAGGGGAGTGCAGCAAAGGTTTACCAGGCTGATTCCAGGGATGGCAGGATGATGTATGAGGAGAAATTGACTAGGTTAGGATCGTTTTCGCTGGAGCTCTGATGAATGAGGGGGGATCTCCTAGAGACTTATAAAATTCTAACAGGTCTAGACAGGGTAAGATTCAGGGAGGATGTTCCCGATGGTGGGTGTGCCTAGAACCAGGGGTCACAGTATGAGGTTTTGGGGTCGACCACTTAGGATGGAGATGAGGCAACATCTTTTCACCCAAAGAGTGGTGAGCCTGTGGAATTCATTACCATAAGAAGTAGTTGAATCCAAAACATTGAATGTATTCAAGAGGTGGCATTTGGGGCGAATGGGATCCAAGGTTATGGGGAGAAAGCAGGATTAGGCTGTTGGGATGGACGATCAGCTATGATCGTGATGAATGGCGGAGGATGTTCGAAGGGCCTAAGGGCCTCCTCCTGCTCCTATCTTTTATGTTTCTTTATTTCCATGCTTCTGTAGAGATGCTAAAGATGGTCTGGAATTCGTTCTCTGACCTTACACATGCACAGGCATCATCTGCCTACTGTCGCTAGATGACAGTGGTTGGGGTGGCTTAGGGTTTGGCTTGAAGGAGGTCCAGTTGAATAATTTCCTGCTGGTTCTGTAGGTTAGCACCACTCCAGCGGGAAGCCTGTTGGCGGTGAGGTGAAGCACTGCGCAGCAAAGTTGCTCAAGGTTGGGGTGATGACGTAGCCCTGCTCGACACCAGCCCAAAGGTGTGGAACTATTTGTTATTATCATGACTTCCATGTTGCCGAGGAGCAGGCAAAGGATGGTGACAGACTTTGAGGTGCAGCCAAAGTGCAGAAGATGCTTCTTTATGCTTCTTGGTCGTAGGGTTTAAGGGGACCATATACAGGTGTAGGTCCTTACCTCTGCATTTCTCCTGAAGCTGTCACATGGTGAAAATATAGCCCTTTGTGTGGTCCTCCATGGCCAAAAGCCACACGGTGATTCCAGAAGGAGTTCCTCAGCCACAGGGAGGAGATGGTTGAGGAGGACCTTGGTGATTACTTTTCCAGTGGTCGACAGCAAGGAGCTTTCCCTGTTGTTATCACAGTCGAACTTGTTTCCTTTCTTGAAAATGTTCACAACTATGACAACTCGGAGCTCTCCCAGGACGCTCTCCTCCTTCCAGATAAGGCAGTCAGGGGCGTGTAATTGCAGCAGGAACTCTTTGCTTCCTCATTTCAATGCTTCAGCAGAGATACTGTCTGTTCCAGCAGCTTAAGCTGGCAGACGGCCTTCTCTACTTCATGCAGGGCTGGGGTATTGCTGAACGAATGGCATATAGCCTGCTGCGGGATGCGGTCAAGGTCACTCGGAATGACGACAGAGCAGCGGTTGAGGAGGTCTCTGAAGTGCTCCTCTGCCATTGTTTGATGGCTTCTTTGTCTGTAATGAGAATCACTCCATCCTTGGCCAGCAGTCGGGTGGGGACTTGGGTGTTTGGTCTATAGGTGGTCTTGACAGCACAAGAGAAACCCTGCACACCATGGCTCTTGGCCATTCATTGGGCCTCCAGTGTTTTGTCCACTCAGCACCTATTCTTTATGTTGTGGGTTCACTGTTGGACCTTGGCCTTCGGTCATCTGTAGGCCTGCCTTTTCTCTTCTGAGTTTGCACTTGGAAATGCCACGTCCTCTGGCCTATCGGCTTTTGGATCTCCTAACCATTCTCATCAAATCAGCCTCTGTGTTTCCCAGTAAGGTGACCAACTAAGTTCTTGCAATTATTGATGATGGCGGCCTTGAAGATGGACCAGAGGCTGTTGGAATTTTGTGACTGGGTGTCGCTGAGGGTCGCTAGGTTTATGGAGAGGAGCTGGTTGTATCAGGCTATCTTTTCCAGGCCTCTGAGTGCCTCAATTTTGAACCTCTTGCGGCACTGCTGCTGATGTCTCCGCTGTAGTGGGGCTGTATTGATGCCGATCCAAGCGATGGTCTGTCCAGCAGTCGTCGGCTCCTATTGTGGACTATATCTTGAACTACACCTCCTCCCAAGTACTTGCTTAACATTATTGACAGAAGTATTTAACTAAGACATTCTCATTAAGACTGGATATGTTTAAACTCCCACTATCTACTCCCAGCAACCATTTTCCATACCTTCAAACATTAAGGAGATCTCGCAACTCTCCCTGAACTGGACATTCACAATGGCAAAGGTTGAAACAAAAAGGACAGGGTTGGTAAAAAAATCCCAAAGCTCATAGCACTGTTTAGGCAGGTAACCCATGACCTTCTGCATCATGTTGATATTGGTCAGTTGGCCTTAAACCTATATTTTTTCGGTAAATTTGAGAACCATTGTGTGTTTTTGATGGTGTCCTCACCACAAGGCTGAATGAGATTTCTCGCCTTGTCTTACCAAACTTGCTTCTTTAAGTGCCTACCCCTGCCCCAGTGATACCATCCTGTCCGATTTTGTCCCCATCTCATTACACACCATTTCCAACAACTTGCTGTCAGTTATTGCTGCAAAAGACTGCCATCCCTTGCACCCACATGGTCTTTAAAAGCTTGTGGTGCATCTGGACAAGCACCATTGCGTGGAGATGCACAGTTCTTGATTTTTGCCCCAGTCATAACAGTTGGGGAAATTGGCGCCCACTTTTGTGGACAAAAATCTGGAGGCCCTGCTGAAACAGGCTGGTGCTGATGCAATACATCCTGTCTCCCCCAGACCCATGGTGAAAGCCATAAGACTCGACCATACCAGCCAAACCAACCAGGTTTCCACTCAGGTCAGTGCAATCTCAGCTATCTGGAGGAATGTCCAGCAGTGTGGGAAGAAGGTCAATGACCTTCTCCACTCGGCCAGCCTAGGTGCCACCATCTCCTCTCTAATACCTTATGATCACGTTGTCTCTGTTACTGTACCCATCTCCCACTAAGGCTCATGTTCTACCACGTTGACTATTGCCTGCAATATTTTCTCCAGTTGCTGTCACCTAATCCCAACTTCTTACACCACAGACCCTCCCTGCCTTCTGTGCTGCCTACTCACTCAGTTCAGGAGACTTCACCCACTTGCACCAAAGGTAACTTTTCAGCTCCTGTAATATCTGCTGTCTTTCTTTCCAGGGGAAAAAAAACTTGCCTATTCACCCTATCCATGCCACTCAGGATTTCATAAACTTCCTAGGCCACCCCTCAGCCTCTGACGATCCAGGGAAAATTACTGCAGCCAACTCGGCCTCTCCCAATAGCTCATTGTGATGCCCCACCTCCCTCCGAGAAGTAGCTTAGTTGTCAAAATGAACACCCTGGTTCACGCAAGTAATTGCCATTTAGACAAAGTCCCAGAAAGCATCAGACAATTGAAGATGACTTCTAGAGAAGAGATCAGGAAGAGTTTTAAAACAAGACATGCCTATATGCCCTGTTAATATAATTTTCTTCAATAAGTATGTAAATTATGTAAGCCTATCCTTGTAACTGAGCATGCTAAATCCTAGGATCATTCTTGCTGATTTTCTCAATGCAGCAATCTACATTTGAAGCTATGGTTCTTAAATTCAAATGCGGTAGTCTAAGTCTAGCTTCAATATTGAGTTGTGTGACGTTAAAACAAGTTAATTCCTTTTGTTATCAAAAAACATTTACTGTAGAACATAGCAGCTATTTTAAGATTTTTGAGGTTTTTTTACCTCTCTACCTATCTTGTTTTCTCTCCATCTTCAGTCTGCCTCCCCCTCTCTCCCTATTTATTCCAGTTCCCTCTCCCTGTCCCCCTCTCTGATGAAGGGTCTAGGCCTGAAACATCAGCATTTGTGCTCCTGATTTGCTGCTTGGCCTGCTGTGTTCATCCAGCTCCACACTTCGTTATCAAGTAAACCATGGTGTTGTGTTTGCCTTAGAAATGCATCCCAATTCTTGACTGACCTGTTAGACAGCACAGACTGGATAGCAAAGTGTGGAGCTGGACGAACACAGCAGGCCAAGCAGCATCTCAGGAGCACAAAAGCTGACGTTTCGGGCCTAGACCCTTCATCAGACCCTGACGTCAGCTTTTGTGCTCCTGAGATGCTGCTTGGCCTGCTGTGTTCATCCAGCTCCACGCTTTGTTATCTTAGATTCTCCAGCATCTGCAGTTCCCATTATCACAGACTGGATAGCTTCAATCAATGATCAATGATTATAACCAGTTCTCAGAATGAAGATTGCAAAAAAATCATTCAAGAGCTGCATAAATGTCGTAAAAAGAAACGATCCACATTTTATGGAGCACGGATTGTTAACTGTACAATGAATTTTATCTGCCTCATGGTGTCAATGCTAGCTTTCAGAATGATTATACTTTTTCTCTCCCATCTCACCGCACCAGTCAAATTGGAATAAACAGCTCCTTAATAACAGAGAATGCTTGCAAGCAGAACAAAGTGACAGCCACAATGGACCTATAAGCATACTGATATAGTATCAATGTACTGAAGGACCCTTGAAAATAAAAATATTGCAAGAATAATTGTTAAAAGAAGATTGGTCAGAGTTTGGTTTGAAATCATTATCCTGACAATAATGTTGACAAAAGTGAGGCCAGTCACTTTTGAAACAAAAATGGGAAATGTGGTTGGAGGACTAAGTGAACCCATTCCCACACTCAGCACAGGTTGGTGGCATCTCCTCATTGTGAACTTGCTGGTGCATGGTGAGCTGAGATAATCCTCACCTCAGCCCCACAGCAATTGTACCTGAACAGTCTCTTGTCAGAGTGATGCCCACATCGATAGGCTTTCAGCTCTCCTGAACCTGTGTAGCACTTCCCACAGTCTGGGCGCTTGAAAAGTCTCCCTGCTGTGTTTATTCTTTTATCCATTCATGATGCACTCAGACTTTTTATATAATAACGGAAGCCTTTTTTATTTTGTTCTATTCATTACAACCGTTTATTGCTGTTGTCTCATGAAATTGTAATTTTGCAATTTAATGATGTATCTCCAATATGACAACATGAAACATCCATTCAAGATGGGGGACCAAAAAGACAGGTAGTTGTTATAGGGGATTCTATAGTTAGGCGAACAGATGGTATCCTATGCAAGCCGGATCGGGAGTCCCGCATGGTGTGTTGCCTGCCCGGTGCCAGGGTGCAGGACATCTCCGACCAGGTGGAAAGGATATTGGAGCAGGAGGGGGAGGAGCCAGTTGTTGTGGTCCATGTTGGGACTAACAACATAGGCAAGGCTAGGGTAGAGGACCTGTTCAGGGATTATCAAGCACTAGGAAAGAAATTGAAGTACAGGTCCTCGAGGGTCATAATCTCTGGATTACTGCCCGAGCCAAGTGCCAGTTGGCATAGGGATAAGAAAGTTAGGGAAGTAAACACATGGCTAAGGGATTGGTGTGGGAAAGAAGGATTCCATTTCATGGGGCATTGGTGTCAGTTTTGGAACCGGGGGGATCTGTACCATTGGGACGGTCTCCACCTGAACCAATCTGGAACCAGTGTTCTAGCGAAAAGGCTAAATAGGGTGGTCAGTAGGACTTTAAACTTCTGAGTCGGGGGAAAGGGAAAGCAACTGGCAGTATGGAGTTGAATGGAAAGATAAGCAACAGGATAGTATGTGTATCGGTGGGTTTAAGCTCGAGGCAGACTAGGAATGCAGCAAAAGGAAGGATAATTTAGGACATCTTATGATTTCCAATCTCTAATAATGATAAGAAAGTTAGCATTAAAGCACTTTACCTTAATGCTCGTAGTATTTGTAACAAAGTAGATGAATTAATGGCACAAATAATCTTGAATGATTATGATCTGGTAGGCATCACAGAGACATGGTTGCAGGGGGTTCAGGACTGGCAGTTAAACATCCAAGGACTTACAACTTATTGAAAAGACAGGGAGGTGGGCAGAGGGGGTGGGGTTGCCCTGTTAATTAAGAATGAAATTAAATCTATGGCAATGAATGTCATAGGATCAGATGATGTGGAGTCTGTGTGGGTGGAGTTGAGGAATCACAAAGGCAACAAAACCATAATGGGAGTTATGTACAGACCTCCTAACAGTGATCAGGACCAGGGGCGCAAGATGCACCGAGAAATAGATAGGGCATGTCAGAAAAGTGAGGTCACGGTGATCATGGTGGACTTCAATATGCAGGTGGATTGGGTGGATAATGTTGCCAGTGGATCCAAAGAAAGGGAATTCATGGAATGCTTACCGCATGGCCTTTTGGAACAGTTTGTGCTGGACCCCACAAGGGTGCAGGCTATTCTGGACTTAGTGCTGTGTAATGAGCCAGACTTTAAAAAGATCTTAAAGTAAGGGAACACTTAGGAGGCAGCGATCATAACATGGTAGAGTTCAGTCTGCAATTTGAAAGAGAGAAGTTAAAATTGGATGTAATAGTGATACAGTTAAATAAAGGTAATTACAGGGGCATGAGAGAGGAATTGACGAAAATCGACTGGAAGCAGAGCCGAGAGGGGAAGATAGTACAGCAACAATGGCAGGAGTTTCTGGGTGTAATTGGGGACACAGTACAGAGGTTCATCCCAAAGAAAAGAAAGATTATCCGGTGGGTGGAGGTGTGGGGGGGTGGTGGTTAGAAGCTATGGCTGACAAAGGAAGTCAGGAAATGTATCAAAGAAAAAGAGACAGCCCTATGAAGTGGCCAAGAGCACTGGGAAATCAGAAGTTTGGGAAGGCTACAAAAACAGAGGATAACAAAGAGAGCAATAAGGAAGGAGAGGCTCAAATATGAAGGTAGGCTAGCTAGTAATATTAGAAATGATAGTAAAAGTTTCTTTCAATACATAAGAAACAAACAAAAAGCAAAAGTAGATGTTGGGCCGCTCCAAATTGATGCTGGAAGGCTAGTGATGGGAGATAAGGGAATAGCTGAAGAACTTTGCGTCAGTCTTCACAGTGGAAGACATGAGTAGTATCCCAAAATTAAGGAGAATCAGGGGGCAGAGTTGAGTATGGTAGGCATTACAAAAGAGAAAGTGCTAGAAAAGCTAAAAGGTCTAAAAATTAATAAATCTCCTGGCCCCGATGGGCTACGTCCTAGAGTTCTGAGGGAGGTGGCTGAGGAAATAGCGGAGGCGTTGGTTGTGATCTTTCAAAAGTCACTGGAGTCAGGGAAAATCCCAGATGATTCGAAAATCACTGTTGTAACCCCCTTGTTTAAGAAAGGATCAAGACAAAAGGTGGAAAATTATAGGCCGATTAGCCTAACCTCGGTAGTTGGTAAAATTCTAGACTCCATTGTTAAGGATGAGATTTCTAAATTCTTGGAAGTGCAGGGTCGGATTAGAACAAGTCAGCATGGATTTAGTAAGGGGAGGTCGTGCCTGACAAAACTATTAGAATTCTTTGAAGAGGTAACAAGTAGGATAGATCGGGGAAACCCAGTGGATGCTATCTATCTAGACTTCCAAAAGGCCTTTGATAATGTGCCTCACAGGAGGCTGCTGAGTAAAGTGAGGGCCCATGGTGTTCGAGGTGAGCTACTGGTATGGATTGAGGATTGGCTGTCTGACAGAAGGCAGAGAGTTGGGATAAAAGGCTCTTTTTCAGAATGGCAACCAGTGAGAAGTGGTGTCCCGCAGGGTTCAGTGTTGGGGCCGCAGCTGTTCACTTTATATATTAATGATCTGGATGAAGGGGCTGGGGGCATTCTGGTGAAGTTTGCCAATGATACGATGTTAGGTGGACAGGCAGGTAGTACTGAGGAGGTGGGGAAGCTGCAGAAAGATTTAGACAGTTTAGGAGAGTGGTCCAGGAAATGGCTGGTGAAATTTAACGTGAGCAAATGTGAGGTTTTGTACTTTGGAAAAAAGAATACAGACATGGACTATTTTTTAAACAGTGAGAAAATTCATAAAGCAGAAGCACAAAGGAATCTGGGAGTGTTGGTCCAGGATTCTCAAAAGGATAACTTGCAGGTTGAGTCTGTGATTAAGAAAGCAAATGTAATGTTGTCACTTATTTCAAGAGGGTTGGAATATAAAAGCAGCGATGTGCTTTTGAGACTTTATAAAGCACTAGTTAGGCCCCATTTAGAATACTGTGTCCAATTTTGGGCCCCACACCTCAGGAGGGACATACTGGCACTGGAGTGTGTCCAGTGGAGATTCACACAGATGATCCCTGGAATGGTAGGTTTAACATACAATGAATGGCTAAGGATCCTGGGATTGTATTCATTAGAGTTTAGAAGGTTGAGGGGAGACCTATAGAAACATACAAGATAATGTATGGCTTAGAAAGGGTGGATGCTGGGAGGTTGTTTCCGTTAGGCGGGGAGACTAGGACCCATGGGCACAGTCTTAGAATTAGAGGGGGTAAATTTAGATTAGATTAGATTAGATTCCCTACAGTATGGAAACAAGCCCTTCGGCCCAACAAGTCCACACCACCCATTAAGCATCTCACCCAGACCCATCCCCCTATAACCCGCACACCCCTGAACACTACGGGCAATTTAGCATGGCCGATCCACCTACCCTGCACATCTTTGAACTGTGGGAGGAAACCGGAGCACCCGGAGTTAACCCACACAGACACGGGGAGAATGTGCAAACTCCACACAGACAGTTACCCGAGACTGGAATTGAACCCAGGTCCCTGGCGCTGTGAGGCTGCAGTGCTAACCACTGAGCCACCGTGCCGCTCTAGAACGGAAATGAGGAGACACTTCTTCAGCCAGAGAGTGGTGGGCCTGTGGAATTCATTGCCACGGAGCGCAGTGGAGGCCAGGACGTTAAATGTCTTCAAGGCAGAAATTGATAATTTCTTGATCTCACAAAGAATTGAGGACTACGGGGAGAGAGCAGTTAAGTGGAGTTGAAATGCCCGTCAGCCATGATTAAATGGCAGAGTGGACTCAATGGGCCGAATGGCCTTACTTCCACTCCTATGTCTTATGGTCTAACAGCGTCTACACTTAAAACATAGTTGGCACTTTGGGACATCTTGAGGATGTGAATGGTACAATAGAAATGCAAATATTTCTTTCCATGTCCTATTATTTCATGGTCTAAAGAACAATTATGCTTTGGAATGCACATCTCTTGCTTTATTTGCAAATGCTGTCAACTATGTGAGTCACCCAAGCCTGTTCGACTTGTGTGAGTCATAGCTCAAGCAACAAAGTAACAAAGGATCATATGCATCAAGGGCTAATGCAGAAGGTTGAAAGTTGGTAATATCTATGACTGCTACTTTTAATTCAGAATTAATTGATACTTTGAGAGAAATGTTTACATTTTTATTGAAGATTGATCTTCTAAATATATGTTACTCTGTAAACACTCCAATTAGTCCACAGGCAATACAGTAACCATAGCTTCCATAAGAAACTGCAACAAAATCAATCTTCAGTACGAGGACAAATAATCCAAAAATAAACTTTGTTCAGGTATAGGGACAGATGTAAAGAGAAGAGGAAGCAAAAAGAAGAAGCAAGGAAGAATTTAAACAAATCAACTAGAAAATGTCAGGAAAACTGCAAAGAACACAGGCAATGTGCATGTCAATCAAAAGCAAAATACTTCAGGTGCTAGAGATGTGAAATAAAAACAAAAATTGCTGGAGGAATTCGTTAGGTCTGGCAGCATCTGTAGAAAAACAATGTTCATATTTTCCAGTCTAATCTGATGCTTCCACAGAAGAGTCTGAAGTAAAATCAAACTGTATTCAAAAGTTTAATGCTGATTCTGTCTCTACAGATGCTTACAGACCTGCTTAGGAAATGTTCTTTTAAGTATATGCCAAGGAGGGGTAAAGTTCAGTTAAATATAGGTAAAAACTACAAGATCAATTAAACCACCCCACCAATGCTGTAATTTTGTGTACCAGCCAGTTTTTCCATCCCCAGTATGTTCCATCCAATAGCTTGTAATCTCCTATTAGACACAAAACATGAGAACGAAACAACATATGACCACAAAAGCACTTAAGGAAATCAAAGAGGTTCCATAATAACAAATGTGATTCTCTGTTTGCAGATGCCAAGCAAATTGCTCTAGTTATACAGAAACTAAAATTTCAGGCTCGCACGGTGGCTGCACTGTGGCCTCAGCACCAGGGACCCAGGTTCAATTCCAGCTGTGTTGAATGACTGGCTGTGTAGAGTTTGCATATTCTCTCCTGGCCGTGTGGAGTTTGCATGTTCTCTCCTGGCCGTGTGGAGTTTGCATGTTCTTTCCTGGCCGTGTGGAGTTTGCATGTTCTCTCCTGGCCGTGTGGAGTTTGCATGTTCTCTCCTGGCTGTGTGGAGTTTGCATGTTCTCTCCTGTCTGTGTGGGTTTCTGCTAAATGCTCCAGTTTCCTCCCACAGTCCAAGGTTATGCAGGTTAGACGGATTGGCCGTGCTAGATCATCTGTAGTGTCCAGGCAGGTGCAGGCTGGGTGGATTATCCATGGCAAATAGAGAGGTAGGGCACTGGGTGGGATGTTTTTTTGGAGGAGGTCAGTGCAGACTCAAAGGGCCAAATGGTGTCATTCTGAATTTTTGGGGTTCAGTGAAAATGTTTAAGCACTAATTCACTATTGTCCTCTGCTCTCGGGGGGCTTATTTGAATGAATGCAGCGAATTGATGCTGGCTGACACAAATTTAGGAAACATTTCCTAAAACCTCCTTTCAACCATTCGGTCCGATCTCCATGAATTCCATTCCTCTGGCTCCCTCCTCCCCATACCCTTGACTCCCTTCCAAACAAAAATCCATCTAACTTCGCCTTGAATATATGATTCAGCCTCCACTGTTCTCTGGGGAAAAGAGATCAAAAACCAACCACACTCTAAGGAGAAAGTCCTCCTCATCTCTGGAATGGGAGCCCCTGTAATTGGAAACTGTGCCTCTTAGTTCTAGATTCTCCAAGAGGGCATAGCCTGTCCAGTCCTTCCTGCCTTGGAATATTGTAGTTTGAATAAGATCAATGCTCTAAATGCCAATCAACCTGTCTTAATTTCTCTGTTTTAAACTGCTTCATGTTAACGTGATCGAAGTAACAGATTGGTGTGCACACCTAGTATTGTGTTTTCTGTTTTAGCGTTGTTTCCCACCAGGCACGCTGTACATGCAAACCACAGACTTTGGCATCCAACATATTCCAGCTTCACTGCAGCAGCATGGCGCATCTCTGATCCACTTACAAGTACACATCTGCAATTCAGTACTGCACTTTGGAGTGCACTATTGCATTTTATTTAATTGGATGCTGCTGCCAGGACACATTACGCACAATGGCAAGCACACAGCTCAGGAATTGGACCAAGCTATATCTCAGGTCTGCTCACTTGATCTCTTAATACTCAGTGAGTTTGTGCCTACTTCAATGCTCACAGCCTTTCTGCATTGCCTTGGCTTTTGGAATGTTGCCCGCATCAGACAGAGTCTTTCTGTGCTGTTAGTGCAGACACAAGGCAGGGTAGCAATGATACAGTCAAGAGGTTGGACATGTTGCAGTATGGCACCTTGCCACATCAATCTCATGCTTCTCCATTGGAACCTACAACATGTGCCAACAGCCTATGTGGCAAACACGCTGCTTGCACATCAGCCAAATGGCCCTGTCTCAAGGTCTAAGTAGATTGGACCTCAGTCATGTCAAGGGGAGCTGCCATCAGTCAAGACATCCCAGTTCAGTAAGTCAAGGGCATCATTCAGTCTCGGTTCTTGTGCTTGGACATGGTCAGTCAACCGTTTGGGATGAATGTGGCTGGTGTACGTATCGCCACAGTTTGAGAATTAAGCCACGGTCAGTCCTGCAGTTCCAGTGCGGACTGTCTAAGTACCCTCAGTCAGGAAGCTGTGCAGAGAACGGTCAGGAGTCTGGTTATTCACCAGTCAGAGCTATCCATGTAAGTCGGTCAGGGGTTGGGCCATGGTCAGTCTGACAAATCATCTGAATGAACAAGGAAGTGATTGAGATAAGATGCTGTGATAGGGAAGTTGGGGAAATCACTGGAAGGGATTAGAGTCAAGATGGCAGGAAAGTAGTGGGGCTGCATTTGGGCTTCTGATCCCAGAGCTCATCCGCTCCCATCTGCTTTCCTTTTTTCTCCTTTTACTCTTTTTCTTTATTTTTCTTTTCTACAAAGAAAAGTTGCATGAGCACTGAGACCTCGTCCTCACGGCCCCATATCACCCAAGAGGAGCATCATTACATGGTCAACTCCACATTGCTGAGTACATACAGTTCAAGGAGAAAGCATCCTTAACGCAGCCTGTGAGACTCGTTGTGGCATTGTGCAGAAGACCCTTTTAGCAGAGGGATCAACAGCATCGGCACGGCAGCAAGAGCGGAAGTGGGGGGAGCTGAGGCACCCTCCGAGTGATTCGAGGTGGTAGCAGAGCTCCTCACAGTGATTAGAGATGGTGGCAGAGCTCCTCCTGGCAATTAGAGGTGGCAGAGCTCCTCGTGGCGATTAGAGGTGGCAGAGCTCCTCGCAGCGATTAGAGGTGGCAGAGCACCTCCCAGCAATTAGAAGCTGTGGCAGAGCTCCTCCCGGCAATTAGAGGTGGCAGAGCTCCTTGCGGTGATTAGAGATGGCAGAGTTCCTCCTGGCGATTAGAGGTGGCAGAGCACCTTGTGACGATCAGAGGTTGTGGCAGAGCTTCTCACAGCGATTAGAGGTGGCAGAGCTCCTCCCAGCAATTAGAGGTGGCAGAGCTCCTCCCAGCGATTGGAGGTGGCAGAGCTCCTCCTGGCGATTAGAGGTGGCAGAGCTCCTCCCAGCGATTAGAGGTAGCAGAGCTCCTCCTGGCGATTAGAGGTGGCAGAGCTCCTCGTGGCAATTCGAGGTGACAGAGCTCCTCCTGGCGATTGGAGGTGGCAGAGCTCCTCCCAGCAATTAGAGGTGGCAGAGCTCCTCGTGGCAATCAGAGGTTGTGGCAGAGCTCCTCCTGGTGATTAGAGATGGCAGAGTTCCTCCCGGCGATTGGAGGTGGCAGGGGCTCCTCCTGGCGATTAGAGGTGGCAGAGCTCCTCCTGGCGATTAGAGGTGGCAGAGCTCCTCCCAGCGATTGGAGGTGGCAGAGCTCCTCCTGGTGATTAGAGGTGACAGAGCTCCTTGTGGTGATTCGAAGTGGCAGAGCTCCTCCCAGCGATTAGAGGTGGCAGAGCTCCTCGTGGCGATTAGAGGTGGCAGACCTCCTCGTGGCGATTAGAAGTGGCAGAGCTCCTCCCAGCGATTAGAGGTGGAAGAGGTCCTCATGGCGATTAGAGGTGGCAGAGCTCCTCACGGCGATTAGAGGCTGTGGCAGAGCTCCTCCCGGCGGTTAGAGGTGGCAGAGCTCCTCGCAGCGATCAGAGGTTGTGGCAGAGCTCCTCCCAGCGATTAGAGGTGGCAGACCTCCTCCTGGCGATTAGAGCTGGCAGAGCACCTCCCGGCAATTAGAGGTGGCAGAGCTCCTCGTGGCGATTAGAGATGGCAGAGCTCCTCATGGCGATTAGAAGTGGCAGAGCTCCTCCCAGCGATTAGAGCTGGCAGACCACCTCCCGGCAATTAGAGGTGGCAGAGCTCCTCGTGGCGATTAGAGATGGCAGAGCTCCTCATGGCGATTAGAAGTGGCAGAGCTACTCCCAGCGATTAGAGGTGGCAGAGCACCTCCCGGCAATTAGAGGTGGTCGAGCTCCTCATGGCGATTAGAGGTGGCAGAGCTCCTCCCAGCGATTAGAAGTGGCAGAGCTCCTCCCTGCGATTAGAGGTGGAAGAGGTCCCCATGGCGATTAGAAGTGGCAGAGCTCCTCGCGGCAATTAGAGGCTGTGGCAGAGCTCCTCCCGGCAATTAGAGCTGACAGAGCTCCTCCCAGCGATTAGAGGTGGCAGAGCTCCTCCTGGCGATTAGAGGTGGAAGAGGTCCTCATGGGGATTAGAGGTGGCAGAGCTCCTTGCGGTGATTAGAGGCTGTGGCAGAGCTCCTCCCGGCGGTTAGAGGTGGCAGAGCTCCTCGCGGCAATCAGAGGTTGTGGCAGAGCTCCTCCCGGCAATTAGACGTGGCAGATCTCCTCGTGGCGATTAGAGGTGGCAGAGCTCCTCGTGGCGATCAGAGGTTGTGGCAGAGCTCCTCCCAGCGATTAGAGGTGGCAGACCTCCTCCTGGCGATTAGAGCTGGCAGAGCTCCTCCCGGCAATTAGACGTGGCAGAGCTCCTCGTGGCGATTAGAGGTGGCAGAGGTCCTCATGGCGATTAGAGATGGCAGAGCTCCTTGTGGCAATTAGAGGTGGCAGAGCTCCTCCTGGCAATTCGAAGTGGCACAGCTCCTCCCGGCGATTAGAGGTGGCAGAGTTCCTCCCGGCAATTAGAGGTGGCAGAGCTCCTCCTGGCGATTAGAGGTGACAGAGCTCCTCCCGGCGATTAGAGGTGGCAGAGCTCCTCGTGGCAATTAGAGGTGGCAGCGCTCCTCCTGGCGATTAGAGCTGGCAGAGCTCCTACCGACAATTAGAGGTGGCAGAGCTCCTCCTGGCGATTAGAGCTGGTAGAGCTCCTCCCGGCAATTAGAGGTGCTTGAGCTCCTCGTGGCGATCAGAGGTGGCAGAGCTCCTCCCAGCGATTAGAAGTGGAAGAGGTCCTCATGGGGATTAGAGGTGGCAGAGCTCCTTGCGGTGATTAGAGGCTGTGGCAGACCTCCTCCCGGCGTTTAGAGGTGGCAGAGCTCCTCGCGGCGATCAGAGGTTGTGGCAGAGCTCCTCCTGGCAATTAGACGTGGCAGAGCTCCTCGTGGCGATTAGAGGTGGCAGAGCTCCTCACGGCGATTAGAGGCTGTGGCAGAGCTCCTCCTGGCGATTTAAGGTGACAGAGCTCCTTGTCGTGATTCGAAGTGGCAGAGCTCCTCCCAGCGATTAGAGGTGGCAGAGCTCCTCCTGGCGATTAGGGCTGGCAGAGCTCCTCCCGGCAATTAGAGGTGGTCGAGCTCCTCATGGCGATTAGAAGTGGCAGAGCTCCTACCGACAATTAGAGGTGGCAGAGCTCCTCCTGGCGATTAGAGCTGGTAGAGCTCCTCCCGGCAATTAGAGGTGCTTGAGCTCCTCGTGGCGATCAGAGGTGGCAGAGCTCCTCGTGGCGATTAGAAGTGGCAGAGCTCCTCCCAGCGATTAGAAGTGGAAGAGGTCCTCATGGGGATTAGAGGTGGCAGAGCTCCTTGCGGTGATTAGAGGCTGTGGCAGACCTCCTCCCGGCGTTTAGAGGTGGCAGAGCTCCTCGCGGCGATCAGAGGTTGTGGCAGAGCTCCTCCTGGCAATTAGACGTGGCAGAGCTCCTCGTGGCGATTAGAGGTGGCAGAGCTCCTCGTGGCGATTAGAAGTGGCAGAGCTCCTCCCAGCGATTAGAGGTGGAAGAGGTCCTCATGGGGATTAGAGGTGGCAGAGCTCCTTGCGGTGATTAGAGGCTGTGGCAGAGCTCCTCCAGGCGGTTAGAGGTGGCAGAGCTCCTCGCGGCGATCAGAGGTATTGGCAGAGCTCCTCCCGGCAATTAGACGTGGCAGAGCTCCTCGTGGCGATTAGAGGTGGCAGAGCTCCTCGTGGCGATTAGAAGTGGCAGAGCTCCTCCCAGAGATTAGAGGTGGCAAAGGTCCTCATGGCGATTAGAGGTGTCAGAGCTCCTTGTGGCAATTAGAGTTGGCAGAGCTCCTCCCGGCAATTAGAGGTGGCAGAGCTCCTCCTGGCAATTAGAAGTGGCAGAGCTCCTCGCGGCGATCAGAGGTTGTGGCAGAGCTCCTCCAGGTGATTAGAGGAGGCAGAGCTCCTCGCGGCGATCAGAGGTTGTGGCAGAGCTCCTCCCGGCGATTAGAGGTGGCAGAGCTCCTCCTGGTGATTAGAGGTGGCAGAGCTCCTTGTCGTGATTCGAAGTGGCAGAGCTCCTCCCAGCGATTAGAGGTGGCAGAGCTCCTCCTGGCGATTAGGGCTGGCAGAGCTCCTCCCGGCAATTAGAGGTGGTCGAGCTCCTCATGGCGATTAGAAGTGGCAGAGCTCCTCCCAGCGATTAGAGGTGGAAGAGGTCCCCATGGCGATTAGAAGTGGCAGAGCTCCTCGCGGCGATTAGAGGCTGTGGCAGAGCTCCTCCCGGCTGTTAGAGGTGGCAGAGGGTCTCGCGGCGATCAGAGGTTGTGGCAGAGCTCCTCCCGGCAATTAGAGGTGACAGAGCTCCTCCCAGCGATTAGAGGTGGCAGACCGCCTCCTGGTGATTAGAAGTGGCAGAGCTCCTCGCGGCGATCAGAGGTTGTGGCAGAGCTCCTCCAGGTGATTAGAGGAGGCAGAGCTCCTCGCGGCGATCAGAGGTTGTGGCAGAGCTCCTCCCGGCGATTAGAGGTGGCAGAGCTCCTCCTGGCGATTAGAGGTGACAGAGCTCCTTGTGGCGATTCGAAGTGGCAGAGCTCCTCCCAGCGATTAGAGGTGGCAGAGCTCCTCGTGGCGATTAGAGGCTGTGGCAGAGCTCCTCCTGGCGGTTGGAGGTGGCAGAGCTCCTCCCGGCAATTAGAGGTAGCAGAGCTCCTCCTGGCGATTAGAGGTGGCAGAGCTCCTCGTGGCGATTAGAGGTGGCTGAGCTCCTTGTGGCAATTAGAGGTGGCAGAGCTCCTCCCGGCAATTAGAGGTGGCAGAGCTCCTCCTGGCGATTAGAAGTGGCAGAGCTCCTCGCGGCGATCAGAGGTTGTGGCAGAGCTCCTCCAGGTGATTAGAGGAGGCAGAGCTCCTCGCGGCGATCAGAGGTTGTGGCAGAGCTCCACCCGGCGATTAGAGGTGGCAGAGCTCCTCCTGGTGATTAGAGGTGGCAGAGCTCCTTGTGGCGATTCGAAGTGGCAGAGCTCCTCCTGGTGATTAGAGGTGGCAGAGCTCCTCCCGGCGATTGGAGGTGGAAGAGGTCCTCATGGCGATTAGAGGTGGCAGAGCTCCTCATGGCGATTAGAGGCTGTGGCAGAGCTCCTCCCGGCGGTTAGAGGTGGCAGAGCTCCTCGCAGCGATCAGAGGTTGTGGCAGAGCTCCTCCCAGCGATTAGAGGTGGCAGACCTCCTCCTGGCGATTAGAGCTGGCAGAGCTCCTCCCGGCAATTAGAGGTGGCAGAGCTCCTCGTGGCGATTAGAGATGGCAGAGCTCCTCATGGCGATTAGAAGTGGCAGAGCTCCTCACAGCGATTAGAGCTGGCAGACCACCTCCCGGCAATTAGAGGTGGCAGAGCTCCTCGTGGCGATTAGAGATGGCAGAGCTCCTCATGGCGATTAGAAGTGGCAGAGCTACTCCCAGCGATTAGAGCTGGCAGAGCACCTCCCGGCAATTAGAGGTGGTCGAGCTCCTCATGGCAATTAGAGGTGGCAGAGCTCCTCCCAGCGATTAGAAGTGGCAGAGCTCCTCCCTGCGATTAGAGGTGGAAGAGGTCCCCATGGCGATTAGAAGTGGCAGAGCTCCTCGCGGCGATTAGAGGCTGTGGCAGAGCTCCTCCCGGCAATTAGAGCTGACAGAGCTCCTCCCAGCGATTAGAGGTGGCAGAGCTCCTCCTGGCGATTAGAGGTGGAAGAGGTCCTCATGGGGATTAGAGGTGGCAGAGCTCCTTGCGGTGATTAGAGGCTGTGGCAGAGCTCCTCCCGGCGGTTAGAGGTGGCAGAGCTCCTCGCAGCGATCAGAGGTTGTGGCAGAGCTCCTCCCGGCAATTAGACGTGGCAGATCTCCTCGTGGCGATTAGAGGTGGCAGAGCTCCTCGTGGCGATCAGAGGTTGTGGCAGAGCTCCTCCCAGCGATTAGAGGTGGCAGAGCTGCTCCTGGCGATTAGAGCTGGCAGAGCTCCTCCCGGCAATTAGACGTGGCAGAGCTCCTCGTGGCGATTAGAGGTGGCAGAGGTCCTCATGGCGATTAGAGATGGCAGAGCTCCTTGTGGCAATTAGAGGTGGCAGAGCTCCTCCTGGCAATTCGAAGTGGCACAGCTCCTCCCGGCGATTAGAGGTGGCAGAGCTCCTCCTGGCGATTAGAGGTGGAAGAGGTCCTCATGGGGATTAGAGGTGGCAGAGCTCCTTGCGGTGATTAGAGGCTGTGGCAGAGCTCCTCCCGGCGGTTAGAGGTGGCAGAGCTCCTCGCGGCGATCAGAGGTTGTGGCAGAGCTCCTCCCGGCAATTAGACGTGGCAGATCTCCTCGTGGCGATTAGAGGTGGCAGAGCTCCTCGTGGCGATCAGAGGTTGTGGCAGAGCTTCTCCCAGCGATTAGAGGTGGCAGAGCTCCTCCTGGCGATTAGAGCTGGCAGAGCTCCTCCCGGCAATTAGAGGTGGCAGAGCTCCTCGTGGCGATTAGAAGTGGCAGAGCTCCTCCCAGCGATTAGAGGTGGCAGAGGTCCTCATGGCGATTAGAGATGGCAGAGCTCCTTGTGGCAATTAGAGGTGGCAGAGCTCCTCCTGGCAATTCGAAGTGGCACAGCTCCTCCCGGCGATTAGAGGTGGCAGAGTTCCTCCCGGCAATTAGAGGTGGCAGAGCTCCTCCTGGCGATTAGAGGTGACAGAGCTCCTCCCGGCGATTAGAGGTGGCAGAGCTCCTCGTGGCAATTAGAGGTGGCAGCGCTCCTCCTGGCGATTAGAGCTGGCAGAGCTCCTACCGACAATTAGAGGTGGCAGAGCTCCTCCTGGCGATTAGAGCTGGTAGAGCTCCTCCCGGCAATTAGAGGTGCTTGAGCTCCTCGTGGCGATCAGAGGTGGCAGAGCTCCTCGTGGCGATTAGAAGTGGCAGAGCTCCTCCCAGCGATTAGAAGTGGAAGAGGTCCTCATGGGGATTAGAGTTGGCAGAGCTCCTTGCGGTGATTAGAGGCTGTGGCAGACCTCCTCCCGGCGTTTAGAGGTGGCAGAGCTCCTCGCGGCGATCAGAGGTTGTGGCAGAGCTCCTCCTGGCAATTAGACGTGGCAGAGCTCCTCGTGGCGATTAGAGGTGGCAGAGCTCCTCGTGGCGATTAGAAGTGGCAGAGCTCCTCCCAGCGATTAGAGGTGGAAGAGGTCCTCATGGGGATTAGAGGTGGCAGAGCTCCTTGCGGTGATTAGAGGCTGTGGCAGAGCTCCTCCAGGCGGTTAGAGGTGGCAGAGCTCCTCGCGGCGATCAGAGGTATTGGCAGAGCTCCTCCCGGCAATTAGACGTGGCAGAGCTCCTCGTGGCGATTAGAGGTGGCAGAGCTCCTCGTGGCGATTAGAAGTGGCAGAGCTCCTCCCAGAGATTAGAGGTGGCAAAGGTCCTCATGGCGATTAGAGGTGTCAGAGCTCCTTGTGGCAATTAGAGTTGGCAGAGCTCCTCCCGGCAATTAGAGGTGGCAGAGCTCCTCCCAGCGATTAGAGGTGGCAGACCGCCTCCTGGTGATTAGAAGTGGCAGAGCTCCTCGCGGCGATCAGAGGTTGTGGCAGAGCTCCTCCAGGTGATTAGAGGAGGCAGAGCTCCTCGCGGCGATCAGAGGTTGTGGCAGAGCTCCTCCCGGCGATTAGAGGTGGCAGAGCTCCTCCTGGCGATTAGAGGTGACAGAGCTCCTTGTGGCGATTCGAAGTGGCAGAGCTCCTCCCAGCGATTAGAGGTGGCAGAGCTCCTCGTGGCGATTAGAGGCTGTGGCAGAGCTCCTCCTGGCGGTTGGAGGTGGCAGAGCTCCTCCCGGCAATTAGAGGTAGCAGAGCTCCTCCTGGCGATTAGAGGTGGCAGAGCTCCTCGTGGCGATTAGAGGTGGCAGAGCTCCTTGTGGCAATTAGAGGTGGCAGAGCTCCTCCCGGCAATTAGAGGTGGCAGAGCTCCTCCTGGCGATTAGAAGTGGCAGAGCTCCTCGCGGCGATCAGAGGTTGTGGCAGAGCTCCTCCAGGTGATTAGAGGAGGCAGAGCTCCTCGCGGCGATCAGAGGTTGTGGCAGAGCTCCACCCGGCGATTAGAGGTGGCAGAGCTCCTCCTGGTGATTAGAGGTGGCAGAGCTCCTTGTGGCGATTCGAAGTGGCAGAGCTCCTCCTGGTGATTAGAGGTGGCAGAGCTCCTCCCGGCGATTGGAGGTGGAAGAGGTCCTCATGGCGATTAGAGGTGGCAGAGCTCCTCATGGCGATTAGAGGCTGTGGCAGAGCTCCTCCCGGCGGTTAGAGGTGGCAGAGCTCCTCGCAGCGATCAGAGGTTGTGGCAGAGCTCCTCCCAGCGATTAGAGGTGGCAGACCTCCTCCTGGCGATTAGAGCTGGCAGAGCTCCTCCCGGCAATTAGAGGTGGCAGAGCTCCTCGTGGCGATTAGAGATGGCAGAGCTCCTCATGGCGATTAGAAGTGGCAGAGCTCCTCACAGCGATTAGAGCTGGCAGACCACCTCCCGGCAATTAGAGGTGGCAGAGCTCCTCGTGGCGATTAGAGATGGCAGAGCTCCTCATGGCGATTAGAAGTGGCAGAGCTACTCCCAGCGATTAGAGGTGGCAAAGGTCCTCATGGCGATTAGAGGTGTCAGAGCTCCTTGTGGCAATTAGAGTTGGCAGAGCTCCTCCCGGCAATTAGAGGTGGCAGAGCTCCTCCTGGCAATTAGAAGTGGCAGAGCTCCTCGCGGCGATCAGAGGTTGTGGCAGAGCTCCTCCAGGTGATTAGAGGAGGCAGAGCTCCTCGCGGCGATCAGAGGTTGTGGCAGAGCTCCTCCCGGCGATTAGAGGTGGAAGAGGTCCTCATGGGGATTAGAGGTGGCAGAGCTCCTCGCGGCGATCAGAGGTTGTGGCAGAGCTCCTCCAGGTGATTAGAGGAGGCAGAGCTCCTCGCGGCGATCAGAGGTTGTGGCAGAGCTCCTCCCGGCGATTAGAGGTGGCAGAGCTCCTCCTGGTGATTAGAGGTGGCAGAGCTCCTTGTGGCGATTCGAAGTGGCAGAGCTCCTCCTGGCGATTTAAGGTGACAGAGCTCCTTGTCGTGATTCGAAGTGGCTGAGCTCCTCCCAGCGATTAGAGGTGGCAGAGCTCCTCCTGGCGATTAGGGCTGGCAGAGCTCCTCCCGGCAATTAGAGGTGGTCGAGCTCCTCATGGCGATTAGAAGTGGCAGAGCTCCTCCCAGCGATTAGAGGTGGAAGAGGTCCCCATGGCGATTAGAAGTGGCAGAGCTCCTCGCGGCGATTAGAGGCTGTGGCAGAGCTCCTCCCGGCTGTTAGAGGTGGCAGAGGGTCTCGCGGCGATCAGAGGTTGTGGCAGAGCCCCTCCCGGCAATTAGAGGTGACAGAGCTCCTCCCAGCGATTAGAGGTGGCAGACCGCCTCCTGGTGATTAGAAGTGGCAGAGCTCCTCGCGGCGATCAGAGGTTGTGGCAGAGCTCCTCCAGGTGATTAGAGGAGGCAGAGCTCCTCGCGGCGATCAGAGGTTGTGGCAGAGCTCCTCCCGGCGATTAGAGGTGACAGAGCTCCTTGTGGCGATTCGAAGTGGCAGAGCTCCTCCTGGTGATTAGAGGTGGCAGAGCTCCTCGTGGCGATTAGAGGCTGTGGCAGAGCTCCTCCTGGCGGTTGGAGGTGGCAGAGCTCCTCCCGGCAATTAGAGGTAGCAGAGCTCCTCCTGGCGATTAGAGGTGGCAGAGCTCCTCGTGGCGATTAGAGGTGGCAGAGCTCCTTGTGGCAATTAGAGGTGGCAGAGCTCCTCCCGGCAATTAGAGGTGGCAGAGCTCCTCCTGGCGATTAGAAGTGGCAGAGCTCCTCGCGGCGATCAGAGGTTGTGGCAGAGCTCCTCCAGGTGATTAGAGGAGGCAGAGCTCCTCGCGGCGATCAGAGGTTGTGGCAGAGCTCCACCCGGCGATTAGAGGTGGCAGAGCTCCTCCTGGTGATTAGAGGTGGCAGAGCTCCTTGTGGCGATTCGAAGTGGCAGAGCTCCTCCTGGTGATTAGAGGTGGCAGAGCTCCTCCCGGCGATTGGAGGTGGCGGAGCTCCTCCTGGCGATTAGAGGTGACAGAGCTCCTTGTGGTGATTCGAAGTGGCAGAGCTCCTCCCAGCGATTAGAGGTGGCAGAGCTCCTTGTGGCGATTAGAGGTGGCAGACCTCCTCGTGGCGATTAGAAGTGGCAGAGCTCCTCCCAGCGATTAGAGGTGGAAGAGGTCCTCATGGCGATTAGAGGTGGCAGAGCTCCTCACGGCGATTAGAGGCTGTGGCAGAGCTCCTCCCGGCGGTTAGAGGTGGCAGAGCTCCTCGCAGCGATCAGAGGTTGTGGCAGAGCTCCTCCCAGCGATTAGAGGTGGCAGACCTCCTCCTGGCGATTAGAGCTGGCAGAGCTCCTCCCGGCAATTAGAGGTGGCAGAGCTCCTCGTGGCGATTAGAGGTGGCAGAGCTCCTCCTGGTGATTAGAGTGGCAGAGTTTCTTGTGGCGATTCGAAGTGGCAGAGCTCCTCCTGGTGATTAGAGGTGGCAGAGCTCCTCCCGGCGATTGGAGGTGGCAGAGCTCCTCGTGGCGATTACAGATGGCAGACCTCCTCGTGGCGATTAGAAGTGGCAGAGCTCCTCCCAGCGATTAGAGGTGGCAGAGCTCCTCGCGGCGATTAGAGGCTGTGGCAGAGCTCCTCCTGGCGGTTAGAGGTGGCAGAGCTCCTCCCGGCAATTAGAGGTAGCAGAGCTCCTCCTGGCGATTAGAGGTGGCAGAGCTCCTCCCGGCAATTAGAGGTGGCAGAGCTCCTCCCGGCGATTAGAAGTGGCAGAGCTCCTCGCGGCGATCAGAGGTTGTGGCAGAGCTCCACCCGGCCATTAGAGGTGGCAGAGCTCCTCCTGGTGATTAGAGGTGGCAGAGCTCCTTGTTGCGATTCGAAGTGGCAGAGCTCCTCCTGGTGATTAGAGGTGGCAGAGCTCCTCCCGGCGATTGGAGGTGGCAGAGCTCCTCCTGGCGATTCGAGGTGACAGAGCTCCTTGTGGTGATTCGAAGTGGCAGAGCTCCTCCCAGCGATTAGAGGTGGCAGAGCTCCTCGTGGCGATTAGAGGTGGCAGACCTCCTCGTGGCGATTAGAAGTGGCAGAGCTCCTCCCAGCGATTAGAGGTGGAAGAGGTCCTCATGGCGATTAGAGGTGGCAGAGCTCCTCACGGCGATTAGAGGCTGTGTCAGAGCTCCTCCCGGCGGTTAGAGGTGGCAGAGCTCCTCGCAGCGATCAGAGGTTGTGGCAGAGCTCCTCCCAGCGATTAGATGTGGCAGACCTCCTCCTGGCGATTAGAGCTGGCAGAGCTCCTCCCGGCAATTAGAGGTGGCAGAGCTCCTCGTGGCGATTAGAGATGGCAGAGCTCCTCATGGCGATTAGAAGTGGCAGAGCTCCTCCCAGCGATTAGAGCTGGCAGACCACCTCCCGGCAATTAGAGGTGGCAGAGCTCCTCGTGGCGATTAGAGATGGCAGAGCTCCTCATGGCGATTAGAAGTGGCAGAGCTACTCCCAGCGATTAGAGCTGGCAGAGCACCTCCCGGCAATTAGAGGTGGTCGAGCTCCTCATGGCGATTAGAGGTGGCAGAGCTCCTCCCAGCGATTAGAAGTGGCAGAGCTCCTCCCTGCGATTAGAGGTGGAAGAGGTCCCCATGGCGATTAGAAGTGGCAGAGCTCCTCGCGGCGATTAGAGGCTGTGGCAGAGCTCCTCCCGGCAATTAGAGCTGACAGAGCTCCTCCCAGCGATTAGAGGTGGCAGAGCTCCTCCTGGCGATTAGAGGTGGAAGAGGTCCTCATGGGGATTAGAGGTGGCAGAGCTCCTTGCGGTGATTAGAGGCTGTGGCAGAGCTCCTCCCGGCGGTTAGAGGTGGCAGAGCTCCTCGCGGCGATCAGAGGTTGTGGCAGAGCTCCTCCCGGCAATTAGACGTGGCAGATCTCCTCGTGGCGATTAGAGGTGGCAGAGCTCCTCGTGGCGATCAGAGGTTGTGGCAGAGCTTCTCCCAGCGATTAGAGGTGGCAGAGCTCCTCCTGGCGATTAGAGCTGGCAGAGCTCCTCCCGGCAATTAGACGTGGCAGAGCTCCTCGTGGCGATTAGAGGTGGCAGAGCTCCTCGTGGCGATTAGAAGTGGCAGAGCTCCTCCCAGCGATTAGAGGTGGCAGAGGTCCTCATGGCGATTAGAGATGGCAGAGCTCCTTGTGGCAATTAGAGGTGGCAGAGCTCCTCCTGGCAATTCGAAGTGGCACAGCTCCTCCCGGCGATTAGAGGTGGCAGAGTTCCTCCCGGCAATTAGAGGTGGCAGAGCTCCTCCTGGCGATTAGAGGTGACAGAGCTCCTCCCGGCGATTAGAGGTGGCAGAGCTCCTCGTGGCAATTAGAGGTGGCAGCGCTCCTCCTGGCGATTAGAGCTGGCAGAGCTCCTACCGACAATTAGAGGTGGCAGAGCTCCTCCTGGCGATTAGAGCTGGTAGAGCTCCTCCCGGCAATTAGAGGTGCTTGAGCTCCTCGTGGCGATCAGAGGTGGCAGAGCTCCTCGTGGCGATTAGAAGTGGCAGAGCTCCTCCCAGCGATTAGAAGTGGAAGAGGTCCTCATGGGGATTAGAGGTGGCAGAGCTCCTTGCGGTGATTAGAGGCTGTGGCAGACCTCCTCCCGGCGTTTAGAGGTGGCAGAGCTCCTCGCGGCGATCAGAGGTTGTGGCAGAGCTCCTCCTGGCAATTAGACGTGGCAGAGCTCCTCGTGGCGATTAGAGGTGGCAGAGCTCCTCGTGGCGATTAGAAGTGGCAGAGCTCCTCCCAGCGATTAGAGGTGGAAGAGGTCCTCATGGGGATTAGAGGTGGCAGAGCTCCTTGCGGTGATTAGAGGCTGTGGCAGAGCTCCTCCAGGCGGTTAGAGGTGGCAGAGCTCCTCGCGGCGATCAGAGGTTGTGGCAGAGCTCCTCCCGGCAATTAGACGTGGCAGAGCTCCTCGTGGCGATTAGAGGTGGCAGAGCTCCTCGTGGCGATTAGAAGTGGCAGAGCTCCTCCCAGAGATTAGAGGTGGCAAAGGTCCTCATGGCGATTAGAGGTGTCAGAGCTCCTTGTGGCAATTAGAGTTGGCAGAGCTCCTCCTGGCAATTAGCGGTGGCAGAGCTCCTCCTGGCAATTAGAAGTGGCAGAGCTCCTCGCGGCGATCAGAGGTTGTGGCAGAGCTCCTCCAGGTGATTAGAGGAGGCAGAGCTCCTCGCGGCGATCAGAGGTTGTGGCAGAGCTCCTCCCGGCAATTAGACGTGGCAGAGCTCCTCGTGGCGATTAGAGGTGGCAGAGCTCCTTGTGGCGATTCGAAGTGGCAGAGCTCCTCCTGGTGATTAGAGGTGGCAGAGCTCCTCCCGGCGATTGGAGGTGGCGGAGCTCCTCCTGGCGATTAGAGGTGACAGAGCTCCTTGTGGTGATTCGAAGTGGCAGAGCTCCTCCCAGCGATTAGAGGTGGCAGAGCTCCTTGTGGCGATTAGAGGTGGCAGACCTCCTCGTGGCGATTAGAAGTGGCAGAGCTCCTCCCAGCGATTAGAGGTGGAAGAGGTCCTCATGGCGATTAGAGGTGGCAGAGCTCCTCACGGCGATTAGAGGCTGTGGCAGAGCTCCTCCCGGCGGTTAGAGGTGGCAGAGCTCCTCGCAGCGATCAGAGGTTGTGGCAGAGCTCCTCCCAGCGATTAGAGGTGGCAGACCTCCTCCTGGCGATTAGAGCTGGCAGAGCTCCTCCCGGCAATTAGAGGTGGCAGAGCTCCTCGTGGCGATTAGAGGTGGCAGAGCTCCTCCTGGTGATTAGAGTGGCAGAGTTTCTTGTGGCGATTCGAAGTGGCAGAGCTCCTCCTGGTGATTAGAGGTGGCAGAGCTCCTCCCGGCGATTGGAGGTGGCAGAGCTCCTCGTGGCGATTACAGATGGCAGACCTCCTCGTGGCGATTAGAAGTGGCAGAGCTCCTCCCAGCGATTAGAGGTGGCAGAGCTCCTCGCGGCGATTAGAGGCTGTGGCAGAGCTCCTCCTGGCGGTTAGAGGTGGCAGAGCTCCTCCCGGCAATTAGAGGTAGCAGAGCTCCTCCTGGCGGTTAGAGGTGGCAGAGCTCCTCCCGGCAATTAGAGGTGGCAGAGCTCCTCCCGGCGATTAGAAGTGGCAGAGCTCCTCGCGGCGATCAGAGGTTGTGGCAGAGCTCCACCCGGCGATTAGAGGTGGCAGAGCTCCTCCTGGTGATTAGAGGTGGCAGAGCTCCTTGTTGCGATTCGAAGTGGCAGAGCTCCTCCTGGTGATTAGAGGTGGCAGAGCTCCTCCCGGCGATTGGAGGTGGCAGAGCTCCTCCTGGCGATTCGAGGTGACAGAGCTCCTTGTGGTGATTCGAAGTGGCAGAGCTCCTCCCAGCGATTAGAGGTGGCAGAGCTCCTCGTGGCGATTAGAGGTGGCAGACCTCCTCGTGGCGATTAGAAGTGGCAGAGCTCCTCCCAGCGATTAGAGGTGGAAGAGGTCCTCATGGCGATTAGAGGTGGCAGAGCTCCTCACGGCGATTAGAGGCTGTGTCAGAGCTCCTCCCGGCGGTTAGAGGTGGCAGAGCTCCTCGCAGCGATCAGAGGTTGTGGCAGAGCTCCTCCCAGCGATTAGATGTGGCAGACCTCCTCCTGGCGATTAGAGCTGGCAGAGCTCCTCCCGGCAATTAGAGGTGGCAGAGCTCCTCGTGGCGATTAGAGATGGCAGAGCTCCTCATGGCGATTAGAAGTGGCAGAGCTCCTCCCAGCGATTAGAGCTGGCAGACCACCTCCCGGCAATTAGAGGTGGCAGAGCTCCTCGTGGCGATTAGAGATGGCAGAGCTCCTCATGGCGATTAGAAGTGGCAGAGCTACTCCCAGCGATTAGAGCTGGCAGAGCACCTCCCGGCAATTAGAGGTGGTCGAGCTCCTCATGGCGATTAGAGGTGGCAGAGCTCCTCCCAGCGATTAGAAGTGGCAGAGCTCCTCCCTGCGATTAGAGGTGGAAGAGGTCCCCATGGCGATTAGAAGTGGCAGAGCTCCTCGCGGCGATTAGAGGCTGTGGCAGAGCTCCTCCCGGCAATTAGAGCTGACAGAGCTCCTCCCAGCGATTAGAGGTGGCAGAGCTCCTCCTGGCGATTAGAGGTGGAAGAGGTCCTCATGGGGATTAGAGGTGGCAGAGCTCCTTGCGGTGATTAGAGGCTGTGGCAGAGCTCCTCCCGGCGGTTAGAGGTGGCAGAGCTCCTCGCGGCGATCAGAGGTTGTGGCAGAGCTCCTCCCGGCAATTAGACGTGGCAGATCTCCTCGTGGCGATTAGAGGTGGCAGAGCTCCTCGTGGCGATCAGAGGTTGTGGCAGAGCTTCTCCCAGCGATTAGAGGTGGCAGAGCTCCTCCTGGCGATTAGAGCTGGCAGAGCTCCTCCCGGCAATTAGACGTGGCAGAGCTCCTCGTGGCGATTAGAGGTGGCAGAGCTCCTCGTGGCGATTAGAAGTGGCAGAGCTCCTCCCAGCGATTAGAGGTGGCAGAGGTCCTCATGGCGATTAGAGATGGCAGAGCTCCTTGTGGCAATTAGAGGTGGCAGAGCTCCTCCTGGCAATTCGAAGTGGCACAGCTCCTCCCGGCGATTAGAGGTGGCAGAGTTCCTCCCGGCAATTAGAGGTGGCAGAGCTCCTCCTGGCGATTAGAGGTGACAGAGCTCCTCCCGGCGATTAGAGGTGGCAGAGCTCCTCGTGGCAATTAGAGGTGGCAGCGCTCCTCCTGGCGATTAGAGCTGGCAGAGCTCCTACCGACAATTAGAGGTGGCAGAGCTCCTCCTGGCGATTAGAGCTGGTAGAGCTCCTCCCGGCAATTAGAGGTGCTTGAGCTCCTCGTGGCGATCAGAGGTGGCAGAGCTCCTCGTGGCGATTAGAAGTGGCAGAGCTCCTCCCAGCGATTAGAAGTGGAAGAGGTCCTCATGGGGATTAGAGGTGGCAGAGCTCCTTGCGGTGATTAGAGGCTGTGGCAGACCTCCTCCCGGCGTTTAGAGGTGGCAGAGCTCCTCGCGGCGATCAGAGGTTGTGGCAGAGCTCCTCCTGGCAATTAGACGTGGCAGAGCTCCTCGTGGCGATTAGAGGTGGCAGAGCTCCTCGTGGCGATTAGAAGTGGCAGAGCTCCTCCCAGCGATTAGAGGTGGAAGAGGTCCTCATGGGGATTAGAGGTGGCAGAGCTCCTTGCGGTGATTAGAGGCTGTGGCAGAGCTCCTCCAGGCGGTTAGAGGTGGCAGAGCTCCTCGCGGCGATCAGAGGTTGTGGCAGAGCTCCTCCCGGCAATTAGACGTGGCAGAGCTCCTCGTGGCGATTAGAGGTGGCAGAGCTCCTCGTGGCGATTAGAAGTGGCAGAGCTCCTCCCAGAGATTAGAGGTGGCAAAGGTCCTCATGGCGATTAGAGGTGTCAGAGCTCCTTGTGGCAATTAGAGTTGGCAGAGCTCCTCCTGGCAATTAGCGGTGGCAGAGCTCCTCCTGGCAATTAGAAGTGGCAGAGCTCCTCGCGGCGATCAGAGGTTGTGGCAGAGCTCCTCCAGGTGATTAGAGGAGGCAGAGCTCCTCGCGGCGATCAGAGGTTGTGGCAGAGCTCCTCCCGGCAATTAGACGTGGCAGAGCTCCTCGTGGCGATTAGAGGTGGCAGAGCTCCTCGTGGCGATTAGAAGTGGCAGAGCTCCTCCCAGCGATTAGAGGTGGAAGAGGTCCTCATGGCGATTAGAGGTGGCAGAGCTCCTCACGGCGATTAGAGGCTGTGGCAGAGCTCCTCCCGGCGGTTAGAGGTGGCAGAGCTCCTCGCAGCGATCAGAGGTTGTGGCAGAGCTCCTCCCAGCGATTAGAGGTGGCAGACCTCCTCCTGGCGATTAGAGCTGGCAGAGCTCCTCCCGGCAATTAGAGGTGGCAGAGCTCCTCGTGGCGATTAGAGGTGGCAGAGCTCCTCCTGGTGATTAGAGTGGCAGAGTTTCTTGTGGCGATTCGAAGTGGCAGAGCTCCTCCTGGTGATTAGAGGTGGCAGAGCTCCTCCCGGCGATTGGAGGTGGCAGAGCTCCTCGTGGCGATTACAGATGGCAGACCTCCTCGTGGCGATTAGAAGTGGCAGAGCTCCTCCCAGCGATTAGAGGTGGCAGAGCTCCTCGCGGCGATTAGAGGCTGTGGCAGAGCTCCTCCTGGCGGTTAGAGGTGGCAGAGCTCCTCCCGGCAATTAGAGGTAGCAGAGCTCCTCCTGGCGGTTAGAGGTGGCAGAGCTCCTCCCGGCAATTAGAGGTGGCAGAGCTCCTCCCGGCGATTAGAAGTGGCAGAGCTCCTCGCGGCGATCAGAGGTTGTGGCAGAGCTCCACCCGGCGATTAGAGGTGGCAGAGCTCCTCCTGGTGATTAGAGGTGGCAGAGCTCCTTGTTGCGATTCGAAGTGGCAGAGCTCCTCCTGGTGATTAGAGGTGGCAGAGCTCCTCCCGGCGATTGGAGGTGGCAGAGCTCCTCCTGGCGATTCGAGGTGACAGAGCTCCTTGTGGTGATTCGAAGTGGCAGAGCTCCTCCCAGCGATTAGAGGTGGCAGAGCTCCTCGTGGCGATTAGAGGTGGCAGACCTCCTCGTGGCGATTAGAAGTGGCAGAGCTCCTCCCAGCGATTAGAGGTGGAAGAGGTCCTCATGGCGATTAGAGGTGGCAGAGCTCCTCACGGCGATTAGAGGCTGTGGCAGAGCTCCTCCCGGCGGTTAGAGGTGGCAGAGCTCCTCGCAGCGATCAGAGGTTGTGGCAGAGCTCCTCCCAGCGATTAGATGTGGCAGACCTCCTCCTGGCGATTAGAGCTGGCAGAGCTCCTCCCGGCAATTAGAGGTGGCAGAGCTCCTCGTGGCGATTAGAGATGGCAGAGCTCCTCATGGCGATTAGAAGTGGCAGAGCTCCTCCCAGCGATTAGAGCTGGCAGACCACCTCCCGGCAATTAGAGGTGGCAGAGCTCCTCGTGGCGATTAGAGATGGCAGAGCTCCTCATGGCGATTAGAAGTGGCAGAGCTACTCCCAGCGATTAGAGCTGGCAGAGCACCTCCCGGCAATTAGAGGTGGTCGAGCTCCTCATGGCGATTAGAGGTGGCAGAGCTCCTCCCAGCGATTAGAAGTGGCAGAGCTCCTCCCTGCGATTAGAGGTGGAAGAGGTCCCCATGGCGATTAGAAGTGGCAGAGCTCCTCGCGGCGATTAGAGGCTGTGGCAGAGCTCCTCCCGGCAATTAGAGCTGACAGAGCTCCTCCCAGCGATTAGAGGTGGCAGAGCTCCTCCTGGCGATTAGAGGTGGAAGAGGTCCTCATGGGGATTAGAGGTGGCAGAGCTCCTTGCGGTGATTAGAGGCTGTGGCAGAGCTCCTCCCGGCGGTTAGAGGTGGCAGAGCTCCTCGCGGCGATCAGAGGTTGTGGCAGAGCTCCTCCCGGCAATTAGACGTGGCAGATCTCCTCGTGGCGATTAGAGGTGGCAGAGCTCCTCGTGGCGATCAGAGGTTGTGGCAGAGCTTCTCCCAGCGATTAGAGGTGGCAGAGCTCCTCCTGGCGATTAGAGCTGGCAGAGCTCCTCCCGGCAATTAGACGTGGCAGAGCTCCTCGTGGCGATTAGAGGTGGCAGAGCTCCTCGTGGCGATTAGAAGTGGCAGAGCTCCTCCCAGCGATTAGAGGTGGCAGAGGTCCTCATGGCGATTAGAGATGGCAGAGCTCCTTGTGGCAATTAGAGGTGGCAGAGCTCCTCCTGGCAATTCGAAGTGGCACAGCTCCTCCCGGCGATTAGAGGTGGCAGAGTTCCTCCCGGCAATTAGAGGTGGCAGAGCTCCTCCTGGCGATTAGAGGTGACAGAGCTCCTCCCGGCGATTAGAGGTGGCAGAGCTCCTCGTGGCAATTAGAGGTGGCAGCGCTCCTCCTGGCGATTAGAGCTGGCAGAGCTCCTACCGACAATTAGAGGTGGCAGAGCTCCTCCTGGCGATTAGAGCTGGTAGAGCTCCTCCCGGCAATTAGAGGTGCTTGAGCTCCTCGTGGCGATCAGAGGTGGCAGAGCTCCTCGTGGCGATTAGAAGTGGCAGAGCTCCTCCCAGCGATTAGAAGTGGAAGAGGTCCTCATGGGGATTAGAGGTGGCAGAGCTCCTTGCGGTGATTAGAGGCTGTGGCAGACCTCCTCCCGGCGTTTAGAGGTGGCAGAGCTCCTCGCGGCGATCAGAGGTTGTGGCAGAGCTCCTCCTGGCAATTAGACGTGGCAGAGCTCCTCGTGGCGATTAGAGGTGGCAGAGCTCCTCGTGGCGATTAGAAGTGGCAGAGCTCCTCCCAGCGATTAGAGGTGGAAGAGGTCCTCATGGGGATTAGAGGTGGCAGAGCTCCTTGCGGTGATTAGAGGCTGTGGCAGAGCTCCTCCAGGCGGTTAGAGGTGGCAGAGCTCCTCGCGGCGATCAGAGGTTGTGGCAGAGCTCCTCCCGGCAATTAGACGTGGCAGAGCTCCTCGTGGCGATTAGAGGTGGCAGAGCTCCTCGTGGCGATTAGAAGTGGCAGAGCTCCTCCCAGAGATTAGAGGTGGCAAAGGTCCTCATGGCGATTAGAGGTGTCAGAGCTCCTTGTGGCAATTAGAGTTGGCAGAGCTCCTCCTGGCAATTAGCGGTGGCAGAGCTCCTCCTGGCAATTAGAAGTGGCAGAGCTCCTCGCGGCGATCAGAGGTTGTGGCAGAGCTCCTCCAGGTGATTAGAGGAGGCAGAGCTCCTCGCGGCGATCAGAGGTTGTGGCAGAGCTCCTCCCGGCAATTAGACGTGGCAGAGCTCCTCGTGGCGATTAGAGGTGGCAGAGCTCCTCGTGGCGATTAGAAGTGGCAGAGCTCCTCCCAGAGATTAGAGGTGGCAAAGGTCCTCATGGCGATTAGAGGTGTCAGAGCTCCTTGTGGCAATTAGAGTTGGCAGAGCTCCTCCCGGCAATGAGAGGTGGCAGAGCTCCTCCTGGCAATTAGAAGTGGCAGAGCTCCTCGCGGCGATCAGAGGTTGTGGCAGAGCTCCTCCAGGTGATTAGAGGAGGCAGAGCTCCTCGCGGCGATCAGAGGTTGTGGCAGAGCTCCTCCCGGCGATTAGAGGTGGAAGAGGTCCTCATGGGGATTAGAGGTGGCAGAGCTCCTCGCGGCGATCAGAGGTTGTGGCAGAGCTCCTCCAGGTGATTAGAGGAGGCAGAGCTCCTCGCGGCGATCAGAGGTTGTGGCAGAGCTCCTCCCGGCGATTAGAGGTGGCAGAGCTCCTCCTGGTGATTAGAGGTGGCAGAGCTCCTTGTGGCGATTCGAAGTGGCAGAGCTCCTCCTGGCGATTTAAGGTGACAGAGCTCCTTGTCGTGATTCGAAGTGGCAGAGCTCCTCCCAGCGATTAGAGGTGGCAGAGCTCCTCCTGGCGATTAGGGCTGGCAGAGCTCCTCCCAGCGATTAGAGGTGGAAGAGGTCCCCATGGCGATTAGAAGTGGCAGAGCTCCTCGCGGCGATTAGAGGCTGTGGCAGAGCTCCTCCCGGCTGTTAGAGGTGGCAGAGGGTCTCGCGGCGATCAGAGGTTGTGGCAGAGCCCCTCCCGGCAATTAGAGGTGACAGAGCTCCTCCCAGCGATTAGAGGTGGCAGACCGCCTCCTGGTGATTAGAAGTGGCAGAGCTCCTCGCGGCGATCAGAGGTTGTGGCAGAGCTCCTCCAGGTGATTAGAGGAGGCAGAGCTCCTCGCGGCGATCAGAGGTTGTGGCAGAGCTCCTCCCGGCGATTAGAGGTGACAGAGCTCCTTGTGGCGATTCGAAGTGGCAGAGCTCCTCCCAGCGATTAGAGGTGGCAGAGCTCCTCGTGGCGATTAGAGGCTGTGGCAGAGCTCCTCCTGGCGGTTGGAGGTGGCAGAGCTCCTCCCGGCAATTAGAGGTAGCAGAGCTCCTCCTGGCGATTAGAGGTGGCAGAGCTCCTCGTGGCGATTAGAGGTGGCAGAGCTCCTTGTGGCAATTAGAGGTGGCAGAGCTCCTCCCGGCAATTAGAGGTGGCAGAGCTCCTCCTGGCGATTAGAAGTGGCAGAGCTCCTCGCGGCGATCAGAGGTTGTGGCAGAGCTCCTCCAGGTGATTAGAGGAGGCAGAGCTCCTCGCGGCGATCAGAGGTTGTGGCAGAGCTCCACCCGGCGATTAGAGGTGGCAGAGCTCCTCCTGGTGATTAGAGGTGGCAGAGCTCCTTGTGGCGATTCGAAGTGGCAGAGCTCCTCCTGGTGATTAGAGGTGGCAGAGCTCCTCCCGGCGATTGGAGGTGGCGGAGCTCCTCCTGGCGATTAGAGGTGACAGAGCTCCTTGTGGTGATTCGAAGTGGCAGAGCTCCTCCCAGCGATTAGAGGTGGCAGAGCTCCTTGTGGCGATTAGAGGTGGCAGACCTCCTCGTGGCGATTAGAAGTGGCAGAGCTCCTCCCAGCGATTAGAGGTGGAAGAGGTCCTCATGGCGATTAGAGGTGGCAGAGCTCCTCACGGCGATTAGAGGCTGTGGCAGAGCTCCTCCCGGCGGTTAGAGGTGGCAGAGCTCCTCGCAGCGATCAGAGGTTGTGGCAGAGCTCCTCCCAGCGATTAGAGGTGGCAGACCTCCTCCTGGCGATTAGAGCTGGCAGAGCTCCTCCCGGCAATTAGAGGTGGCAGAGCTCCTCGTGGCGATTAGAGGTGGCAGAGCTCCTCCTGGTGATTAGAGTGGCAGAGTTTCTTGTGGCGATTCGAAGTGGCAGAGCTCCTCCTGGTGATTAGAGGTGGCAGAGCTCCTCCCGGCGATTGGAGGTGGCAGAGCTCCTCGTGGCGATTACAGATGGCAGACCTCCTCGTGGCGATTAGAAGTGGCAGAGCTCCTCCCAGCGATTAGAGGTGGCAGAGCTCCTCGCGGCGATTAGAGGCTGTGGCAGAGCTCCTCCTGGCGGTTAGAGGTGGCAGAGCTCCTCCCGGCAATTAGAGGTAGCAGAGCTCCTCCTGGCGATTAGAGGTGGCAGAGCTCCTCGTGGCAATTAGAGGTGGCAGAGCTCCTTGTGGCAATTAGAGGTGGCAGAGCTCCTCCCGGCAATTAGAGGTGGCAGAGCTCCTCCCGGCGATTAGAAGTGGCAGAGCTCCTCGCGGCGATCAGAGGTTGTGGCAGAGCTCCACCCGGCGATTAGAGGTGGCAGAGCTCCTCCTGGTGATTAGAGGTGGCAGAGCTCCTTGTTGCGATTCGAAGTGGCAGAGCTCCTCCTGGTGATTAGAGGTGGCAGAGCTCCTCCCGGCGATTGGAGGTGGCAGAGCTCCTCCTGGCGATTCGAGGTGACAGAGCTCCTTGTGGTGATTCGAAGTGGCAGAGCTCCTCCCAGCGATTAGAGGTGGCAGAGCTCCTCGTGGCGATTAGAGGTGGCAGACCTCCTCGTGGCGATTAGAAGTGGCAGAGCTCCTCCCAGCGATTAGAGGTGGAAGAGGTCCTCATGGCGATTAGAGGTGGCAGAGCTCCTCACGGCGATTAGAGGCTGTGGCAGAGCTCCTCCCGGCGGTTAGAGGTGGCAGAGCTCCTCGCAGCGATCAGAGGTTGTGGCAGAGCTCCTCCCAGCGATTAGAGGTGGCAGACCTCCTCCTGGCGATTAGAGCTGGCAGAGCTCCTCCCGGCAATTAGAGGTGGCAGAGCTCCTCGTGGCGATTAGAGATGGCAGAGCTCCTCATGGCGATTAGAAGTGGCAGAGCTCCTCCCAGCGATTAGAGCTGGCAGACCACCTCTCGGCAATTAGAGGTGGCAGAGCTCCTCGTGGCGATTAGAGATGGCAGAGCTCCTCATGGCGATTAGAAGTGGCAGAGCTACTCCCAGCGATTAGAGCTGGCAGAGCACCTCCCGGCAATTAGAGGTGGTCGAGCTCCTCATGGCGATTAGAGGTGGCAGAGCTCCTCCCAGCGATTAGAAGTGGCAGAGCTCCTCCCTGCGATTAGAGGTGGAAGAGGTCCCCATGGCGATTAGAAGTGGCAGAGCTCCTCGCGGCGATTAGAGGCTGTGGCAGAGCTCCTCCCGGCAATTAGAGCTGACAGAGCTCCTCCCAGCGATTAGAGGTGGCAGAGCTCCTCCTGGCGATTAGAGGTGGAAGAGGTCCTCATGGGGATTAGAGGTGGCAGAGCTCCTTGCGGTGATTAGAGGCTGTGGCAGAGCTCCTCCCGGCGGTTAGAGGTGGCAGAGCTCCTCGCGGCGATCAGAGGTTGTGGCAGAGCTCCTCCCGGCAATTAGACGTGGCAGATCTCCTCGTGGCGATTAGAGGTGGCAGAGCTCCTCGTGGCGATCAGAGGTTGTGGCAGAGCTTCTCCCAGCGATTAGAGGTGGCAGAGCTCCTCCTGGCGATTAGAGCTGGCAGAGCTCCTCCCGGCAATTAGACGTGGCAGAGCTCCTCGTGGCGATTAGAGGTGGCAGAGCTCCTCCTGGCAATTAGAGCTGGTAGAGCTCCTCCCGGCAATTAGAGGTGCTTGAGCTCCTCATGGCGATTAGAGATGGCAGAGCTCCTTGTGGCAATTAGAGGTGGCAGAGCTCCTCCTGGCAATTCGAAGTGGCACAGCTCCTCCCGGCGATTAGAGGTGGCAGAGTTCCTCCCGGCAATTAGAGGTGGCAGAGCTCCTCCTGGCGATTAGAGGTGACAGAGCTCCTCCCGGCGATTAGAGGTGGCAGAGCTCCTCGTGGCAATTAGAGGTGGCAGCGCTCCTCCTGGCGATTAGAGCTGGCAGAGCTCCTACCGACAATTAGAGGTGGCAGAGCTCCTCCTGGCGATTAGAGCTGGTAGAGCTCCTCCCGGCAATTAGAGGTGCTTGAGCTCCTCGTGGCGATCAGAGGTGGCAGAGCTCCTCGTGGCGATTAGAAGTGGCAGAGCTCCTCCCAGCGATTAGAAGTGGAAGAGGTCCTCATGGGGATTAGAGGTGGCAGAGCTCCTTGCGGTGATTAGAGGCTGTGGCAGACCTCCTCCCGGCGTTTAGAGGTGGCAGAGCTCCTCGCGGCGATCAGAGGTTGTGGCAGAGCTCCTCCTGGCAATTAGACGTGGCAGAGCTCCTCGTGGCGATTAGAGGTGGCAGAGCTCCTCGTGGCGATTAGAAGTGGCAGAGCTCCTCCCAGCGATTAGAGGTGGAAGAGGTCCTCATGGGGATTAGAGGTGGCAGAGCTCCTTGCGGTGATTAGAGGCTGTGGCAGAGCTCCTCCAGGCGGTTAGAGGTGGCAGAGCTCCTCGCGGCGATCAGAGGTTGTGGCAGAGCTCCTCCCGGCAATTAGACGTGGCAGAGCTCCTCGTGGCGATTAGAGGTGGCAGAGCTCCTCGTGGCGATTAGAAGTGGCAGAGCTCCTCCCAGAGATTAGAGGTGGCAAAGGTCCTCATGGCGATTAGAGGTGTCAGAGCTCCTTGTGGCAATTAGAGTTGGCAGAGCTCCTCCCGGCAATTAGAGGTGGCAGAGCTCCTCCTGGCAATTAGAAGTGGCAGAGCTCCTCGCGGCGATCAGAGGTTGTGGCAGAGCTCCTCCAGGTGATTAGAGGAGGCAGAGCTCCTCGCGGCGATCAGAGGTTGTGGCAGAGCTCCTCCCGGCAATTAGACGTGGCAGAGCTCCTCATGGCGATTAGAGGTGGCAGAGCTCCTCGTGGCGATTAGAAGTGGCAGAGCTCCTCCCAGAGATTAGAGGTGGCAAAGGTCCTCATGGCGATTAGAGGTGTCAGAGCTCCTTGTGGCAATTAGAGTTGGCAGAGCTCCTCCCGGCAATGAGAGGTGGCAGAGCTCCTCCTGGCAATTAGAAGTGGCAGAGCTCCTCGCGGCGATCAGAGGTTGTGGCAGAGCTCCTCCCGGCGATTAGAGGTGGAAGAGGTCCTCATGGGGATTAGAGGTGGCAGAGCTCCTCGCGGCGATCAGAGGTTGTGGCAGAGCTCCTCCAGGTGATTAGAGGAGGCAGAGCTCCTCGCGGCGATCAGAGGTTGTGGCAGAGCTCCTCCCGGCGATTAGAGGTGGCAGAGCTCCTCCAGGTGATTAGAGGAGGCAGAGCTCCTCGCGGCGATCAGAGGTTGTGACAGAGCTCCTCCCGGCGATTAGAGGTGACAGAGCTCCTTGTGGCGATTCGAAGTGGCAGAGCTCCTCCCAGCGATTAGAGGTGGCAGAGCTCCTCGTGGCGATTAGAGGCTGTGGCAGAGCTCCTCCTGGCGGTTGGAGGTGGCAGAGCTCCTCCCGGCAATTAGAGGTAGCAGAGCTCCTCCTGGCGATTAGAGGTGGCAGAGCTCCTCGTGGCGATTAGAGGTGGCAGAGCTCCTTGTGGCAATTAGAGGTGGCAGAGCTCCTCCCGGCAATTAGAGGTGGCAGAGCTCCTCCTGGCGATTAGAAGTGGCAGAGCTCCTCGCGGCGATCAGAGGTTGTGGCAGAGCTCCTCCAGGTGATTAGAGGAGGCAGAGCTCCTCGCGGCGATCAGAGGTTGTGGCAGAGCTCCACCCGGCGATTAGAGGTGGCAGAGCTCCTCCTGGTGATTAGAGGTGGCAGAGCTCCTTGTGGCGATTCGAAGTGGCAGAGCTCCTCCTGGTGATTAGAGGTGGCAGAGCTCCTCCCGGCGATTGGAGGTGGCGGAGCTCCTCCTGGCGATTAGAGGTGACAGAGCTCCTTGTGGTGATTCGAAGTGGCAGAGCTCCTCCCAGCGATTAGAGGTGGCAGAGCTCCTTGTGGCGATTAGAGGTGGCAGACCTCCTCGTGGCGATTAGAAGTGGCAGAGCTCCTCCCAGCGATTAGAGGTGGAAGAGGTCCTCATGGCGATTAGAGGTGGCAGAGCTCCTCACGGCGATTAGAGGCTGTGGCAGAGCTCCTCCCGGCGGTTAGAGGTGGTAGAGCTCCTCGCAGCGATCAGAGGTTGTGGCAGAGCTCCTCCCAGCGATTAGAGGTGGCAGACCTCCTCCTGGCGATTAGAGCTGGCAGAGCTCCTCCCGGCAATTAGAGGTGGCAGAGCTCCTCGTGGCGATTAGAGGTGGCAGAGCTCCTCCTGGTGATTAGAGTGGCAGAGTTTCTTGTGGCGATTCGAAGTGGCAGAGCTCCTCCTGGTGATTAGAGGTGGCAGAGCTCCTCCCGGCGATTGGAGGTGGCAGAGCTCCTCGTGGCGATTACAGATGGCAGACCTCCTCGTGGCGATTAGAAGTGGCAGAGCTCCTCCCAGCGATTAGAGGTGGCAGAGCTCCTCGCGGCGATTAGAGGCTGTGGCAGAGCTCCTCCTGGCGGTTAGAGGTGGCAGAGCTCCTCCCGGCAATTAGAGGTAGCAGAGCTCCTCCTGGCGATTAGAGGTGGCAGAGCTCCTCGTGGCAATTAGAGGTGGCAGAGCTCCTCCCGGCGATTAGAAGTGGCAGAGCTCCTCCCGGCAATTAGAGGTGGCAGAGCTCCTCCCGGCGATTAGAAGTGGCAGAGCTCCTCGCGGCGATCAGAGGTTGTGGCAGAGCTCCACCCGGCGATTAGAGGTGGCAGAGCTCCTCCTGGTGATTAGAGGTGGCAGAGCTCCTTGTTGCGATTCGAAGTGGCAGAGCTCCTCCTGGTGATTAGAGGTGGCAGAGCTCCTCCCGGCGATTGGAGGTGGCAGAGCTCCTCCTGGCGATTCGAGGTGACAGAGCTCCTTGTGGTGATTCGAAGTGGCAGAGCTCCTCCCAGCGATTAGAGGTGGCAGAGCTCCTCGTGGCGATTAGAGGTGGCAGACCTCCTCGTGGCGATTAGAAGTGGCAGAGCTCCTCCCAGCGATTAGAGGTGGAAGAGGTCCTCATGGCGATTAGAGGTGGCAGAGCTCCTCACGGCGATTAGAGGCTGTGGCAGAGCTCCTCCCGGCGGTTAGAGGTGGCAGAGCTCCTCGCAGCGATCAGAGGTTGTGGCAGAGCTCCTCCCAGCGATTAGAGGTGGCAGACCTCCTCCTGGCGATTAGAGCTGGCAGAGCTCCTCCCGGCAATTAGAGGTGGCAGAGCTCCTCGTGGCGATTAGAGATGGCAGAGCTCCTCATGGCGATTAGAAGTGGCAGAGCTCCTCCCAGCGATTAGAGCTGGCAGACCACCTCCCGGCAATTAGAGGTGGCAGAGCTCCTCGTGGCGATTAGAGATGGCAGAGCTCCTCATGGCGATTAGAAGTGGCAGAGCTACTCCCAGCGATTAGAGCTGGCAGAGCACCTCCCGGCAATTAGAGGTGGTCGAGCTCCTCATGGCGATTAGAGGTGGCAGAGCTCCTCCCAGCGATTAGAAGTGGCAGAGCTCCTCCCTGCGATTAGAGGTGGAAGAGGTCCCCATGGCGATTAGAAGTGGCAGAGCTCCTCGCGGCGATTAGAGGCTGTGGCAGAGCTCCTCCCGGCAATTAGAGCTGACAGAGCTCCTCCCAGCGATTAGAGGTGGCAGAGCTCCTCCTGGCGATTAGAGGTGGAAGAGGTCCTCATGGGGATTAGAGGTGGCAGAGCTCCTTGCGGTGATTAGAGGCTGTGGCAGAGCTCCTCCCGGCGGTTAGAGGTGGCAGAGCTCCTCGCGGCGATCAGAGGTTGTGGCAGAGCTCCTCCCGGCAATTAGACGTGGCAGATCTCCTCGTGGCGATTAGAGGTGGCAGAGCTCCTCGTGGCGATCAGAGGTTGTGGCAGAGCTTCTCCCAGCGATTAGAGGTGGCAGAGCTCCTCCTGGCGATTAGAGCTGGCAGAGCTCCTCCCGGCAATTAGACGTGGCAGAGCTCCTCGTGGCGATTAGAGGTGGCAGAGCTCCTCGTGGCGATTAGAAGTGGCAGAGCTCCTCCCAGCGATTAGAGGTGGCAGAGGTCCTCATGGCGATTAGAGATGGCAGAGCTCCTTGTGGCAATTAGAGGTGGCAGAGCTCCTCCTGGCAATTCGAAGTGGCACAGCTCCTCCCGGCGATTAGAGGTGGCAGAGTTCCTCCCGGCAATTAGAGGTGGCAGAGCTCCTCCTGGCGATTAGAGGTGACAGAGCTCCTCCCGGCGATTAGAGGTGGCAGAGCTCCTCGTGGCAATTAGAGGTGGCAGCGCTCCTCCTGGCGATTAGAGCTGGCAGAGCTCCTACCAACAATTAGAGGTGGCAGAGCTCCTCCTGGCGATTAGAGCTGGTAGAGCTCCTCCCGGCAATTAGAGGTGCTTGAGCTCCTCGTGGCGATCAGAGGTGGCAGAGCTCCTCGTGGCGATTAGAAGTGGCAGAGCTCCTCCCAGCGATTAGAAGTGGAAGAGGTCCTCATGGGGATTAGAGGTGGCAGAGCTCCTTGCGGTGATTAGAGGCTGTGGCAGACCTCCTCCCGGCGTTTAGAGGTGGCAGAGCTCCTCGCGGCGATCAGAGGTTGTGGCAGAGCTCCTCCTGGCAATTAGACGTGGCAGAGCTCCTCGTGGCGATTAGAGGTGGCAGAGCTCCTCGTGGCGATTAGAAGTGGCAGAGCTCCTCCCAGCGATTAGAGGTGGAAGAGGTCCTCATGGGGATTAGAGGTGGCAGAGCTCCTTGCGGTGATTAGAGGCTGTGGCAGAGCTCCTCCAGGCGGTTAGAGGTGGCAGAGCTCCTCGCGGCGATCAGAGGTTGTGGCAGAGCTCCTCCCGGCAATTAGACGTGGCAGAGCTCCTCGTGGCGATTAGAGGTGGCAGAGCTCCTCGTGGCGATTAGAAGTGGCAGAGCTCCTCCCAGAGATTAGAGGTGGCAAAGGTCCTCATGGCGATTAGAGGTGTCAGAGCTCCTTGTGGCAATTAGAGTTGGCAGAGCTCCTCCCGGCAATTAGAGGTGGCAGAGCTCCTCCTGGCAATTAGAAGTGGCAGAGCTCCTCGCGGCGATCAGAGGTTGTGGCAGAGCTCCTCCAGGTGATTAGAGGAGGCAGAGCTCCTCGCGGCGATCAGAGGTTGTGGCAGAGCTCCTCCCGGCGATTAGAGGTGGCAGAGCTCCTCCTGGTGATTAGAGGTGGCAGAGCTCCTTGTGGCGATTCGAAGTGGCAGAGCTCCTCCTGGCGATTTAAGGTGACAGAGCTCCTTGTCGTGATTCGAAGTGGCAGAGCTCCTCCCAGCGATTAGAGGTGGCAGAGCTCCTCCTGGCGATTAGGGCTGGCAGAGCTCCTCCCGGCAATTAGAGGTGGTCGAGCTCCTCATGGCGATTAGAGGTGGCAGAGCTCCTCCCAGCGATTAGAAGTGGCAGAGCTCCTCCCTGCGATTAGAGGTGGAAGAGGTCCCCATGGCGATTAGAAGTGGCAGAGCTCCTCGCGGCAATTAGAGGCTGTGGCAGAGCTCCTCCCGGCAATTAGAGCTGACAGAGCTCCTCCCAGCGATTAGAGGTGGCAGAGCTCCTCCTGGCGATTAGAGGTGGAAGAGGTCCTCATGGGGATTAGAGGTGGCAGAGCTCCTTGCGGTGATTAGAGGCTGTGGCAGAGCTCCTCCCGGCGGTTAGAGGTGGCAGAGCTCCTCGCGGCAATCAGAGGTTGTGGCAGAGCTCCTCCCGGCAATTAGACGTGGCAGATCTCCTCGTGGCGATTAGAGGTGGCAGAGCTCCTCGTGGCGATCAGAGGTTGTGGCAGAGCTCCTCCCAGCGATTAGAGGTGGCAGACCTCCTCCTGGCGATTAGAGCTGGCAGAGCTCCTCCCGGCAATTAGACGTGGCAGAGCTCCTCGTGGCGATTAGAGGTGGCAGAGGTCCTCATGGCGATTAGAGATGGCAGAGCTCCTTGTGGCAATTAGAGGTGGCAGAGCTCCTCCTGGCAATTCGAAGTGGCACAGCTCCTCCCGGCGATTAGAGGTGGCAGAGTTCCTCCCGGCAATTAGAGGTGGCAGAGCTCCTCCTGGCGATTAGAGGTGACAGAGCTCCTCCCGGCGATTAGAGGTGGCAGAGCTCCTCGTGGCAATTAGAGGTGGCAGCGCTCCTCCTGGCGATTAGAGCTGGCAGAGCTCCTACCGACAATTAGAGGTGGCAGAGCTCCTCCTGGCGATTAGAGCTGGTAGAGCTCCTCCCGGCAATTAGAGGTGCTTGAGCTCCTCGTGGCGATCAGAGGTGGCAGAGCTCCTCCCAGCGATTAGAAGTGGAAGAGGTCCTCATGGGGATTAGAGGTGGCAGAGCTCCTTGCGGTGATTAGAGGCTGTGGCAGACCTCCTCCCGGCGTTTAGAGGTGGCAGAGCTCCTCGCGGCGATCAGAGGTTGTGGCAGAGCTCCTCCTGGCAATTAGACGTGGCAGAGCTCCTCGTGGCGATTAGAGGTGGCAGAGCTCCTCACGGCGATTAGAGGCTGTGGCAGAGCTCCTCCCAGCGATTAGAGGTGGAAGAGGTCCCCATGGCGATTAGAAGTGGCAGAGCTCCTCGCGGCGATTAGAGGCTGTGGCAGAGCTCCTCCCGGCTGTTAGAGGTGGCAGAGGGTCTCGCGGCGATCAGAGGTTGTGGCAGAGCTCCTCCCGGCAATTAGAGGTGACAGAGCTCCTCCCAGCGATTAGAGGTGGCAGACCGCCTCCTGGTGATTAGAAGTGGCAGAGCTCCTCGCGGCGATCAGAGGTTGTGGCAGAGCTCCTCCAGGTGATTAGAGGAGGCAGAGCTCCTTGTGGCGATTCGAAGTGGCAGAGCTCCTCCTGGTGATTAGAGGTGGCAGAGCTCCTCCCGGCGATTGGAGGTGGCAGAGCTCCTCCTGGCGATTCGAGGTGACAGAGCTCCTTGTGGTGATTCGAAGTGGCAGAGCTCCTCCCAGCGATTAGAGGTGGCAGAGCTCCTCGTGGCGATTAGAGGTGGCAGACCTCCTCGTGGCGATTAGAAGTGGCAGAGCTCCTCCCAGCGATTAGAGGTGGAAGAGGTCCTCATGGCGATTAGAGGTGGCAGAGCTCCTCGCGGCGATTAGAGGCTGTGGCAGAGCTCCTCCCGGCGGTTAGTGGTGGCAGAGCTCCTCGCAGCGATCAGAGGTTGTGGCAGACCTCCTCCCGGCGATTAGAGGTGACAGAGCTCCTCCCAGCGATTAGAGGTGGCAGAGCTCCTCCTGGCGATTAGAGCTGGCAGAGCTCCTCCCGGCAATTAGACGTGGCAGAGTTCCTCGTGGCGATTAGAGATGGCAGAGCTCCTCATGGCGATTAGAAGTGGCAGAGCTCCTCCCAGCGATTAGAGCTGGCAGAGCACCTCCCGGCAATTAGAGGTGGTCAAGCTCCTCCTGGCGATTAGAGGTGGCAGAGCTCCTCCCAGCGATTAGAAGTGGCAGAGCTCCTCCCTGCGATTAGAGGTGGAAGAGGTCCCCATGGCGATTAGAAGTGGCAGAGCTCCTCGCGGCGATTCGAGGCGGTGGCAGAGCTCCTCCCGGCAATTAGAGGTGACAGAGCTCCTCCCAGCGATTAGAGGTGGCAGACCGCCTCCTGGTGATTAGAGGTTGCAGAGCTCCTTGTGGCAATTCGAAGTGGCACAGCTCCTCCCGGCGATTAGAGGTGGCAGAGCTCCTCCCGGCAATTAGAGGTGGCAGAGCTCCTCCTGGCGATTAGAGGTGACAGAGCTCCTCCCGGCGATTAGAGGTGGCAGAGGTCCTCCTGGTGATTAGAGGTGGCAGAGCTCCTTGTGGCGATTCGAAGTGGCACAGCTCCTCCCGGCGATTAGAGGTGGCAGAGCTCCTCCCGGCAATTAGAGGTGGCAGACCTCCTCCTGGCGATTAGAGGTGACAGAACTCCTCCCAGTGATTAGAGGTGGCATAGCTCCTCGTGGCGATTAGAGGTGGCAGAGCTCCTTGTGGCGATTAGAGGTGGCAGAACTCCTACCGGCAATTAGAGGTGGCAGAGCTCCTCCTGGCCATTAGAGCTGGCAGTGCTCCTCCCGGCAATTAGAGGTGGTAGAGCTCCTCGTGGCGAATAGAAGTGGCAGAGGTCCTCACGGCGATTAGAGGCTGTGGCAGAGCTCCTCGCGGCGATCAGAGGTTGTGGCAGAGCTCCTCCCGGCGATTAAAGGTGACAGAGCTGCTCCCAGCGATTAGAGGTGGCAGAGCTCCTCCTGGCAATTAGAGGTGGCAGAGCTCCTCCTGGCGATTCGAGGTGACAGAGCTCCTCCTGGCGATTAGAGGTGGCAGAGCTCCTCCTGGCGATTAGAGGTGGCAGAGCTCCTCCCGGCGATTATAGGTGGCAGAGCTCCTCGTGGCGATTAGAAGTGGCAGAGCTCCTCCTGGCGATTAGAGATGGCAGTGGTCCTCATGGCGATTAGAGGTGGTGGCAGCAAAAGACTATAGGCCATGGCCAGGCCAGGTCCCTGCACTGGAAGCTGAGTGTTCCATGCACTTTGATTGAGTTGGGACTTTAAGATCTGGACACTTATTTATTTTAGATCTGGATGTTTTTCTTTCCTTTTGGCTCCATTTCTTTTATTTCTGCTTGTTTTAAAAATTCTGGTTCTGTACCCAAGGGTTTGCTGGAGCATGGTGACTTTGGACACTTTTTCACTGTGCTCCTGTATTCCTATGGTTGAGTACCTGTGAGGATAAAATCTAATTGTAAATCTAGAGGCAGCAGGCTGGGACTCAGATGGGAATAATAATCGAGAAGATGGCAATTTGACATACTGGCTGGGACACAGTAATACACAGGAGGTGACAGAATCTGCTGGGGGTTAAGGATATCACTAGCGATAACACTTCGCCTCAATTAGGGAAATGTGCTGAACTACAACGGGCATGAGTAAACTGTATTACCACAGCTCAGGGACTAATGATGAGAGCAGCAGCCATAATTTCAGCTGTTGTGGACAAACTTGTGGAGAATTAGCACTGACGGGTAACCAACCAGGATCAGGGGGAAAAAAAGGATAGTATAGACTCAGTGGGCTCCTTGATGACCAGGCTGAGCCTGAGACTCATTGCACCAAAATGTAAACTGCATTGCCTTCCGTATTCAGTCAACCTGAAGATGGTCACCACAAATGGAAAACAGCAGCGAGCGCACTCTGAAAAGGTGGAGTTGGTTCATCTCTCTGGCAGAACATGTGAGCTCTTCAGGTGAGCAAAGCGAGTCCTTTCAAGGGTCAATTGCATTAATCAGTCAGGTACACGGTTACAGGCTGATGTTATCTCTAAATATCATAGTGTCATGCATGTGAAATTCTGCAGTATCCAGCCGTGTGGGCTACATGCTGGCCTCAAGCATTCTTCACCATGTCATTGGTCATTGCAGATCGGAAGTGTTCATCCCTGTGAAGCAGAAGTTGTTACAGACAACTTTTTAAATGGCAACCATTATCTGCAACGCACAATGATCTCACAGGCTGCACTGGCATGCTTTGACCTTGAATTGTATGTATTCACCAATGTGTTACAGCAGCCTCCTGGGATGTTCAAGCACAGAGAGTTTGCTAACTTGGCCAAACTGCAAGGGATGTTGGGTACATTGGCCAAGTAAAACACTGAAGTTACAAAACTCATGCACTAGACACAGTGCAAACAAAGCTCCCAGGTGGTAATGATATTAGCACAATGTAAAAGCCAACAATTATTCTGGACAGATATACCCCAACAACTTATCCATCAAACAAAGCAGGGCCCAGACAGAAAGGCACTACCTGCCACACAAAGAAACAAACAGTAGCAAGCCATCCGAATGATTGACAATATTTCAAACTATTACGGCGTGTTTCGCTGATTGGCCAGGCCTATAGAAAGTTCCAGAAAACCATTATAAAACCAGTATTAAAACAGGGTTCACCTGCAGACCAATCTCTCTCCAATTTTCTAGAGGCCTTCTGAGGAGACCAGCATAGCAAGAGGCAGAGACCAGCTGATCACAGCTGAGAGAGAGGGAGAGAGAAAGCAGCTTCACAGACCCAGGGACAGAGCCAGAGAAACAGCAACTGTGCAAGTCTAGAAGACACCCAGGAAGTATTGTAAACTTAAGAGGCTAAATAGGATTAGAAAGAGTTTGTTTAGTATTAGAGGTTGTTGTAAGTGTTTCCCTAACAAAGTTGGGACTATTTTGCATTGGTACCTGCTTGTGAACATAGTGATTTGATTGCCATGGTCTTGTGGGACACCTGGACAATTCATTCATAACATTCCATGCAGAGGTGTCTAACTTGTTTGAGGAGGAACTAGACACAGTACTGACTCTGGAGCTATTAAGACAAGGTTTCAGTGCTCATGCAGCACTTACAATTTCTTCCTAATTCTTTACATCATGACTGATGTTACATTAACCCAGATAAGGTTCCAAATTCAAAATTCCACGTAGAAACATTCTATGACCCACCGTGTCAGGGTGCTCCATGTTCTGCTGTATGGAAGGAGTATTTGTGAGTGATGCGAATTCTGAGTGCTCACATTGCTTAAGCTGTTCAACTGCCTGTTCTGCCTTTACATTCCCCACACAGGTTGATTATAAGTGTGACTGATGGATCCAGCCCCCGCAGGGGTTATCATCTCAACAGAGATATAGACAAATAGAATACGTGCCAACAAACCCAGGACCAGCAGCAACTTTCAGTATCTGTCAAACAGCCACATGGATATGCAGGAGGAGCCAGATTCTATCATCCAAAATGCCATTTCCTCCAAATGAGCGAGGCTCAATGCCAATGTAAACTGAGGGTAACCCAGGACCCCGTCACAGAACTATGCCTACTGCCGAAGCAGGATTTGTGACATGAAAGAGTGGGTGGCCATCCTATCCCAGTGGTGATCGAGATGAAAACTACTTTGAATTTTTATGTAGCTGGCTTCTTCTAAGGAGACCTGTGTGGCATCTCTCATGTTTGACCCCATTCAAGGCATTAACAATGCAATTTGTGCCACGTCGCACGGCTTCATCTCATTTTGCCATGACAAGGTCAGTGTTGTAGCCAGGGCAATATGCTTTGGCATCATAGCTAGCTTTCTCACAAGGTACAGAATCACTAGGCTCAGAATCACATTTCTCGTTCTCAAACTGAATGTGAAATTCTATCATGTTGTCTGGCCCTTGCCTTGAGGTACCTAACTATAAACTTATTCATTAATCTGTCTTAATACGCATTAGTAACTGTAAGAAGGCCTGTTCCCTGGTTGGTTCTAGAACAGCGAATGCTGGAGAAACTCAGCAGCTTTTGTAGAGAGAGAAATTGAGCTAGCATTTCAGCTTCGGAACACTGAAGAAGTGATGCTGGACTCGAAATATTAATTCTGTTCCTCTTTCCACAGATACTGCCAAACCTACTGACTTTCTCCAGCATTTTGTGTTTGTATTTCGGATTTCCAGCATCCACAATATTTTGCTTTATTTGAGATTCTACAACTTATTGTTCTCAGAAAGTTATAATGTTCTGCCATTTTTTTTTTAAACATTCCAACATCTTAATAATCTTCTCCCTTTTTGTCATGAGAATGATTTGGAGGGACTCCTACTTTCATTTACAAATATTTTTTATAAGTACTTCCTCTAGGACAAAATCCAAATCAGATAATGAACCTAAGCCATTAAAGACATAGCTCAGTATGACGCTGGCCCACTCCCAACCATTGAGCAGCTGCATACTTTGTTTTCAACCTTCGGATTGTTTTCTATCCAAATTTTCCCACTTTCCTGGATCCATAACTTTTAATCTTCTTTAATAACTTGCCCTCTCTTATCTTGGCAAAACATTTCTCAAAGTCCGCCACATACATTTGTTTGCTCCATCTCGCAATGAACTCAGTCAAGCTTGACAGTTTTCTTTTCGAAATGCCTCTTAGCTGCAGCAAATTATTTCTATCTTTATGTGGACACTTTCAGCATTAATTAAAGACTCTAAAATATCCCCTACAGCAATTAAATTTGAAACTTTTCTGGGATCTCTGCTATTTCTAGCAGTTTTCTTCAAGATTGTTGGGTATATCCCATCAGATCCCAACATTTTATCATGTTTTACCACATGTAACAATGTGTTGCATTTATTTAGTGACTTTAACATAGCAAGAAGAAATGCCTGAATATGCTTCATTGGTGCCTAAAAAAGACAATTTTTGACATTGGACCAGACAAAAAGATGTTACAATGGTGGCAAAACGTTTGGAGGGATGGATAGGCTTTCAGAAATGATTTAAAGAGGGACAGAGGGTGACAGAGACTCTGGGGTGGAACTGAGGTGCTCAGTCAGTGACTCTGGGGGGAGCGCTTGATGTAACAGGCCCGGATCCCAAGTTATAGCCAGAAAATCCACGTTGAGGTGTCCTGAGGGTGTTCAAAAATGGTAAATATCAGCAAGATATTGTGAGTGTGTACTTTCATATCCTGGAGCAACCTGACGATGATCACATAGGCCTCAAAGGGCATGAACAGCATAGTGTGGGTGAAGTGATTGAGAATTTGAGAGAACACGTGCAGGCAACGTGTGTATAAATTTCGACACATAAAGGCGTGAACTCATGAAGAAGAAGAAATAGTTTTTCAATTATGTAGCAACAATATTAGAACCTGTGTTTTTTTTCAATGCATTGTATAATAGTCGTAATGATGCTGAGCACTGAAGTCTCATTCTTAGCTTTGCCTTCTGTTTTGAACTCAAACTCACTGATGTGGCATTAAACCTCACATTAAAGAAAAGACTCAGTTTGAGCCAGTTAAAGATAAAACTTTTGTCAGTCTTTAGCTCAGGTCAGTAATTTGCTCCAGAAACTTTGACATAAGATTACATTGCAGCGATCTGTGTCTGAGTAGAATTGGGCCAAAGAGATTAATAAATACTTGATGAAGACCTGTCTTTCAGTACACTGCATTGTATTCTTGGCTATTTGTTAATTTATATTTAGCCACAAAATCGGAAAAGCTTTGTTCTCTGTTGCACCAAGGATCGAGCTCAAGGCTTTAGAGACCACAATCTTTGAGTAGCAAACAATTCAGAATGTTATTCCTGCATCAACAATTATGCAGAATCTTTCCTGATGGGAATACAAGTATGGTCAAGTCCAATACTGATGTGTAGATCATTCTTGGACTGAGAAACAGAGCGGGGCAGCACGGGTGACAATAGATCTATCTCGTGGTTGCTGCATGGGAGTTTGGAAGAGGATCCATGTATGTACGTGGTAGGGTAAATGGGCAAATTTACAGTCCGTGCATGGCTGTGCGAGGCTAAACAAATTGAGTTTGCTTGACTTTTAACCTTTAGGAAATGCTCAGATTTATTGCATTCTTAATTTGTTGTCAGTCACTCAATGTCAATTGTTTTGGTTCAGATTTCCCCGATCTGCTTTCAATAACAGGTTGTGGAAGATATATTTCTCGTAAATTAACAAAAACATCTTATTTACGGATTTCAAGTTGAAAGATTTAATACTGTAGTTGGTATGCGTACAATCTGTGATATTTATACTACCTCATCTATCTGAAGAAGATGCTAAAAGAAAGTCAACGTAAATAATTAAGGTAATATCACTAAGTGACTGCATTAGCTAATAAAGGAATTACTGAGAGCCCTGGAGGAAGACTAAAGGAGCACCCAAAAGCAGAGAGGTAGTTCCCAAAAATAAACAAGTAGGCCTCGAGGATGTCTCACAAAGAGCCCTCAAAAACAAGTGTATTTTAAGCCCAAGATAATAAAATGTGAGGCTGGATGAACACAGCAGGCCAAGCAGCATCTCAGGAGCACAAAAGCTGACGTTTCTGGCCTAGACCCTTCATCAGAGAGGGGGATGGGGAGAGGGAACTTGAATAAATAGGGAGAGAGGGGGAGGCGGACCGAAGATGGAGAGTAAAGAAGATAGGTGGAGAGAGTATAGGTGGGGAGGTAGGGACGGGATAGGTCAGTCCAGGGAAGACGGACAGGTCAAGGAGGTGGGATGAGGTTAGTAGGTAGCTGGGGGTGCGGCTTGGGGTGGGAGGAAGGGATGGGTGAGAGGAAGAACCGGTTAGGGAGGCAGAGACAGGTTGGACTGGTTTTGGGATGCAGTGGGTGGGGGGGAAGAGCTGGGCTGGTTGTGTGGTGCAGTGGGGGGAGGGGACGAACTGGGCTGGTTTAGGGATGCAGTAGGGGAAGGGGAGATTTTGAAACTGGTGAAGTCCACATTGATACCATATGGCTGCAGGGTTCCCAGGTGGAATATGAGTTGCTGTTCCTGCAACCTTCGGGTGGCATCATTGTGGCAGTGCAGGAGGCCCATGATGGACATGTCATCTAGAGAATGGGAAGGGGAGTGGAAATGGTTTGCGACTGGGAGGTGCAGTTGTTTGTTGCGAACTGAGCGGAGGTGTTCTGCAAAGCGGTCCCCAAGCCTCCGCTTGGTTTCCCCAATGTAGAGGAAGCCGCACCGGGTACAGTGGATGCAGTATACCACATTGGCAGATGTGCAGGTGAACCTCTGCTTAATGTGGAATGGTATTTTAAGCCCTGCAGCATTACCTCTCCACGTGTGGGAATGCGCCCTGCATACAGTTTAAGAATTACATTAACATTATTCCATTGAATGGACAATAAGAATCCAATAGAACCATGAATTGTTACTCTGATTCTTCTTCCTGATCTGTATAAATGCTAAATTCATTCAAATTACCACGTTTCTAATTACAGATTTTGTCATACATTCCAAAGTGTTACAACTCTTGTTATCTTTGCTCTTTAATCATAGTGACTGCTGAAAGCCCTTTCAATGCTGCCATCTGCACCATGCACTTGGTTTCTCATAAATGTTAGCATTGCCCCTCCTTTCTTACCTACCCCTCAAACTATTATAATCCTCTTTTTAATTTTCCATTTCTGCTCAGTTTGCAGCCAAATTTCTTAAAGAGCTATTAAATTTATATCTTCCTCAGATATAATTGCTTCCTATTCCTGTTTATTTTCCATATTGATGCGATAAATGTACTTTATATCATTTTTTTATAAAAGGTTCTTAAAGCTTCACTTTTAACCTTGTTTGACATTTTCTTTTAAAATTCCATGCTGATGCTCAGTCCTTTACTGCCTTAAAACACCAATTTTATTTTCCTCCTGCGTAATTCCTGTTTGCTGTTTGAATTTGTATTTTCATCTATTTTTATCTACTTCCACTTCCTGACTTCTTTTTAAATCTGTCACCTTGTCGGTTTAAATTGCTCATCACTGAATTAGTCCTTTTATTTGCAAATTCATTAGTGCTATTTGTTCAGACATCGTCCATTTTCATGGAATGGTTTACCATTTTCCCCATAACAAGTATTGAAGCCTCCTTAAATGTGAAACTTCTCTCTCACGTCATCCTTTGAGCCCATGCCAGGCTTCCGAACTTTCCCCGTTTGTTGTACTAATCAGACGTTAACATCCTGGAATTCCTGCTATTAAAGCCTTCCTTTCTCCTGAAATAAAAAGAGACAGAGCTGGAAAAACTCAGATGGTCTGGCAGCATCTGTGCAGACAGAAAATCGGTCCCCAAAAATGAACAAGTAGGCCTCAATGTTTCGAGTCCGATAATTCTTTGTAACCGGAGAGAGATGTGTCTATTGTGTTGAGAAAGAAGAGCAGAAAAGTGAAAGAGTAAACCAGTATTACAGAGCAAAAGTGTCCTCGAATAAAAGGCGCAGTGTGTCATAACAGTTGTAACGGCAGAACCAAGCATGAGTGCAGAGTAGAAGTTAATAATTAATTGTGAATAAAGGTATTGTACTTTATTTCTCCTGGGCTCCCTTTGATAGATTTCAGCTTTCTCTTTCTGGTATCATTCATTCCTAAACGCACCTTGATGAATGGCTGCTGTTCTCTCAACCCCTTCGCATTAGCCCTTCTGCTGGTATGTCTCTTGCCATAGCATTCAGGAAGTCACAAAGTTACCGTGGCTCAGTTTTGACTGCAAGCGTGTCCATTCCTCTTTCACTGCCACTATATCATAGACTGAAATTTTAATGTTCTCACCCACAGCTGGCAATAGCCCCGCCTTCCCCGAGTTATTTTCTCGGTGCCTTTTGTATTTTATTACATGCTGTGTTCAAAGTTATCATTCTCTCACAGGAAGCCAGTGCTTACGACTAGATGAAGACCACTCCTGACTTAAACCATTTCCCTCCTCACTTTTCCTCACCCATGGATAACCTTCTCCACACTTTTCACCGCTGAATAGCTAGCCCTGTTGCAGTGTCCTGACTTCTCTCTGAAACCCCTGCTCCAAAATGCCTTCTGCCGCCCAAATGTCTGCGGAATTTCTCTGATTTTGCCTCCAACTCCAAGCTCTTGAGTTGAGCCATCTCAGTTAGAGACTCTGTCCACAGATGAGTTGTCCTGAGTCAACTTCTCCTTCTAAAAACTCCAGTATCATGCAAGAGCTGCATGTCACAGGCCCTTCCTGTGCAGTTATTCTCCTTAAAAATTGCTAAACTTGAAGTTCATGTTGACTATCAACTTGACTTAAGTCAAAACTAGACCTTAAGACTGTAAGTCATAGAAGCACAAGTAGGCTATTTGGCCCATCAAGTCTGTGCTACCATTCAATGGAATCATGGCTGATCTGATCAACCTTAACTCCACTATCCTGCCTTTTCTCTTTAACCTTTGATTCCTTTACTGATTAAAAACCTGTGTTTCAGCATTGAATACACTCAGCAGCGCAGCTTTAATGGCAATCTACAGTATAAAAAATGTCACAGCTTCATTGCTGTCAGAGAAAAGAAATTAGTCCTTATCTCTGCTGCAACTGTGCGACCGCTCATTCTGAGATTATGACCTCCCACATTGATGCAACGGCCAACGCCTCTACTTCTTCAGGAGGCCAAGGAAGTTCAGCATTGACTCCATCTACACTTCTCACTGTCTCGGGCCAACATCATCAAAGACCCCTCCCTTCCCCGGTATAATCTCTTCCAACCTCTTCCGTCAGCCAGAAGAGACAAAAGCTTAAACATACATGCCAACAGATTCAAAAACGGCTCCTTTCCCGCTATCATTAGATTCTGAATGGACCTCTCAAATTTTAAGTTTAATGTTGACCTCACTCTTTGTGCACCTTCCCTTCAGCCATAAAGTTGAAGTCCTTGCTCTGTTCTGTTACTCTATTGCACTTTGCCTGGTATGATCTGCTCGCACTGCACATGTACCCATGTACATGTGACAATAATAAATCAAGGCAAGGTGTTCATAGAGTTCCAGGTGTAGTCTGAAAGTGAAATCATCCTGTGAACATTACATAGCTCATACCCAGTTTTGTCCAGAGATTTATTCAAGCTGCAGCAGGTGAATAGAGAAGGGCAAAAGTGATGATTCCCCAGTGGGATAAATTAAAGGGAATGATGTTAAAAATAACTCTTACTTCTCAGAAAGCTGAATAAGGGATTTAACTTACTAAGATGCTAAGGGAAATAGAAAAGGTTAGTCCAGAGGACCGTTTCAAGTTAAACATAAGGAACATAATGCGTAAGTCAAAAAAGAATAAGCCATGGCTAATATAAAGAAGTGTTCTTTTAAAGGAATGGTTAATATCTAGTCATAAATATTATAGGGAGCAGCTAGTTTTATAACCCTAACACACCAGTCGGCCTAGTTCGGCAACGTTTACATTAAAACTCAAATTTAAAACAGCACAGAGTGTCACTAACAAAGAACCAGACTGACATCTGCCATTTAGGTGGGCTGAGAGCAGAAGACAGGCCATTCAAAAAAAGAAGTCAAATCGAGATAGACTACTAATGAAGGGGGAAAGAATTGAACGAAGGGATTAAATTAGAGCAAAAGTGTGGTCTACAACTTGTAGATATTTGCTCCAAACATAGACCGATACAAAACGTCCTAACACATTCCAAGAGTAAGAAAAATTCCAAAGGCCGGATCCAACATCTGTAAGTATATTAAAGATAGGATCAAGCTTAAAGAAAAAGCATAGAATTATGCAAAGACAGGTGACAGGTCAGGAGATCAACAGAACATTTAAGAAGAAAGCAAAGAATAGCGACAAAATTAACGAGGATGGAAAACGCAGAGTACAGAGAAAGTGAGACAGAAGTATAAAAACAGGCAGGAAGTGTTCTATAAGCATTTAAAGAAGAAACAAGTTCTCTGTGAGCATTGGTTCTATAGAAAGAGACTCAGGACAATTTATAATGGGAAGTAATGAGATGGCAGATGAATTAAGGTGATACCTCTATTCCTTCACCATCAAAGGTACAAGTAACATCCCAGGAGGATTTATACATCAGGGAATGGAAGGGACGATAGCACTAAGGAAAAGAGAGGTGGGACTGAGTAGATTGTTACAGTTGCAAGCTGACAAGTGCCCAGGTCCTGATGGACTTTATCCTAGAGTCTTAAAAGAAACGGCTCGGAGATAGTTGATGCATTGGTTTTCATTTGTGAAACTATTTATGAACAGTCCCATCAGATTGGAAGATGATAAGTATAACTTCTGTATTCACAAAAAGGAGGGAAACAAAAAGGAGAAAACTACATGCCAGTTAGCTTAACATCTGTTATAAGGAAAATGTTAAAATGCATTTACATAAGTTCAAAATATGGAAAAATGTTGTATTGCCCATTTTCTTAAGAAGAATAAAAAACGATGCATTTTCTTTAAATGGTGAGAGATTGCAGAGTTCTGAGATACAAAGAGATTTGCGTGCCTTCATGTCTGAATCACAAAAGACAAGTATGCAGATTCACTGGATATAAGTAATTACAAGAACTAATTGAATGTTATCCTTTATTGCAAGGGGAGTAAAGTAGGGATGTTATGCTTCAGTTATACAGGGCACTTAAAGAGACATAGATAAAACCACATCTGGAGTACTGTGTTCAGTATTGGTCACCTTTTTTAAGGTAGGATATAAAATGTGTTGGGGGCAGTTCACAGAATATTTACAGAGTAAACTTGGAAAGGTTGGTTGTTTCAAGGGGTAAGGTTGGACAGGCTAGGCCTTATAACAGCTGGAATGTAAACATTTAAGATCCTGAGGGCTCTTGATAGGATTGATGTAATGAGAATGCTTCCTCTTATGAGCAATTTTAGATTTTATCGTCACATGTACTCAAGTACAGAGGTACAGGAGTACAGTGATAAATGCATAATGTCACCACATATGATGCCATCATTGGTGTGAAAAAGCTTAAGTTCAAAGTAGTTAGAGAAACGAGATCTTAAAAAAGTTAACCATTACTTCATAGAACAGTAGAAAAATAAAGAAATAGATAACAGTTTACATTAAAGTCTTACATGGTTTAAACTAGGAAAACAAATGAATAAGCTAAAAGTTCAACAATCTCTGATGAGTCCACTGCTTATCTCACTTTGCTGGCTGTTCCCAGGTACCATTGCTGTTGCTCAAACTGATGCCTTCCCGATTTCTCCGGATGCCTTGGGAACATGCCCAGGCAGGATCCATTTGCAAGCTGAGCCGAGGGACCGCCATGAGCCTCCAAGAGACCCGGCCAACGTACCACTGAGTGACCACGCCAGGAGCCACCACACCGCCGAGACCAGGCTGAGCACCACCATGCCGCTGAGAGACTAGACCAAGAGCTGCCAGGCTGCGGGGAGAATTTAACGAGGCAGAATTTTTGCTCAATAGGGTTGTGAGTCTTTGCATCTCTCATCCTGAGAAGGTGGCAGAAGCAAAATCGTGGATTATTTCTAAAGCAGATATAGATAGATTCTCTGAAAGCAAGGCTTGTGAAAGGTAAGAATGAATGGGGCTTGATGATACAATTAGGTCAGTCATAACCATATTAAAGAGCAGAACAGGTTCAAGGGGTTGAAAGGCCTATTCCTGTTTCTTCTTCATATTTGTCCTACCTGTTGTACCAACGTTGTAATAGTTACCCCACCTCACATTTACATATCTCAAACAGGTTCTGCTTGTTGCCTCTGAATAGAAGTACCAATTGACGCAGGATAAATTAGGCACTCATCCTGTGAATTATAATGCAGCAAAAGCTTAGTTGCTTAGCCAAATCTAAAGATCTTAAACAGTGGCAAAAGATGCTTTCAAATGTTTTGTGACGTCATTTGAAAAATCTTTGCCTCCTCTGTCCTATGTAGTTTCTCATCACAGGCAATAACATAAGAACAAAGAAAATTACAGCACAGGAACAGGCCCTTCTGCCCTCCAAGCCTGCGCCAATTGCGCCTCTGTCTAAACCTGTCATCTATTTTCTAAGGGTCTGTATCCCATTGCTCCCTGCCTATCCATGTACCTGTCCAGATACATCTTAAAAGACACTATCATGTCTGTGTCTACCACCTCCTCTGGTATCACGTTCCAGACACCCACCACCCTCTGCGTAAAGAACTTTCCACGCATATCTCCCTTAAACTTCCCTCCTCTCACTTTGAACTCATGACCCCTAGTAATTGAGTCGCACACTCTGGGAAAAAGCTACTTGCTATCCACCTTGTCTATATCTCTCATGATTTTGTAGACCTCAGTCAGGTCCCCCCCTCAATCTCAGTCTTTCCAGTGAAAATAATCCTAGTCTACTCAATGTCTCTTCATAGCTAGCACCCTCCATACTAGGCAACATCCTGGTGAGCCTCCTCTGCACCCTCTCCAAAGCATCCACATCCTTTTGGTAATGTGGCGACCAGAACTGTACGCAGTACTCCAAATGTGGCCGAACCAAAGTCTTACACAACTGTAACATGACCTGCCAACTCTTGTACTCAATACCCCGTGCGATGTAGGAAAACATGCCGTATGCCTTCTTGACCACTCTATCGACCTGCGTTGCCACCTTCAGGAACAATGGACCTGAACACCCAGATGTCTCTGAACATCAGTTTTCTCCAGGACTTATCTGTTTACTGTATAGTTTGCTCGTGAATTAGAGCTTCCAAAATGCATCTCCTCGCATTTGCCCGGATTGCACTCCATCTGCCATTTATCTGCCCAACTCTCCAGTCTATCTATATTCTGCTGTAATCTCTGACAGTCCCCTTCACTATCTGCTACTCCACCAATCTTCGTGTCATCTGCAAACTATCAGGTGACAAAGTCATAGCTTCATTAATGGCACAGAAGGGGTTCATTCAGTAAATCAAATCAATACTGTCTCACCCACAGAGCAATTCAGTCAGTCCTATTCCCCTGCTCAATCTTATGGCCCTGCAAATTTATTTCCCCATCCAATTTCTTTTTGAAATCATTGATTGTTCCCATTTCAAACAATCTTATGGCTATCGGCTGGAGACTTCTATTTATATTTTTACCTCTGCGTAGCCTGCCAGCTAAGTAGAGCAATCTTGTAACAATTCCAAGTGTTACTAGGTGGCAACATTCAGCAGGACCTTCAATAGGTCACACAGGACAGTTTGAAGCACTGAAACTGCGTTCAAACATTACAGGCAGAATGCAGATAATGAGAGGGAGAAGAAGACTCCACGTTAGGGCTTTGCTGTCAGCCGTATTGCTGGGAGAGCAACTGCATGTCAAAAACACTGTCACGTACTCAGGTGAAGAATCAAAAGCAGCAAGATGGCGCTGCCAGTGACAGTAGGAACTGCCAATGCTGGAGTCAGAGATAACACAGTGTGGAGCTGGAGGAACACAGCAGGCCAGGCAGCATCAGAGGAGGTGGAAATTTAACATTTCGGGTCAGGATCCTTCTTTAAAAATAGGCCCCGTATTGTTAGAGCTCAGGGGATTGTTGTAGGAAGCCAAGCGTTCGAGTCAGGACTCAGGTCAAATCCTGGGGAGCTGAGAAAGTGTGAAAGTCACTGCTTCTCCATTGGGGAACCAATCAATGCCTCAAGTGGATCCTTAGAGGGAGGTTCAGGGCTTGGTTAACAAATGCAAAGAATTGTGATCCCTCATGAAGTTTAAGGAGGTTTGATGACCCATTGTTACTAAGGTCATGAGTGTGGGGAAGTCTTGTTAAGAAATAGATGGGATCCATCTTGATCGTATTTACTATTTGATGTGCTCAGTAGGATGTTTGATCACAGTCTATTACCCATATTTGCCACGTGGATTCAGGGAGTCAGAAATAAATTGTAAACATGTTACAGATGATATTACTGTTCTAACATCATAATGTTTATCAGAGATAAACAAAGTCAACTTTTCAAGTCTGTTATGACTTCTTCAGAACTTGGGTCAAAACATTAACTATTTCCCTCTCCATAGGTGCTGTCAGAATTCCTGAATTTCTCCAACACTTCTGTTTTTATTTCAGATTTCCAGAATCTGTAGAATTCTGCTTTTATCATGTTTATTGTTTGTCCAAAACCATGTTTGTTGCTTTATTCTCTTAGTCATCTCCTGGATCTTCCACCCTGTCTACTTTATGCTGAATGAGATCAAGACATCACTTTGGTGGTCTGGTCCAGGGAATTGAAGCAGAGATAGCAAGAACTGCGGATGCTGGAGTCAGAGTCAACACAGTGTGGAGCTGGAGGAACACAGCAGGCCAGGCAACATCAGAGAAGCAGGAGAGTCATTTTGGGGCAGGACCCTTCATCAAGACTGGGGCAGGGGAACAGAGCTGGGAAATTAACACAGGGAAAAGGCGTGGGACTGGAGGAATCCAACCCACTCTCTGCCGACCCCTTCTCCCACCTCCAACACACCCCATCATCCTGGACACTACCCCAAGGCACCCTACCCTCCCTCAACCTCTTCATTTCCAACTGCCTTCATGACAGTGATTGCTTCAACTTCTCCATCCCCTCTCACTTCCTCCAACCTTGCCCCCCACGGAATGTGCAGTCCTCCGCTCCCTCCACCCAAACCTAACTTCACCATCAAACCCACGGATAAGGGAGGCACAGTACTGCTATGGCATGCTGACCTCTACATCACTGAGGCCAGGCACCAACTCTCTGACATGGCCTCCTGCAACCACAACCGATCATGACCCCACCCTTGACCATCAAACCAACATCTCCCAGACCATCCATAACCTTATCCCCTCAGCAGACCTCCCACCCCCAGCCTCCAACTTCATAGTTCCCCAGCCCCGCACTGCCAGGTTCTATCTCCTTCCCAAACTCCACAAACCTGAAATCCCCAATTGACCATTGTCTCTACCTGCTCCTGCCCCACCAAACTCTATTTTCTCTCCCGGGTCCAGGAACTCCCCATCTACATTCGGGACACTACCCGCGCCCTCCACCTTCTCCAAAACCCAACCCCCAAAATCTCATTTCACTATGAACACCCAGTCCCTGTACATTTGTTTCACCCACACAGATGGCCTAAAAGCCCTCCGCTTTCTGCCCTCCCGCAGGCTCCTCCACCGACACCTTCATCCACCTAATAGAACTTGGCCTCACGCTCAACTACTCTTACTTTAACTCCTCCCACTTCCTATAAACTAAGGGGGTAGCCAATGGGAACCCATATGGGCCCAAGCATCTTTATAGGATACATAGAACAACCCCTCTTCCGCAGCCACACTAGCCCCACCCCCCACCTCTTGCTCCGCTACATTGAAGACTGTATCGGCGCTGCCTCCTGCTCCCATGAGGAGCTTGAACAGTTCATCAACTTTACTAACTCCTTTCACTCTAACCTCAAGTTCACCTGGACCATCTCTGTCTCCATCTCTGGTGATCGTCTCAAAACTGCCATCCATTTCAAGCCCAACGACTCCCACAGCCTCCTAGACTACACCTCCTCTCGCCCACCCTCCCACAAGAATGCAATCCCCTACTCCCAATTCCTCTGCCTCTGCTGTAACTACTTCCAAGATGGGGTGTTCCATTCCCAAACATCCCAGGTGTCCTCCATACTTCAAGAACCACAACTTCCTCCCTTCAGTGATCAGAAATGCCCTCAACCCCATCTTTTGCATTTCTGCCCACAAATCCTCTCCCTCCCCCCAACAAAAATAAAGGCAGAATCCCCCAGTCCTCACATACCATCCCACCAACCTTAGCACTCAGAGTATCATCCTCTGCCACTTCTGCCACCCACAATCTGACCACACAACCAAAGAGATATTTCCCTCCCCACCCCTATCTTGCTTTCATAGGAACCACTTACTCTGCAACTCACTCGTCTGCTCCATACTCTCAACTAACCCCGGCACCTTTCCCTGCCACTGCAGGAAGAGCTATACCTACCTCCTCACCTCCATCGAAGCCCAAAACTAACTTTCCATATCTAACAGGGGTTCACCTGTACATCCTCCAATTTGGCCTACTGTATCCATTTTTGCCGGTGGCCTCCTCTACATTGGTGAGAACAAGCAGAGACTTGGTGACTCATTTGCAGAGCATCTGTGGTCTGCACGCAACAACACCTTCCAGTCACCAACTATTTTAATTCCCCCTCCCACTCCCTCGGTGACATGTCCATCCTGGGCCTCCTCCAGTGCCACAATGACACCCCTGCACAAACTGGAGGAGCGACACCTGATATTCTGCCTCAGGAGTCTACAGCCCGATGGCCTTAACATAGAATTTACCAGTTTCAAAATACTTCCCCACCCCCAGCCACATCCCACGCCCAACCCTCCCTCTCATCTCTACTTCCTTGATCTTACACAACCTGTCATTTCCTTTTCTACCTATCCGCCCCACCCTTCCCACTACCTGCATCCACCCATCACCATCTCATCCACCTTCCCCCAGCCCCACTGCTCCTTCCACTATTTACTTCCCCAGCTACCTTCCCCCTCCCTGGACCTGATGAAGGGTTCCAACCCAAAATGCTGACTTTCCTGTTCTTCTGATGCTGCCTGACCTGCTGTGTTCCTTCAACATTACACTGTATAGACAGTGAATAGAAGCAGTTCATTATCACTGTGTCTAAGGAAGTTCTTGCACTCTGTTTGCACCTCTTGCCCAATATCTTTAATCCGAATCCCCTGATCTTTGTACCAGACTTTTGGAGTCCCCATTTGGTTTCCATTGTATTCTCATACCCTGTTTGCCAGTCTTCATTTCATATTGACTTCCCCTCGCAATGTGCTGCATTTAGCCCAGTCCTCACTTGAGGAGGAATTCACCTGGCATTGCACATTTTTCTGTTTCATTAAATATCTAGCATGTAAGGAACTGATGCTTCAGATAAAGATCTCCCAATGTTTCAATGCAGTATTTCTAGTCAGTCTTATGTCCCGTCTCTTTTCATCCCTCTGAAATTAGCTGTCTTCCAATTTAGATCAATATCAGGTTGTTCCTTTTGATCTTTGTAGTTAATAAGCAAAACTTTATGACATTATCACTTTTATCCAAATATTCCCCTCTCCTTACTCTGATCATCCTGATTAATAAAAGGGTAATTAAAGTGCACCATCATTTTATATTCTGTGATTTCCCTCTCAACTTGTTCCCGTTTCACTTTATTGAAGATCAATATCAAACCCAAGTCACTTGATCCAATCCTGTTCTCACTTCTCAACAAACACCCTGTCCTTTACAACCTTAAAGTGATCACTTTCCAACATTGTAATGACTTTCTTAAATCAGTACTGCTACTCCATCTCCTTTTGTTCCTATTGTTGTTCAGAATTTTTCTGAATTCCTGAACTATATTTTTCTAACCAACCTGTTCATAGACGTTGTTACACACCTCTGGAGCTGGTGGGACTTGGTTCTGGGACACTACCACTGTGCCACAAGTGGGCCCTCTAGGACATTTTATATCCTTGCATACTCATTACTCAACCGTCCCCAGTTTTAACTGGCATTTGTAGTTTGTCACTGCATAGCATTTCTACACCGTTATTTTTGCTAGTATCTCACCACCATATTCACCACAATTTTACATTTACCTCAGAATGCTGACTTAAGTTACTTTCCTTTAGTTCACTCCTGATAATATGGCACTTTTTCCCTTCCCCAGGACTGCTTACATGCTCTCCTTATTCCTATTTCCCGCTGGTGAGCAATCTCTTAATAGATTAGGTTAAACCCTCAATAACCACACAAGAAAACCTCCCTTCCTGCAGATACATCAGTCCCCGTGCTGTTGAGGTTTAACCACCCCCCTTGAGAAAAATGCCTTCTGTCCTAGCTCTGCTCCCAATGCCCTTGAATCTGAAACCCTTCCTTCCACGCCGTGGTTTAAGCTACACATTGATCCTACCTTCCTGTTTCTACTCTGGCTAGCACGTGACATTAGGAGTAAACCAAAACTTACCACTGTGTTACACTGGGAATAACCAAAAAGTACTACACTCCAGGAGTTACTTTTTAAAATGTCTTCTCAAAGTCCTGTGCATCTTAGAACATCAGTTTCTGCTGTCTGTGTCGTGTCATTAGTATCAATGTGCACACCTCACTCCCTGCCACTTACAGAATATTCTGCACCATCTCAATGATGTTCTTTACTCTGCCATTGAAAAAGAACACACCATGCAGGACATAAATAACAGTTAGATTTATCTGTTTTCCCCCACCATAATTAAGAAATCATCTTATTCAAAAAGAAACTGCAGTTCTTCATTTAGTTATTCACTCTTCACAGTTCCTTACCTATTGATGCCATGATCTGGGCTGCACTCCCTCAGCAGATCAACAATCCCAGCAATGATTTACAGTCTGAAGATTCCTGCACTTCAATGGCCACCCACCTGCTATTCTCAGCACTGCCTGTGGGGTGCACACCACTGGATATAAAGACCAGAAATCCCATCTACTGTGATGCTCCAGAGTGACCCCACCTACTCTTCAAGCTTGGAAATTCTGACCTCTTCCTGGAGACACTTTCAACACATCACCCCTTTGAAGATAACTCTCCGGACAATGAGAAAAATATGTGCATTTTCCAGGGTAAAATCAAGGCAAGAGCCATGAAAAATTTGGCTAAGTGTCATTTTTTATATGAGAAATTTGGATGAAAATGTAGGAAACATGGTAAGTTTGTGGAAAACACCAAAATTGGTGGTATAACAGGCAGTGAAGGTTATCTAAGAATAAAATAAATCTTGATCAACTAGGCTAATACATTTGATAAATGGTATGAAGTTTAATTCACATAATTGCGAGGCGTTGCATTTTGGTCAGACAGACCAGGGCAGGACTCACCTAGTTAATGGTTGGCCCTGGGGACTGTTGCCGAACAAAGAACTTTGGATTCAGGTACATAGTTCCTTTGAAGTGGCATCAAAAGTAGACAGGGTGATGAATAAGGTATTTGGCATGCTTTAGTTACAGGTCCAATGCACACAAATGAGACTAATTCAGTTTAGGAAATTTGTTCGGTATGGGCAGATTGGGCCGACCGGTCTGTTTCTGTGCTGTACGACAATGACACCAGGATGCAATCTAGTTGTTGCTTTCATTTGCAACGACCGTTTGCAAAGTCTGAGTTAGCCAAATTAATAAGGGTTTAACAGAATAAGAAAGAAATTTATTATGCCCGAAAGAATGAGGAAGTCTAATCATATTTAATCTTAACATTTAATGCTCTTCCTCATACATTTAACATCCAATTATATATAAACTGGTTCAATGTTTGTTGTAGCTGACAACATACAAACAGCGACAACTCCACCTTGTGGAATCATCCGCTTTAGGTTAGTAAGGCTTTGTAGCTACATCACTATTGACTGTGTGGACTTAGTACTTAATTTATCTGGTAGCTGTAAACATGAGTGATTGGAAATCAGACTTGGAACAATGGTCGAGCAGCAGGGAAGTCTAAAGAGACAAAGTGAGCATTCCTGCTGGAATCATGCTCATTTATAACATGAACGAACTAATGATGATTCTCTGAATTACTAATTTGGCAGCCAGTACTGCTAAATACGAGTGGCCAATTAGGTCTATGAAAATAAGCTTCTACAAAAATGGGACAACAAAGTGTGGGGCTGGAGGAACACAGTAGGACAAGTGGCGTCAGAGGAGCAGGATCCTTCAAAGCCACAGTCTAGAAAAATGGGTCTTCAGAGCTTTTAAAAACAATCATACAAAAGTCAACAAAACAAGCAGTACATTGCTGTCCTAATAATATCTGGCTCCTACATGCCTCTTCCCAGTGTAGAACAAGTTGTGAAGAGTGTAAATGAGCCATGCTTTGCCCAGTGCGTGCGTGCATACCATCTGATCTCAGCTCAGGGAGTAGCCTTCGTTTCACAATCCACCTTGAGACTTGGCGAACTGAGGAGAGACATGGAGTGATTAGAAAGAAAGAAAAAGCCGAGGATGCCTCTTCTAATTGCGATTTAATAAAACTGCGGGCACTGAACTTGCTCTTGAAGATTTCAGGTGATTAAACATGTTCTTACGAATGATGGAGATAAAATATTCAACATCCTGTAGCTCTTTCTCCTCTTACTGTACCTTTGCAGAAGTGCTGTGAGGGTCTTCCAGCTGTGCCAACATATGGCTGACATGTCACTTTCCTGTTCAGCACTTCAGACCAGGGAGCTTTGCACTAAGAAACTGATTTGCAGCTCAGAAGTGAGACAAAGGAAACACTAGATTTAGTAAAATGAGGACTTTATTCTGCTGTTCTGTCAAATGGAAAAGCAACTCTTCTTTCAAAAAAAAGGGAGCTATTCACACAGCAATATCTCTCAAAAGCACCTGCAAAAAGTGTTCTACGCATGCCCCAACCCTCCCTCCCAACAAAATCTTTAAACATTGTAATGTACAAAACTGTATTTACAAGAGAAAGTTCCAGCCATTTCAAACAGTGAAAGTTGCTTTTCTGACTGAAGCACACTCTACTACATGCACATTCTAGCACTATACAATGCCATTAGTGCAGGTAAAAGTGAAGCGCCATAAATTCCCGAGGGGGACAGACTGTGTACATGCTCCTAAAATGCATAACGGGTTCGGATATCTTCCAGTTTTTTGGACACCTCAGCTGGTGTTCTGTCCAGTTCCTCTGCCACACTTTTCTGTTTCACGGGATCCATTGAGTTGAACTGTTCACACAGGTCACCATCAATTACATTCTAGAAGAGAAACAAACACATGCACAAGTATTAGTTGCATTGGCTAGCTCCATCTTTATTCTGTAAAGAAAGGCTGTGGACTTGAAAAAAAGAAAATTATCTGAAGTTTTGTTATAGATTTCAATTTTAAGTCAGTGGAATTTCACCAATGTTACAAAGAACTGGGACAAGGTCATTCCTGAACCAGTCACCTATTTTTCCATTTACACATCGCTCTCCTTCCAAAAAGTTGGCTCATTGCGAGGAAATGAATGACTCCATGCAGAGTTGCTCAGTTCTGCAGTCAGTTACCTATATCTGTTACATTTTGTTATGATTTAAAATTATGCCACAAGAAACTGTAGAACCTTGAAGGATTTAGCTAGACACAAAACAGATCGTTAATCCCCTATATTTATATTGTGACTGTGCCAATACACACACCACAATGCTGGCTTCAATCAATGGTCCAATCACAAATCTGTCACAAACAGTTTGCATTTGAAAAGGATATGCTTTCTTTCACTTCTTGCAGTCAGATCTCAGCAACTGTGCTATTTACATAACGCCCTATGGACAAAACCTGCACAAGGGGGTGAGGCTCCTCTGGAACCTTTGCACCTAATGTGTGTGGTTTTCCAGCTTGATAGCTCAGTGAATGGATTTCATACCATCTGCTCACTTGTCATCTATACTGATAATGTCTATTTATATGGAGGAAAAGAACCAAAACAGGTTTTAAAAAGGTTCATTCGTAACTGGGCTGAGAACTGGGAGTCACATAAAATGCCAACTGGAAAATGTAAGCATGAGTGGATTAATCTTAATCATGATATAGACAAAAAAAACCATTAACACACAAAAATGGAATTTCCAGAGGTTCTCTGAAATCAAAAGAACAGCAAAAGTAGTGACTTCTGTTGTTTCTCCACTTCCTGCCTGCGAATATACTTGTGTGTGCCCATACAAGATGTTTAGTGAAGACAGAAAAACATGAACCATAATGCGGCAGTCAACTCAACATTGGGGCTGGCAGGGCACAATGTGACAAAAGTTCGCAAAAAATGCAATTTAACATAATTAAATCAAATTATGATGATACAAATGGCAGCAATCCATTGAGTTCTTAACTTGTAGGACTGCACAATAGATCCACAGAATAAAAATGTTGAAACAGTGCTAAGGTTCTTAGTGGAGCAGAAACTGTTAATACCACTCTACAGCGTGGTGATAGACATAGGATTTTTAAATTTCTCAAATTCATTCTCCATTTTGGTCCAAATGTGTATACAGAGTTGAGCTGTACTGCCTTTACCACCTTTGCATCAGCAGACCTTTTATAATGCATATCAAGTATGCACTTCTAGATGCAATACAAAGATGTGCTTTTCAGGGATTACAGCAGATACCTTCAAGATGCAGCCCATTCATCACAAGTAGCCCAGCAATTCAACTGACAAAAGTTCTAACAACCCAGCATCATTTGCATTTCTAATTTCTCATCATTGCTGTGTCATGTTTTGATTTTGTAAGGGCTTATGGGTTTGCAAAGAGCTATTTTTGACATTCATTCATGGTTAAATAGGATTTTCAGTAATCAGTAATTTGAAATCTATGTAAATGAATGGGGACATGTGTTTAAGACTTCAGCATCTTGGTCCCACAGTGAACACCACACGTCACAAAAAACAACCCTGGCCAGTGGCTTAATTAAGAGCTGAATCTGACCCTTTACTGTTCCACAAGAGACACAGAAGTTCTAAAACTTTTACTACAAAGTTGCTGCAGAATGAAGCAGTTGTGCCCTTCTTCAAACCAAAGTGAGGACTAACAGCAAGAGCACCTACCTTCACTGGGAAGTAGTAGCAGCGAAAACTAAGGTGGTCACGACCACACAGCGGAGGGTGTTCTGATCTCATGTGCATCTCCAGGTGCTGGAAAAAATCATGGTCCTGTGGAAAAACAGACAGATCAAATCTAAGGTTAGCAACAAAAAGAATGAAATAGGTTCTACATCACCAACTGTCCTGCCCTTAACATCAAGGTGGCGTTTCACCATCATTCCAGATGTGTATAAACAAAAATGCATAATCACCAAAAAGCACGAGGATCCAAGAGTTAACAGGCTAAGTCTCGCCGAGGGCAGGGGATTGTATTCTAACTCATTCTAAATGATTTCCACATTCAATTTGGACAGCATTTACTTTAACCCACTACTTGTTACTCACAGAGCTGCAGGCTTCAAAGTGGAAGCTCACTCAGTTGATCCACATGATATACTGAAATAAAACAAACCTGGAATCTGACGCATTTAAATAAATTAAGTCAAAATATACTAAATAGTACAACTTACAATCGTCTACACGGAACTGCAACTTTCTTCAGGATTTATTTCCTAACAGAAATATGGAACTAAGATACACACATCTGGTATGTGCCCTGTTTGAGCTGAATAAGGTAGTCACATCCAGAGATGTGGCTGGCTACTACATTTTATTGGTTGTGGTAGTCCTCAGCTTGAAAGAAAGCCAGCTGCTGATTGCCTTTTAAGCAAGATCTGCTACTGGGTGATGCTGTCCACAGCCAGGTAAGATTGGTGAGAATTATACGTGCTTATCAACAACTTTACATGAAGCTATACCCTTCAGCAGTCCTCATTGTTAAGGTCAGTAAATGGAGTGAAACCTCAACTCCAAACACAGCGTGATTTCAGGTCAAACTCGAAAGAAAAGCAATTGATAACAACAATATCTGACCTACCTCATGTGATGTGAATGGGACTAGGATCCCAATACCTCCAGACAAGGTTGTGTACACAAGTGATTCTGAACCACCAGGAATTAATGTGGTCTTCTGTAATGAAAGGACTGATTCTCCCACATGATAATTAACAATGATCTCAGCCTGAACAAAGAACACAAAATCGTAATTACACAAAGACTGCCTCCCCTTACTCAGACCCTGATGTCAGACTGAAAATTTGCAAGTAAACAACTTTACCCTCAGGTCAGCCCAAATAGTGACTTCTGTGATTCCTCATACTGCTACTTCCAGATTTTGATAATTTTCAGAGACAATGATTAATTGAGATAATGGTCAAGTTGTCTGCCGTCAGGTAGCCAGTTACAAAGCAAACCCAAAAACTCAGTCAGCAGGATACCTATCTAGTAGCATACACTTCAAAGTATATTTTAAAAAAATCTAGCAGCTCAAATGGCCTTCCAAATATAGGTCATGAGAATGGAGGAATCCTGCAGCGATGCCAATGATTAGCCTATTACTGGTGGTGGCAGGATAAAACTGAGCCAACGAATTCACAATCTGCAAGAAGCAGACTGGTACAACACAGACGATCAGTTTGCTTGGTTCCAAAATAACAAAGCTAATATCCACGTTGCTGACCTATCCCCCTGGGGAGTGGCAACAAGAAGGGAGGAGACGAGCAAAATTACATTACCAAACACTGTAAAATCAGTAGACAATACAAGTACATGGTATCAACATTTCCACGGCTGCACTGCATGCAATCTCATGATAATTTTCAGTTCACATGCATCTCTATTTGGAGGTGGCCTGGTCAGGTTTTAATGTTGATCCTGGCTATGCACAATTCCATCAATTTTACTTTTTCCTGTTTTGGCAGATCACCCCAGTTAACATGCAACATAGCAAGGAAACTGTTCAAATAAACATCTTGGTCCTTTATCCCTTATCTCATGCTGTGGCAAAGTAACCAAGCTTCATTCACATCTCATACTGATATGGTGCAAACTTACCCTAATGCAGGACACTGGTTCAGTCTGAACGCAAGGACCACAACTGTGTAATCTTATCATGCAAGTATGAATGTATATAAATACTTACTGCAAACTACAAATCATAAGAAGTCTCATGAACATAAGCATTTTATCTGTTCAAACCTCTATCATGTCAACACAGTCACAGAAACATTATGTGTCTTCTCCCCTTAATCCGAGAGGAATGGAAAACTGTTTCGCTCTGCTCAGATCTTACTAAGTGCATCAGAGGCTTTTTCTCACTTTCCGCAGCTGCTGTGCAGTGCTCCTTCCTCAGCCATACTGCTGCAGGCCTAGGCCAAGAGATGACTCAATATAATTGCCTGTATTCTGAATAACATTCTCTTACCTTCTGAGAAGCTCCATTAAGTAGACCTCTATCCCATAAAGCTTTGTTACCAGTGGGATCCTCATCAACATCATCACTTGTGTTTGGAGGCAGTCTCACCTGCAAAAGTCATAAGACTACCCTCAACAAGTGGTTCCTGTATGTTACCACAGCCTTTTAGAAAAAGGCGGCACGGAACTAGGAGTACTGACAAGTATTTCACAGTTCGGCAGACGTACACAATCTAAGCAAACATTCTGTCAATTGTGAAAGATGAGTGAACCAATGCCACTGCTATATGTCACACACATTTAGTTGCAACCGGTTAAAATGACATTAAGTTCTGATTGCGTATTTGGAGGGGAGCGATCATTCATGACGTGTACAATCCCCACTGAAAACCCTGCGTTTAAAATAATTATTCATTTTCATTAAGCAGTGAAGTTGCTGGTGATAGATGCTTCTGCCTGAAATAACCTGTGTTCATTCACTATAAATATCCTGCAGAAATCGTCAACTGTATAGAAATGCACTCTTCACAAATATGTGCCACTGTGCACATTTCTAGAGTGGCTAAGAAGGATTTAGATTGGACATCTCTCAATGATTTCTCCAACTGATAGACGTTTAAAAGATTTATATGGAATTTTATTAAAAATAAGCAAAACAACAGATTTTTCCCTGCAGGGATCTCCACTTATAAAGCAAGACAGTGATAACGTTTAGCAACAGAACCACAGGAATGATTCAGAACAGAAAGGGTTCATTCAGCCCATCTTGTCCATAGCCCTGCAGCTGTTAGCATTTAAAGTGCAGATCTAAATGCTTTTGCGTAGCATCTTGCGAGAAAGGAAGAACTTTTCCAAAAGAGCATGCCCAAGCCAAGACAGCCACCCTCAGGTAGGATTCTGCACATTTAAATATGGGAGACAGGTGACATGCTCAAATCACAATAAGCCAATTCATTACCCAGTGTTTAGTCTGGTAGATGCCTAACACCTTAAAACTCAAACTCTTGCTGATCTCTGCAGATTTAGAAAAATTTTTTAAAAGTTGGACACAAGTAACTTCTGCCTCTGACAGGAAAGCTTTTGTGCTTTTATAACAGATCAGGCTGGTAAAGGTGCTTTCTTTATTTTCCCCAAAGCACCAAAACAGACAAACTGATCTCTTAACACTGAGCAAGCTGGGCATGGTTCATCATCTAGTCATTCCCTTCAATAATCACCAGCTGCCATTTCCTGTAAAATCTCTAGAAAACTCTCATTAAGAGAACAGTAGCAGGTGGTAATGTTTCTGAATTACCAGTCCGGAAACTGGACTAATTTTTTGGAGACATTAATCCAAATCATGTCATGGAATCAAGATGCATTTAATCTATTATTTAATTGATCAGTTATTTAACCAATTTGGAATAAATAAAGTCAACATCAGTAATCCCAGGCTATCATAAAAACACCTCTCTGGTTTATTAATGGCATTCTGGGAAGGAAATCAGCTATCCTGACCGAGTCTTGACCACGTACAACTCCAGACCCTCAGCAATGTGACTGACTGCTCTCCGAAATGGCCTAGTCACTCCTTCAGAGTAGAATAATAAACCTGGGAAGACCACCCATAAGTGTCCTTGGCACCAGAAAAAAGAAATGCAGAGACAATGTCACTGGATCAGTAATTGCGACCCAAATTAATATTCTGGGGACACAAGTTCAAATCTCAACACAGCAGCTGGTGAGATTTAAACTCAAATGATTAATTGGGGGATTGAAAACCAAATCTCAGTCGATGGTCACCAATGACTGTCAAAAAGCACATGTAAGTCACTGATGTTCCTTATGAAAGGAACATGTGTCCTTGCTTGGTCTGGCCTGCATGTGCAGACACTCAGCAAAATAGCTGACTCTTAACTGCTGCCTGGTATAATCTAGCAAGTTGGTCAATTCTGCCAGCGAAACTCACATTGCACAATTAAAAATAAACACCTGTGAAGAAGGCCTCTTGACTATTATGAGGACTTGTACCAAATTGGGAGTGCTGGGCCAGATGGGTCAAATAAAAAGCCAAAACACATCAAATCACAACTTACAGCCAGTGTCTGAACCTCCTCGATGAGGGATGAGTAATAAGGTGTAGACCTTGTCAATCAGGCTCACCTCCCAAGAATGAAAAATCACAAGCCTTTGACCAGGTCACTCTAATACTATATTTCACCCCTATCAGCTGGTCAACTGGAGAATTACACCTTGAATGTGTCACTGCCAACTATACAGGTTTGCGAGGGTAGGTACTTACCACACTGATATTACCAAATTTATCAGCACCAGCCATTGTTTCATAGTCCAGCAGACAAGCTGTGGTGATCCAGCGGGGTAACGTGTCATCAGCAAAAATGATCAGCTGGTTCTCATTGCGTTTATAACGAATCCAGAAGAAGCTCTCCTGTACATCTGAGACAATGACTCTGTGCCCAATGGTGTGGATTGCCACAATGAAATTTGGAATGTGCTAAAGAAAGTAAACCACAGAAAGTTACAGTGCACATTAACTTCCCAATAAAATTCCTTAGGTAAGTGCAAATAGCCATGTGATTGCCGCAACTCAAACGTGAATCTGCATTAGAGGGGTCTCCCAATTCCCATTTCTCCCCCCTCTCCTACACATTTTTGACATACAATAATGGTCGAAAGTAGTGAGATTTTTAAGCACTCAGTCCGCATTGGAATATAGGATCCATCAAGAATATGGATAAGATCTCATTTGGGAGCTAGCAGGATCATTACAGAAAATGATTAAGCTTTACAATTTCAAAAAAAATGGCAGTGAAATGTCAACACCCAATTTCCCATGGAAATTAGAGCAAGCAGAAGCAACAAATTGAAAGGAAAGCCCTTCTGATGTTCAAGTCCTATGAGTCTGTTCAACTAGGTCAAAACACTTACTGTGAAATCAAACTGGAAAAAGGACACGTTCCTGGCCAATTCACTAAGTTTATTGGTGGACAATGGCTTGATCAAATCCACACTCCAATTTTCCCGGTGAGAGCACTGCACAACTGTCTTTTAAAATGCAGGCTGCTATTTTGATGCTCCAGCAGAGTCATCTCATTAAAAGTCAGGACAGGTTTTACTCAAGTTTTTACCTTGTCTCGTGGAAAGTACAATCACTGAGTTTGGATCAAGATGCCCGGGAGGTAACTGTAATCACCTGGACATCGAGCCGTACATCCCACTCTGCAGAACGCAGTGGGAGGCGCTAATATAAAATAACGTGGGATTACACATTGCTGGTATCAGGGTATGCCAGGCCAATCCTGAAACAAATGACTTTTCCCCAAAAGTAAAGGAATCTCCTTCCTAACTGCAGAGGTTAGCATTCAGACCACTGTACTTCTGAAAAGTTGCAGGGAAACTATGCAACTAACCTAGGACGGTTTAGGGATGGTCAACTTTTTTTGCAGATCACCTTTATGTTCAAAAAGGGTTAGTGTTTGTACTGTAAAAGATTTCACTTAAAGCAGGGAGTTCTTCCCCCAATGTCCGCAGCTTCTATCCTGAAACAGAGCATATCATTCAATTCCAAAAATCTGAGTGGTTTCTGCGTTACTGTTAGCACTGTGTTAGACTTCATTTTCACAAAACCCACTAGTACCTTACGCTGACCAACATAACATTCTCACAAGAACATGCAGGCAGAAAGGAAGGAGGCAGCAGGGGAAAGCAAGTCCCCAGAAATTCTGCTTCAGCAGGAGTTCTAGACACTTTACAAAATGCCCCATATTTTAAGGGCTTGATGCAGAGAAGACTGTCCACAGTCCCAAATTTGCTAAAGTTTGTACGATCAGGATATTTTAACCATGCAGGATTTTTTTTGAATCTCTGAATGTGTCTGAGAACATCTGTTGTGTCTTCTTCCTCCAACACTTGCCCTAATAATCATGATAGATTGTCAAGATTTCCTCCAACAATGCCCAAGCTATCACAAATGGAGCATACCTTCCTTCCTATGGTGTCCCTCCCAACACTGCAAGAACAGCGCTTAGGTGTACTGCATAATAATACCATGAACAATTGGACCAGCAACTGCAATATCAGTTTCAAATGTAAGCATTAAAACCCATCATCTTCAAAAGACATCAACCACCCTACCTTATTTTCACATTTCCTCAGCAGCTTCTTCTTCCCCAGGTCATAGATGCGCAGGAGTTTCCCCAATCCAACCAGAACACGGCCCTGAAAAGGGGCAATGGCTGTTGGAACATCTTCAATGGATGTCTGTTTTTGGAGGAGTTTGGTGGTATGGGTGGAAGATGATGGGAGTTGCAGGAAACAGAGTACAGAAAAAGACAAACAAAGCAAATCATTTTATAATGGGATAATTATTCAAGTTGTTTAAATGCCAAATTCTACAGGCTTAGCATTTATCTTGGAACTGTACCACAAATTCCAATAGAGATTCATGCACTTAACCATTCCCTGTGTTTAACGTCAGTGCTAAACTACAAAAATTAAATGACAGACTCTGATGCAATGCAATTAGATCATGGCCTCATCCACGTTTCAGGTCTGGTTTGGATATTCACTCAAATGTATTAGTGTTAGTCACTCCTGTAAGAGCTGTGAACATTTTGCAATTTGGACTGTGTGCATAATGTCCAATATTTAACAGTATCACATAACCTAGGGTCGTGATGTAAACCAGATATTCACTTCTTTCAGTAGCAGCCTTAAGCCCACCTCTCCAATCTTTTGGTAGGCAGGTTGAGAAAATCTTTTAGCAAAGATCGGACACACACAAACATCACTAATCTGCTGTATTTCACAGTATGGACATAACGATTAAGGCCAGACTCATTGATGACAAGTCATACTTACCACTGTTCTCACCATAACAAAAATAATATGTTGTGCTTGCCACTAAATTCATGTTAGACATGACGACTAAGTAACTTGTAGATACTCTCACCCATTCAACCTATTCTAGGCAACATCTCATTCAGATGGCTTTCCAATTAGAAAACTGACTCTCGAGCTAAGAGACTTCCAGAATGTTTGGTATGAGATCTTCAATAATCAAAAGCAGGTAGCAAATTGGGAAATTCAGTTTGATGAGCAATTCATTATTACTTCTAATGATTTTTATCCCCTCACTGGTTGTGGGCATTGTTGGCTGGACCACCATTTATTGCCCACTCCGAGCTGCTCTTGAGAAGGTGGTGGTGAGCTGGCTCCTCGAACCCCTGCAGTCCAACTGATATACATAAAATCAGAATGCTGTTAGGGGTGGTCTGTACGTGTTGGGGACAGAGGATTTTGATCTAGTGACCATGAAAGAAATGGCAATATATTTCAAGTCAGATCTTAGGCAGTTTGGAATCAACTTATAAGTTGTGGTGTTCCCATGTAGCTGCAGCACCTGGCTTTCTGAAAGGCAGTGGTCATGAGCTTGAAGTATGCGCCCCCAAGAACCAGTGGCGAATTTCTGCACTGCACCTTACAGTAGCATACACAGTTGCTGTTGCTGAGCATTAGTGGTGAAGAGGGTGGATGTCTGTGGGTGTAGTGTCGATCACAACAATTGGGGTCACTTTGTCCTGAACAGTTCAAGCTTCAAGTATTATTGGGGGTCTACTCATCTAGGCAAGCAGGAAGAATTCTATCACATGCCTGACTTGTGCCTTGTAGATGGAGGACAGACTTTAAAGGAGTGAAGAGACAAATTACTCACAGCAAGATTCCTAATCTGTAACCTGCTTCTGTAGCCACTGTACTGAAGTGACTAGCTCAGTTCAATTCTGGTCAATGGGTTTAGTGGGGAATTCCATAATGGCGATGACACTGAATGTGAAAAGAGCAACGGCTGGATTCTGATTTGCTGAGGGATGGTTATTGCCTGGCATTTGTGTGGTGCGAATGTTACTTGACACTTGTCAGACCAAGCCTGAACATTGCCCAGGCCTTGCCGCATTTGGGCATGGACTGCTTTAGTATCTCAGGAACTATGCTGACCATTGCATAGTTATCAGCAAACATCTCCATTTCTGATGTTATCATGGAGGAGAGGTCAGTGATGAAGCAGCTGAAAATGACTGGGCCTAGGACACCACTCTGGGGAATTCCTACAGATGAGATGACTTACCTCCAACAACCACAACCATCTTCCTTTGTGCCAGGTATGACTACAATTAGCAGAGCATTTCCCCCCAATTCCCAGTTTTACTAGGACTCCTTGGGCCGAAGGGCCAGTTTCCACACTGTAAGGATTCTATGAAATTATGATTTTGATGCCAAGGCCAGTCACTTCCATCTCACCTCATGCCTTTTAAAGTACAAGAACTTACTTTGATTTTAAAACCCACCAATTTAATACAGTCCTTTTTCACACTCTGTGGATACAGTCAAGTTTGGAGGCATTTATCTGTGCATATCCACTCTACTGGTTTGTCACCAAGAGTCCATCTGTTTGTTGTACAAATTACTGATAATGTTTACCATACTTGCCAGTAATCTTAAATTTAAAAGGAAACCTTCCAATTAGCATTAAAATTTATTCAGTCAAGTTAGCAAGAGATCTAGTAGTAGTGGTGTAGTTCACCATCCAAAACAGACAAACTTTACTGTAACTATAGACCACATGTTCGATTTGTCCATGTAATTAGTTGATCTCAGGCAGACAGCAGTGGGTGATGCCTACGACTGGCTTCAGGAACCTGAACTTCTGATCTGCATTATTAGCCATGACTAGGGCAATGCAGAAAATTAGACTCAGTCATGAAACCTGCAATCTCCCATTAGCTTGAACACACATTCAACTTGCATATTAAGAATAACCACCAAGTGAGTTATGAAGTGAAGACAGAGGGGAGTAAATCGGAAAATCTCTACAAAAATCAAAGGCACTGCAAAAGGCCATAGCAGCTTTGTCAGCCGTGTTCAGACCATAGCACAAACACATGAAACAAAAAGGATCAATTGTTTCAGCAATGGAAAACCAGCCATCTCTCCCAAAAGTTCCAATACTGACCTTGTGCACGAATTCTAGTTTTTCTCCGTTGTTTATAAGTTTGTAGGTGTAAATATATCCACCGCCAACCGAACGAGGATTGAGGATTAAGTCCTTGCCAACGCCAACCAGCACATACCAATCATCACCACCATTTCCAAACTTACAAACAGCAATACTGGAAATACAATACACCCATGTTAGTACAGCTTAATGACTTCAATAAATGCCCTACACATAAACCATTCAATCAAGCATGCAGGTAAAGAAACTTTAACAGCCCAAGCCACATTCAAGAACAAGTTAAAATATTCAAACACTGCACTAGTATTTGCCCGTCGTACTTGTTTAGAAAACGTGTTTCTTGTTATCAATGCTACACAATTCCCTAGTGGCTGACTATGTCAAAGAGGCTTAGGAAATGGTTCAGGAGGCTTATATTTTGATATGCCTTGCTGATAGTAATAAACTTGTGAGCTACTGACACCCAAGGATGAAAAGGTTTCTATTAAGTCAAGTTGTACTTTCACACGGATCACAGCCTACATCAATCAGTACAATATGCTGCTACAGATGGATATTAACCTAGCAGGCTGTATTACCTGGTGGAATTAAAAAAACTGATTATGTGAAATAAAACACCATAGACCACAGAACTCAATAGCATTCACAGTTTATTTATAACTCTTCTGCTAAAACCTGTCCTACCTGAATGCTGCTTCGTTTTGTTCCAACTGGATCTGATCATATACATTGCCTTGAATGGGGTTCATTACTCGAACAACGGATGCCCATTGTCCACTCCCCGCCTTTGGGGATCCGAAAATGGATTCAGGCAAGTTTTCATTCAGGAAGGCAGCTGCCATCTCTGCCGCTAATTCTCGCTCGTCCTCTCCAGCTGCTTCCACCATTTCCTTAACAACAGATAAAAGTGAAGCATTAATATTGTAATGGCATGCTGATATTGCTAATCTATCAATGCTGAAAGGTGCACACATCCAGCATTTTTATAACACTGACAGGTCAACATATAAAAGAACAGTCACATTCCAGTGGTCTTACTTTGAGCTACCAAACTGTTGTAAGAAGAACGCAAGTCACATACACAGAAATATGACAACTTTCTTGCTGACGTTAAGCAATCTACTTTAATGTCAGGTTACACCTCTCTGCACATGCTGTGTAATAAAAACTCGCATCTCTATTCTCTTTTTGCGATACATGGCACTGGCTTTACAGCGATATCGGTGTCTGAAAAGTTACCTCAGCCATTTGCTGTTTGCGCTGGGCTTTGGTGGCCTCTGTATAGGCATTGTGATCAGTCTCAATGGCGATAATGTTGTTGCTTTCTGGGTGAATAACAAATTTCCTTGGGGTATATTGCAGAGGGAAGGAAACCTGATTGAATACTGCTCCTAGCTTCTCAAGAGCTAAGATTCTGGAAAGAAATGAAAAGAAAACAATGGAAACTTTGCAACTCATAAATCCACTTTTCTGCCACTACAATCCTGCAATCATATATTCAACTTAAAAGCCCTTTAAGAAGGGTTGAGCTGATTTATGGAATTGCAGCAAAACATTTGCGAATTAACCTTACTTAGGGAGTTTCATTTTTGCAACCTTCTCTAGATAAATAAGCAGGTTAAGCGAACTATTCTTGCCATTTGTAGGACCCATGTGAGAGATAAATGAGATGACCTTTAGGTTCTCTGTTAAAAAAGGGTCAGGCCATCATAACATGGCAGTTGGAAAAGTGTATGGTGTCTTATAAATATGATGTGATTGAGTGGACGTGGGATACATCATCTACTTGTATTTTCAGGGAACTTTTGGTAAAACTCCTCAGACTAGCACATTGCTCAGAGGCAAAGCTAGGCGCACATACTGCATTGTCAGGTCAAAACCTACAATGCTAATAAAACAAATCATGAACAGAACAGAAATTAGCCAACTTTTAATCAGAAACATTGCAGTAATCACAAGGTATCAGGTGAAACACGGACTGAGTGTATCGTCATTTTAAAAGTTATGCATATTTTGTTCTGTGCAGACGCTGTAACAAACTAACATGTCATTTGCCATTTTTCTTGCACATCTAAATCACTGTATTTGATTGCACTCCAACTGCCCTAGCCTGTTCACAGACTCTGCTTATCATCTGGCAACAGACTGGCCATTATTCTGAATGCAATTATCTAGGACATTAATTAAAAAATAGGTAATGGAATGATCCCTGAGATTCAACTAAAAGATGCCCCTCAGCTGATCCATTCCTGCAAGTGCTATTTGGCCACAGAAACAGAGCGAATTCCTAATACAGCTTATTAAATTGCGACTGATTCAGGCCACCCATCTACAGCTACTTCAGCATGCATCAGACGTTCATACTACATGACATGATCCCTGTAGTCATGCCGTCACAATTAGAACATCCAAGCTTCTCAGTTTTACTTCCATTAGCAGCAGTTATCACTGACAAGTCAGCATTTATTGCCCATCCTTAATTGCCCTTGAACAATGTTTCTACCAGATGAGTGGATCACCACGTGCAGTTTTGGTATCCCTACCTAGGAAAGAAGTATCATAGAGGAAGTGCAGCACAGATTCACTAGGTTGAAAGTGAGACTAAGAGATTGGTACAACTGGGCCTGTTTTCACCAGAATTTAAAAGAATGAGAGAGGATTTGATAAAAAAAAATGTATGAAATTGTACAGGGGTGAACAGACGAGATGCAGGGAAGATGTTTCTCCTGGTTGAGGAGTCTAGAACAACTCCCAGAATACAGCGTAAACCATAATGAACCTGTGGATTCTTGCCCACAGAAGGCAGTGGAGGCCAAGACGCTGATTATATTCAAGAAACAAAGTTAAGGAGTATGGAGCAAAAACAGGAATATGGCACAGAGACAGAAGTTTACCTATGATCATACGGAATAGCAAAACAGGCTCAAAGGGCCAGGCGGTTAATACTAAAAAGATGTGGTCTTAGGTTACAAGATGACGTTACAGGGTGGTCAGATTAGTGGCAGATGGAATTTAACCTTGCAGAGAAAGAATGCAGTTTGGAAGAAACAACAAGCCAAAAGAGTAATCGATGAATGGCAGGACACTAGAACCTCAGAGGAACAGAGGGATCTTGAGGGTATGCCCACAGATTCCTGAAAGTGGCAAGACATGTAATTAGGGCAATTAAGAAAGTATACAGAGAACACTTGCCTTTTTCAGCTATGGCACAGATTGTAAGAGCAGGGTGGTTACTTCGGAGCTGTACAAATTTCTGATTAGTCCACAGCTGCAGTAGTGAGCCATTCTGGTCAACTCACTACAGAAAGGATCTGACAGCACTAGACAGGGTGCAGAAGACATTCACTAGGATGTCTCCTGGGCTGGTGTGATTTAGCTCCGAGGACAAGAAAGATAAGCTCAGTTTGTTTTCTTCGGAGCAGATGAGGCTGACAGAGAACGTGATGGAGGTGTACAACATTATGAGGGGCATGTACAGGCAGCAGCAGTTCCCTTTAGATAAGCGTCAATAAAAAGGGGCCATGATTTTAGATGGAAGGCAGGAGGTTCACTAAAGATTTGAGGAAAAAAAATTTCTCAACCACAGCGTAGTGGAAATCTGTTACACTCCCTGTGAAAATAGCAGAGGCAGGAAAACTCTCAACTTTTCAAAAAGTACTTGAATTAGCACTTGAAATGTCAAAACATTTAGGCTATGGCCAAGTCCTGAAAAGTGGAATTTGTGTGGATAGGTCAGCACAGACTTGATGTCCTGAGGAGCTTCTTCTGTGCTGCAGGACTTATGGCTGATCTGGGTGCATTCCCAACTCCTTCCTGCCTACTCTCTAAAAAACCTGTCACCGTCCTGTGTATAACAATTTAATTAATTCGGTCTTCAACACCCAGCCTTCTTCATCCTACAATGAATCAAGTGAACCTTCTCTGAACTGCCTTTTAAAAATCTGTTCCAAGGAGAATAGGTAACTCTGGCTGAGCCAGCCAAGTTTATTTTCCATCACTGACTGCCATGGGAAAGATGGCAGTGAGCTTCCTTTTTGCAAGGTTGCAGCCGTTAACAATGCAAATACAGTGTATTTCCAAATATAATCCCCAAAACTGTACATCAGACGTGATTTTGGAAACCCTGAAAAAAAAATGTATAACACTTCTTGGTTTTATATTCTATTTCCTCATACTGACAAGTCTACAGGCTTTCCTAATCACTTGCAGCACCTGCAAACAGATTCATGTACCAAGACCCCAGATCCCTTTGATCCAATGAGTCCTGCAGTTTCTCTACTTAAATATTATACAGTTTTTGAATTCTTAGTGCCAAGATGGGCAAATTCACATTTGCCAGAATATACGCCATCTGCCAACTTTCTGCTCAATCTCTTAACCAGGCATGCAGAGCCAGCATCCTGACTTTTAGTATTCTGTTATAAACTTAATTGATTCTAACATGCTCCCCATGACAAATGATAGGCCAACTGGTGGACAGTTTCTAACTGCAGCTTGTTCTGCAGTCTGTTACCTCTCTTGTCTCAGAAGAACTGTGGAATTTGCTAAAAGCTGAACTGGCTTCATCAATTCCTCAACATATTTCTGCACCAAAATATGTCTCTAGACAGAGTGCTCCGATTCATGTATCTGTCCCCAGACTGCAAGCCAACAGAGATATTTTGTAAACAAGCCTTGACTGGTTGGAGCAGTTATCACAGTCTATCTTTGAATTATTGGTCATGTCAAGTTTCAGGGAAGCAAAGATGGTTGCAACTGAATGCGTGACATACTGAAAGCAAGCCCTGAAAGCTAGGAGTTTACGAACAAGTTCCGGCATCTTTGCTTGCAGCCTAATGCTGAAGTACTGCCCATCAGTCTTGAATGTTGACTCTTTGTCTGAGATTACTGAAAGCATGAGCAGTGTCAAACAAAAAGCAGAAATAATGGTGCAAGGACACATCTTTACATCAAACTAACACAACTGCCCCTATCTTCTAGCATACAAACCATTGTGGAACTGTGCTGAAACACCTACCTCAGTGTGTTGGTGGAGATTGCCACAATACCCTCAGGACACTGCTCAGAGGCAAAGCCTGACGCATACTCCAGAGTTTCATAGGACAGAGGTGTCAGGTGGAAACGAGATTGGTACGAGTAGCTCAGCCATGACCTGCTTGACATGGCCAAAACCTACATGGATTAAGGAAACAAGTTTTAAATTTAAACTAGCTAACACCAACGACAAAGCATTGCTCCAGATCAGCAACACTGCCAACTTTAAATCAGAAACATTGCAGTAATCATATGTTTTCATGTGAAACACGGACTGAATGTATCATCATTTTAAAGCTCACTTTTGAAGGTTAATGACATCACTGGTATTGAAACTGCAATATCGCTGGAGATTCTGTAACATCATAGTACTGTCTCTGCACCTTACCCTGTTACAAGAATTAAAGATTACCTTTAAAAAAGGCTCCCGGAACCCTAAAATTGCTTTTAAAAATGCTGGCCAGAAATGCAGCAGGCAAATCTAGACAAAGGTACATCAAGGGAGCACAAAAATTATTTTCCATGGATACGTGGATAAGTAGCTAATGGTTTCGACTGCTGGCATATTCAAAACAGTCAAGTACATTGGAGATAGGATGAAATGTTTCAAAGTAATGTAAAGGAAAAGTGACTGAGAAGGAGAAAAAGTGACACAATTTTGTGGGAAGTTTAATCCAAAGGAAAATCCTGAGGAAGAAATAATGATGCAAGTGTTAGAAGTCAATTTTCCCACTCAATGCAAGCAATTCCCCTCCAGTTGCAAAATCCACAACTAGATTTTTGATAATACTTTTAAGAAAACTTTGTTTATTGTTACACTATCAGTTAGTACCCCTGGTCAGGAGGATGCTACCAAAAGCAGCACTTGCAGTTTTGTCTCATTGTCCAACTCATCAGTCTGTAAAGGTTGGAAATTCAATTGTGTTCACTCACCGCTTCTTGTCCCTGCATCCTAACCCTGAAAAGCTTGACAGGTCGTGATCCGAGATACCGGGTCCTCGTGTCAGACAAGTCTCCAGTGACTGGGTCCAATACTGTCCTTAATAATACTCCGTTCTAAGGAAATTTCCACGGGAAATTATTAAAACAATATCACACCAGGAAACAGAGCACAGCTAGGAACAAGTCACACAAAAATGCAGCAGCATACCTGGAAATTAGTTTTACATTGGTGCTACTTGAATATTTAAAGCAGCCTTGCCTTTGACAAGTGAGCTGCACACTAGGCAATTACACAGGGTATCCCTGATTTCAACCATATCATAGCCCATGGAGCAGATGCCAGGGGTTTGGTCCACAGTTGAGAAGTGGGATAATCTAAAAGTCACTAAGAGATTCATGTAATTTCCAAGCAGCAGGTTAAAAAAAAAATCAGTTAGCCTGCCAATCCACCACAATGTTTGCACAATTTTTCTGGTAGTGGTCCACAATTTAACCGAGTTGCAACACCCCTGAATTCAGTAGATAAACTATGGTGAACATGATAACACATTGAGGATTGAATACAACCCTGGACTACAAACAAAAGCCTGCTCGTCAGGGATCTCAAACTGACAATGTTACATAATTCATACAAAGTAACATTTCATGACCTACATGCCTATCAGATTTACTCACCTGTAGACCAATGTTTAAGTACAAAAAGCCAATGGAACCCTTCTCTCCCAGTTCATCCTGTTTCTCTGCGCCCCCCATCTCAACTATACAAAGAGATTCAGGCTGTGCAGGAAGAGCTTGCATACTGAGAGGCTGCAGGCAGTCCTGAGAATGACAAGAATACAAGGTTAAAACATCTCCTTAAATAGGCTATTTGGCAAGGTACTAGCAACTGGAACAGAAAAGCCATAGATTAAATCCCTGGTCTGTTTAACCAGGACTGTAAAATATTTCTTAAATTTGGGAAGTTTATGAACCATTTAAACTGGCTCTTTGTGCAAATGTTTGAATGTTGGAGGGAGATTGAATGCAATGTTATGGTCTAATGGGGGTAACTGACAAAGCTCTTTTTTTCTTTGCTGTACAGAGTTCATTTGTGGCACTGCGTGGTTCCTTTAAGACTACTCTATGCTAATGCACACGCACATCTTACTGGAAAAGTTGGTCATGCGCAGCCTGTTTGTTGCACTCAACAGCTTACGTTTCGGGCCTAGATCCTTCATCAGAGAGCTTCACACTTTATTATCTTGGATTCTCCAGCATCTGCAGTTCCCATTATCTCTGATACAATAAGTATAGTAATAGCTCTCTTGAGGAAAAGCAACATGGAATGGAGTTTATACCAGATTTCTGGGATTTTGATATCTTGTGGCAGATATGCAGTAGTACAAATCAAGGCTCCAAGTAGATCTCCACCCTGATATCATGAAGTTGCTGACTGCCTTACTATTCAAGTTGCAGACTCAAAAAGGAGTCCCCACTTCATATTCAGACTCGTGTTCCACCTACAAATTCAAATGCTAGCAACCCCCCACATCATCCTGACCAGGAAGATGCTGCAATCCTTTGTCACTGGGTCATAATCCAGAACTTCTGCCAAAGAGCACTGTCTGTGACCTACACCACTTGAACTGCAGCAATTCAATTAGGAAGCTCATTCCCATCTTCCCAGAAGAAATTAAATACTGCTTTGCTGGCACTGCCCACACTCTCAGAACAAAAGGACAGTTCACAGAACTAATAGGGGGTTAATAACATTGCAATAAGGACTGCTATCCAACAGATCTAACCAGCTTTACCAAAAGAAAAAAGCAATTGAGCAAAAACTTACTGAAGGGTCGAGAGAAATGATTCTGACGGTGTTGTCTACGAGCCCAACAGCCAGAAATCGAGAACGCTGCTCCCCTGGGGGAACATTTGCTAAACTCATGCAGACCACATCAGTTGACATCTCTTTCCGTTCAGTGTACTCATTCAGTTGTCCAGACTGCAAACAAAATGTTGTACATTTAACATCTGAAAGATCTGACGCATAATCTTATACAAAAAGAGGTCAGTATAACAGCACACTGCAGGAACAGTTTAACAGAACAGCAACAAACTTATGATAGTAACATTATCTATCAAATACTAAAATAACTATTCAAATAGAATTTAATCCAAAAACGTAAATAAATTCACAGTCATACAGCACGGAAACAGACCCTTCAGCCCAACTCGTCCATATCGACCAGGTTTCCCAAACTAAACCAGTCCCGTTTTCCTGCATTTGGCCCATATCCCTCTAAACCTTTCCTGTTCAGTTACCTGCCCAAACATCTTTTAAATATTGTAATTGTACCTACATCTTCCACTGGCAGTTCACTCCATACACAAACCACCCCGTTTGTGGAAATAATTGCCCTCTCACCTTAGTTTTGAACTTGTAAGAGACCATTGCTATTCATCTTATCTATGCCCTTCATGATTTTATTACCCTTTGTAAGGTCACCCCTCTACCTCCTACACTCCAGTCTATCCAGCCTCTCTACACAGCTCAAAACCTCCAAACCAGTAACGTCCTTTGCAAATTAATAACATCTTTCCTATAGCAGGGAAACCAGAACCATACACAGCATTCCAAAAGTGGCCACATCCTTGTCCTGCACAGCCGTAACATGATGTCCTAACTCTTGTACTTAATGCTTTGACAAATAAAGTGCGCCAAACACCTTCTTTACCCCCCTGTCCACCTGCGACGTCACTTTCAAGCAACTATGAACCTGCATCTTTAGGTGTCTGTTCAACAACACTCCCTGGAGTTCAACCATTAACTGTGCAAGTCCTGCCCGGTTTGTCTTACCAAATGCAACACAAGTTTATCCAAATTAAACACAATCTACCACTCCTCAGCCCACTGAGCCAGTTGATCGAGATCCCGTTCACTATTGCCTACACCACCAAAATTGGTGCCATCTACAAACTTACTAACCATACTTAAATTCTGTTCACCCACTCCCTGCTTCCATTTGCTCTCCTATTCCCCCAATAAATGTGGGTTTTTTTGTCTAATATAACTCAATCAATGCTTTATAAGTATTCTGTTTTTTCAGGAAAGCAGATCTGAATAATGTCCGTTTGTTTTGGGTCAGCTACAATCCCAGAATGGGGATGAGCCTGGCTACTGCTGTTGAGTCTCTGGAACCTCCTACGATTGGATCGAGGAAGCACTAATGTCAGCTCGCAAGCAGGTCGCACACTTCGAAAAGGATAACATTTAAATAAAATGGGATGTTCAGGGAGGCACTCACCACGTTATAAAGAGCAAGAATTTCCAATTCCATTTGACTCTAAGTTCAATAACTCCTTACTCACCGGATCCATCTCAAAGTAGACCAGTTCCCCGCCTGTCAGAGCAATCACCACCTGCCGCTGATTCACAGCACATTTCACAATTGTTTTTTTACCAGGGGTCTTCCACTCATTGACTCTCTTATCAGCACGGATATGACGGATCCCATCAGGATATACCTAAAAATTACAAAAGGAGCAGGATTTTCCTTGGGCTACATTACAACACTTGTGTTCACTCCCAGCTTCATCCAAATTCCCAATTTACAAAAGCCTTGCAACCTAAATTGCACTAAATCACGCCATCATTTATATATTTAGAAACGTACTCTTAATTCTTCTATCTCCTATGTGGTATGATCAATCACAGCAGTCTGGTTTATTACTAAATTACAACACCCTGCGTAATTACAAGTTGACTTAACTTTTATTTCATATCATTCTTCTCCAAATATTTTAATTCTCGTCAATGTTCCAGTTCATACCTCACTAGCTCTGTTTCAGTATACCTCCAGATAACCAGCCAAATCTAATTGCCCTGTTGTTCCTGCAATGAAAACCCAAGATCTAACCACAATAAAAAATTATCAAATCAGTGAGGAGCATCTTTCAAAAGTTTTACACTAACAATCTCTGGTTAAGTTTGTTCCCATATTCTCTTTTGGGGTTCATTCAAGAAAACTTTTGGCTGAGACTAGGAATGTACTGGATATTAAAGAAAGCACTGGTTGCAGGACAGAAGACAGATCAGTAAGGCATACTTATTCTCCAAACAGAAAATCAATAATATAATTTAAACTATTTAATTAGTTGCTCAATTAAATGAATGCCTTTTGATTTGTGTAGGAGAACAAAACCAACTTCACATTAGAAGGAAAAGGAGCGTTTCAAAAGAAACTTATTTTCAATCATGTCCTGGTATTGAAACAACAGCAGAATATTTGGTCACTTAAACCAGTAAAATCAGATAATTAGATTATTGCTAGTCTATATTTAAGCACAACTACTTCCATGCTGCTTAATATCACGGTTCATCAAAAACCTAGGAATTTCAGTTTTAAGTTGTAAATTGACTTGCTTTTGTCTTTTTTTTAAATTGGGGAGGGGTGGTGATAGGGAGGATTAAAAGAGCGAGAGGCGGATCATCTATGAACCACCTGGTTCCAATATTAAGGTTCTAATTGTTCTGAACTCCCACCTTTCTGCTCTTAAGCACTCGAATGACAACACTTATCAAATAAACTCTAGGCGTACAAATTAATTCTTTTATCCGAGAATGATTTTGACGAATTCTCCCCCTCGAGTTAATAACAAGCCAATATACCCATTAAGGGAGAACTGACCACAAAACCATAAATTTTATCTTAATGTGTTGGGTATATGTAACTAATATAATTTTCACCTTTGGATTTCAGATTCCTCAAAATAAAAGCCTTTTAAATTATGTAACTGTCACTTTACGTGTTCCAATTATGATAAGGAGCATCACACATTTCAGCAAAATACCCAAACAGGACTGTGAAGCTATCATTTCACCACAGTGTAAATTGTTCACTTGCATTAAACCTTTAGCATCCACAGTATCACGAATATAAATTAGTATAGCGAAGGTTGTACAATTAAAGAAAAGTAGCTGTACAACAATATATTCTGTTCTGCCACTATGAGGTTATTTTGAGTTGTCAACCACTGGGGAAAATATGAGTGTTTACTTGGTCATTCAGAGATGGTAGAAGGCAGAGGAACAATTTGAGATGACCAATGAAACACATCACACATAAAGTCTTCTTCATTAAAACTTTTCCTTAAAACAGCACCTTAGCACGTTCTGGCGCTAATTTCAAAGAATAATGGCCCAAATTCTAAAAATTACATATTAAATGTCCTTCAAGTGACCAACTGCAAACTGAATTAAAATAAAGGCAGATAAGTATTGCAAAATCAGTTGCTGGCATACAGGTCACAAATAGTTACAAAAGACTTATTTAAAAAGTGCACCCTGTATACACATATTATCATGCACCCATTGCATTCAACTTATCACAGCAATGAAGGAACTCTTTCAGAAACCAAGCTGTGCATTCACAACACTGTTCTTTACAGGCAAGAGAATAAAGAGCATTCAAAAAGTTCAAATATAGCTTTATGTGGTGTTTCAAAGAATCAGTCAATTTCTATCCCCATACCTGCACCAGTGCATCCTCACCAAGCAAGGAGCAGGACAGTGTGGGCGTGGTACCCAGAAATCCAGAATCTGTTACTTCCTCTACGGTCTCACCAATAGACAGTACCAGCGTGGCGTTCACGAAAGAGACAATGATGTATGCATCATACTCATCTAAACACACACAAAAAAAAGGTGCAAAATACACTTGCAGGTTAACATTCAGTGCTGTTATAATGTGCATTACTGGCAAATTGGCAAGAGTGTTTTTAAAAAAAAAAGACTTTAAAAGTCTTTAATGACCATTACAGCATAGAAGTTTCCATTCAGGCCATCAAGTCCATGATAGATCTCCATACAGCAATTCAGTCAGTCCTGTTACTCACTCCACCCTCACAGATATGCAAATGTACTGCCTTCAAGTATCTAATTTCCTTTTGAAATCATGCATCGTCTCCAATTCCAGCATGTTTGAGGGGAGTGAAAGCAGGTCTTGACCATTTGCTGCATAAAAATGTTCTTCCAGATATTTTCCCAGCAGCTGTTACCCAATACCTTAAATTTGTGCCCCAGTCCTTGTACCCTAAGAGAAACAGCTTTTGTCTATCTTATCCAAACCTGTCATTATCTTGTACATCTCAATCAAGTCTCCCATGACTCTTTTATTCAAACAGAAAAAAAACCAGCTTCTCCAACCTAACTTTGTAGCTAAATTCCTTCATCCCTGGGACTATTCCAGTGCATCTCACTACACTCTCAGAAGAGCCATCATATTCTTCAAGTAGGATGATAAATGGGACATATTAGCATAGTTGTGGTCTACCAAGATCTTTATAAAGGTTCAACATAATTTCTGTTTTGTTCTTGATACCTCTACTTGTGCAGTCCAAGATCCCATAAAGTTTGCTCACTTTCAAAGCTCTATAAAACTCACGAAACCTCAGGTCACCACCCCATCATAACATTTACAACTATGCCATTAATTCTACTGCCACATCCTATCTCTTCTGCTAAAATTCATCGCCTCACATTACCTTGTACTGAATTACATGGCATTTGCCTGTCCATTTGGCTAGCTATGACCTATTGCAGCTAATTGGCATTATTCTCATTTGGTGTCAACATAAAAGTTTGATTTCAAAGACAAACCTTGAAACATAGCCGGCATTCTAAAAGCAAAATCAAAAGCAGTAGCACTGACTCAAGGAACATAACAGTCTACCACCTTTCCAGTTTGAAAAATAACCATTTATTTTAATTTGCAATTGTTGCTCATAAGCAAATTCTTTTAAATCTTTTTAAAAGCCTGCAATTCTATGAGCTCCAATTTTATTAACCAGTCTTTTCCATATTGTTTATATGAATGTAACCAAGTGACCAACTTTCTTAGTCACACTCACCAAAAAATTTCCAATATATTTGCCAAACACAATCTGGCTTTTACAAATCCATGCTAGCTATCCTTAATTAATCCATGGATGGTATTCTGTCCCTGTTTATTGTTTTTAAAATCTTACCCATCACTGATAGTAAACTGACTTGCTAGAAATTACAAACATGGCCTTAAACCTTTTCTCAGTGAAAATATCACATTTGCCACTGTCCAATACTTTGGGACCTTCCTCCTACCTAGAAATACTGGAAAATTATGTTTTGTCCTCCCACTATCCCCACATCTAGTTATTAATGCAACTTGGGATACAAACTCTCTGTACACCCAGCCCTTCCAATACATCCTGCTTATAAATTTCAACTCATTTAAATGTTTAAATTCACTTACTGATCCAACAAAAGTAGTTTTAAACTGCAATTCATCATTGATTTGTCAATTTATTTTCTACACAAGCATACGCCCACCCACCTAAAAACAAATACTGGCTCTAAGCTAAAGCTACTTAAGATACTCACATTTCACTGAATGGAATTAAACTACATTTTTCTATATTTAGTTCCTTTCCTTTCCACTCTTAAGGGATGGCAGCAAAGGAAGGGAATGCGACGAAAAGGTACTTTGTTTTTGCAACAAGAACAATTGGTTATAGAAGGCCTGGTTAATACTTGTAAAATGGAACAGCCCTTAGTATAATCAGCGCTCAGGTAGTAAGCTATTTTTCCCAGAAATCCACCAATACGAAATATGCAACCATTAGCCAAAGAGAAGGGACATAAGCAATCATAACAGAAACCATTGTAATTAGAGACTAGCAGGCAAAGGGCTAGTACTTTGAGGTTTCTGATTCAAGACCTGGAGAAACTTTCACACATGACAAATTGATCCTGCGAATGTTAAATTATTAAATTCCTACAGTGATCATCCAACTGGTTAAACCCACGTTGATTTCAAGCTTCCAACTAACCTATACTAAATTTGCTGATACCTAATTCTTTCCTGGCCAATTCTACAAAACCCATATTGTACACTCATCATTAAAACAATGATGTCTCAAAATTGGCATGCAAAATTCCTCCCATAACTACTGCATCAACACTTAACAACATGCCCCAAAACACCCCAATACCTGAAACACCCAAATTCCCCAGACAGAATCGGAACAAATAACCCATTGCATATACAAATGTTTTGGCAACATATGCCTCCCCTTGACTTCCCTATCTTCAAATTTAGAGTTGTCACTAAGATTTCAGGTGTAATTATTATCAAAACGAATGCCCACTTCAACTGAAACTCTGTCGCAGAATAAACCCTCCTCTTCCAAAGGTGAATCACATCTGGAAAGGGAATTTTCAGCAGCATATCAAGTTGAAGTACTGGCAGCTCCAAATGGTGACTGCAATTTGTGATGACAAGAACAATCACAAGAACTGAATATCATCACAGGGCATAATTTTCTGTCATGATATAAATAAACTATACAAGCCTAATGACAACACGAGTGCCGATTTTTGTAATATTCTACAGTTGGGGTGCAAGGGGTATGTCACAATTTTCCAATCAACATCCTTTTGTGTAGAATATGTGCATCAGAAGTACTTTGTTTCACGTAATCACTGGTTAGGACTGTTCTTTACAATGCCCTAAACCAGCATCCAAGAGGCCCTACCAGCAGGTACGCACCTAGAATGAGTAGCACCTTCCCCGGCCACCTGTGGGAGAGAAACAGAGGCTTGGTATTGGTAGAGATTGAGCCACCACATACCAGCCTTGGTTAGTACTGCTCTTTCAGATTGATGATAACCAGGGTATAAACTGCAATAAATATATTACTCAGGCTAGGCAAAGTCTGTATTGTCATACCCATTCATCAAGCCAGCACAGGAAAGCATCCCAGGCAGGCAAAAAATCAATGAGTAAAGTAACCATAATCTCATAATCATGAGCGACCTACTGCCCAATCCAGTACATGTAACACTGCTGTGATTTGATAGAAAACAAATGTACTCATATCCCATGAAAGAATAAAAATGTAGCAGTCTAAACCTGATATAAAGCAATATTGAATAAGGAACACAAAACAAAAGAGCGCATTCATATCCAATTTGAAAAGTAAATTAATTCTCATTAACAAGTCATCACTTCAGCTTTTCCATTATGGTAACATCTACTAGCATTAGGATTATGGTAGGGAGGTTTAATGCACTCCCAACCAAATCCTGGAAAATTTACACAAATCGTAAAACTATTCTTCTACCCAACATTTTCCCAATATTTCTGGGTTACAGTCTGGAATCAGTGATTATCAATTATTCTAATCTGCAAAACATAACAGGGCCATTCAAATTTCACATGGTTTGACCATTTACAGGATGTGCCCAGCCCAAGAAATCATTATTGCAGTTTGCATATTTGCACGTCACAAATTATAAGAAACACAATGAAAGAATTCATAGCAATTTGCACTTAGTTACCTAACCTCAGTCTAGACAACTGCAAAGAATACAACCACCTAGTGAAATGTACTGGGCTAGAGAGAGTAATTCTACCAATAGCTCAGTCATTCTTGCCACATAGTGGCAGAAGCTAAAAAGTGTAAGTGCACAGACTCTGGACAAAAGCAGAATTATGTCAACACCGCAATACCAATACTGTTCAGAATTGACAACTATTTAAACTGGTACATGAATAAAGGCCATATAGGCAAGAGTGGAGAACTGTCAGTACCTGTGGAACTGAACCATACTCTAATATTGAGCAAGCACTATTAAGAAAGCGGTGGAAAAAAGTGGAAAAAACTCCCACTGAAATGAAAATCAATGCAAACTTCCAGGAGTGGAAATGAATACATTTAAATATAAGAAACTATATTCATCACCTTCAAAAGTGCAAAATTTTCAGATGGAAGAGAATCTGACCTGAAACGTGTTTCAGTGTCAGATCAATATTACTTGGGTTAATCCACCTGTAACTTTCAAAAATAAAGGAGTACATATGTTTTTGACATCTATAGATTTGAACTGCACTGCAGTTCAGAAGTGTTTAATTCTTCAGTCTTCAATCATTTTGGAACTAGGTCATAGTTAACAAAATATGCAAGTTGAGGTGATGAGAGAAAGTAAAAGAATAGCAAACAGTGAACAATCCTTCATACAACTAAGCTGCTTCTTCTGCTTTCTAGCTGTTTCTGTGCTTTTTATGTACATTTTATTTAAATTGCCGTACATAGTTCTACTTAATGAGGAAGTAAAGCATTAACAGTTTAAAAACAAAGCCTGAACTTGTGGGGTGTGGTTCAATGAGTTAAACAGAGTGCATGCTCACTGATGCAACATGGCAATGAGACCAGATTTACTGCTTTCTTACAAATATATTTTTGTAGAAATTACATGAATTTGATTAGTTGCCAGTACAATGCACTTGTCAGGCATGACGGGGTGAACATTACTTCACGTGACCAAAAGGATTTCTGCTCCACGTATTATTCAAGCCATACCTTCCACATGTCTTCTTACAGTCCATACAGCATTTGGGTTACCAGGCAGTTCTGAAACAGCCATTTCTGATACCTGTCAATGATGAGGGTTTGGGAAGAAAATTAGCACGTTACTGGAAAAAAAGAACTGCAAATACTGGAAAGAAAACAAAAACAGAAATTGCTGGAGAAGCTCAGCAGGTCTGGCTGACATCGATAGAGAGAAAGCAGGTTTAGCATTGAGTCTAGTGACCCTTATTCAGTTCTCTGAACTCGAAATTTTAACTCTGCTTTCACTCCACAGATGCTGCCAGACTGCTGAGATTCTGCAGCTTGTTCCGTTTTACATCAATGTCACTGCCTGTTTCAAAGGAGGGTTCAAACAACTTGTAGCGGTCAAAGAGAACCAACACGACAAAATGGAGCACATAACTAGGAAATGAGATTCTGACAGGGATAGAAAACAAAGGTTTCAGATTTCCTAATATTTAATCGGAGGAAAATAGTGTTTTCCTAATACAAACAGTTGACAAGTGAAAGTTTGTGGAGAGCTTGTGGTCTGCTGAATCAGAGACTTGAAAGTATTCCCCACATTTTTTTTGAAGAGACACGAATCATATCATTTAATTAGCAGCACAAACAATGCCCAACCAACCTTAAAACTTTTCTGATTACATAGTTCTGTAACCCCTGCTGTTACTTGTGACCTGGAATGGAAACCTTGATCAAGTTTTCTTCACTGTTCCTATCTTCAAGTCCCTGACACACTGAAGCTCACTGCTGCTTCTCAACTGAGATGAGTGAACCAAACAGCACAGATGAAACCTGGGACCTTCCAGTAGGAATGGCTCAATTACAGGATGTTTGTATCAACATATGAATCAGGAAACATTGTAGTGGCTGGCCTCCTACAACTCAAAATAATTTTGTACATATTATACCTCAAGACCATGCCGCAAGACTCTCAATGATGACCGCGGCCCTCTCCCACAGGCAACGTATAACTGGGGTGTGTCTTCATTAGCCAGATCAGCAATCTGCAGATGAAAACATAAGTGATAGCTAAACATCAGTGGCAAACATAACTGGCATGACAACTTCAGGACAGCTGAAGAAGAAAATAAAACTTCCCTCAAATGCTGTTCAGAGAAGAGGCATGAACTCAGATCATTTAGTCACACACACGTCAGTCATTGGCTCTGTCAATATAAACAACTAACTGCGCAAAGCCACACAATCCGGGTAATTAGTTGGTGAAAGAAAGTGTTCGGCTCAAGTAAAGAATGTGGAATTACATTTTCATACCTGGCATGTTAGAATTGGTGAAAGGCTGTCCAGCTCGTCCACCAGTACCAGATTCTTGAGGGGTCGTGGCTGAAAGAAAAATGTATCTCCCTCCTCTAAGGGCATGGCTGAGGAGAACTCTGGCTCATCATCATCATCTCCTAGATGTGCAATCTGATAAAGGTAACTGGAACATGAAAGGCAGCACTTAGCTTTGTGAAGATTAATGTCTTCTCTAATATTTAGAAAAATAACATCAACCATTATTGTTTACACTGACTTTGCATTACTTGATCAGGACGACATCAAGACACTGATAAATTTCACTCTGGAATCCCTAGATATGCTTTATATACCCAGTAAAAAAACTATTCTGAGAATTAACAGAATGTGACAATCCAATTTCTTATTAAAAACCAGCAATACAATCCAAGTCAGAGACACCGCAGATGTTACTAAAATGAGTTGGTAAATGAGGTGACAGCTTGCACTAGTTCAAGAGTATCTCAGGTTACCTACCTCCTCAAGGGATAATAGGGAAAAGTTGAAGAAAGTTAGATATATTTTTAGTTTTAAGAGATTAAAAGTGATGTGTTGCACATTTTAAATTACTCGCAGGCAAAGGGATTTCAGGGGAGAGGAAGGGAAAGCAGGGCCACTACTGTGACTTGTAATCAAATTCAAAATGTAAAGAACAAACATAAATGCTGGTCAACAGAAACTGTACGACTGCGACTGATGAATTTTTGTTTGGGATGGGTATTGAAGGACATGGTGCAGAGACAAACAAATGGAATTGAAGTATCAGACAGCTACATATTAGCGAATGGTGGACAGACTGGAAGAATTTAACAAGCTACTTTTCTTGGTAATAAGCAAAGAAAGTAGCAGCCACTAAATATAATCAAGATGCTCCAAGGTAACTGGTAGAAAGGCTACACGAAGGGTACAAAATATTAAGACAATGAATTATAATGATCTTAAATGCATGGCCTGGCAGAATGGCGGAAGCTAATTCAGCAGGAACTCAAACAAAATGAAACTTAAAATACTTCAATGGGTAATATTTACAAAGGAACAGAATGATGATATGGGGTTAACTGGACAGTTTTTTCAGAGGGAACACAAACACAAAGAACCAAATCGCCCACCATACATTTGTGCTGTATCATAAAATGTCAGAAATGCATTTATAAGCCACATTGCTAACTTCTTTACTAATTATATCAAAACAGCCTGCTGTGAACTACGTGCTGGTTAAGGCCCAAAAATCTCATGATTAAAGTTCAGGCAACTCGCTTTATTTTAGATGCAATACAATTTGATGTGAAACTGGGTTAAACCTATAAGCGCAGACCTTGAGGCCTCCTAATATACAGTGGACTCCAAATGATTTGTGAAATCATTGGACGTTGCCCACAGACTTCCAACAGTTGGCAACTTTCATTAGCCAATAACAGAGCAGCGTATCTTCTAGCAACTACTTAATCATCATCTTGGCCATAAGTCGTAGGACAGAGATGTGGGTGAACACAAAGAAAATAGCTATTTAATCACTGCAAATTCTAATGTGATCAACAGTAAAACAGTCCACACTCACTGGTTGCCAAATTCTGATGCAACAAAGAGAAATCCAGTCTTCAGTACACACATAGCAGTTGACACAGGAACAGTGTCAAAATACTTCAGCCTGATTTCAGTCACCTGCAAATATACACAGAAAAAAAACTGCTTTATAAAACAGGGCATCAATGCTAAGAGAGGAAAGGGAGGTATGCATGGAGCACGAAAGAGAGTGATAAATATAACGAGATGAGAAATAAAAGGAATTATCATTTCTGTTTCTAAATGCTCCCTCCTCAACACAGCATGAGGAACCAAGAAAACAAATTTGAATTTGACAAATTTTGGCAAGAAAACAGAAACACAAGGCTGTAAAATTAACAAAATTAGATGTATCCATTATTCCTTCCAAGAAAAATGTAACGCACTCAAAAGTTTACTCATTTTTGTAATTCACAACAAACAATGAGAAGTCACCAATTTTTACTTCCAAAAGAAACTGGACTTTGCAGCAAACAGCTGTTTGTATGATCCAATGTTTTCTAAAAAGTATCATTAGCTTGAGGTGGCAGTGAATTTTGGACCATATGTCTATAGAAGGATGCAGTGACATTGAGGGCCCTGAGGAGGTTTACAAGAATGATCCCAGGGATGAAGGACTTTTTATATGAGAAGTGGTTAAGGACTCTGGGTCTGTACTTGATGAGTTTGGAAGGATGATGTGAGGGCTGTGATTGAAACTTACAGAATACTGAAGTATCTGGATACTGTGGACGTGGATAAGATGTTTCCACTGATGGGAGAGACCAGGAACTGAGGGCACAGCCTCAGAATGAAGGAATGACCCTTTAGAACTGAGACGAGAAGGAATTTCTTCAGACAGAGAAAAGCATAAAAAGGTTTGCAAAGTTTATTTTCCTACAAAAACTTTTAATTATAACTGGTGAGCCAGCAAACCAGGATTTCTAATCTGAAGATCTCCTTACCATGTCCTCATCCGTTTCCAGAGTAATTTTGAAGATGTCACCTTGTTCAGTCTGTGCCAGGAAGAAGAACATGGACTTTGTTTTATGCGTGGCAGAGCAGACAAAGATCATTCCTCTCTCAGGATCATCCAGGTCATTCTGGAAGAGAAAATATCCATACTTAAAATGCAATGTGTAGTATGCTGCGATACAGGACACAAAAACAAAACATGCTCCCATGCTGTGCTTCTATTAGGGATCACTACGTAGTGATTAAGTATAGAAAACCCAGGTAATTTTAACATTCCAAGCTCAGGGAACCAGAAGCTAAATGAAGCAAATTTGTAACCGACCAGGGAATTAATATTAGAAATCTAATATATATTGAGCCATTTCCTCCCTCAACAAGGGTCATGGCAGACCAAACACAAAGTAGCCAAATGAAATATTCTCGAGAAAATGAGGAGACAGAACAGAGAAGAGAGTTAGAATGCTTGGTGGTGTGGTGTAAAGATAACAACCTCCTCCCTCAACATCAGCAGAAGAGCTGTCACTGACTTCTAGAAGCTAGGTGGAGGGCACCTTCTACATAATTAAAGCTGAGGTGGAGACAGTCAAAAGCAACAAGTTCCTAGGAGTGACATCACCCACAATCTGGCCTGGACAACCCACACTGATGCAATGGACAAGCAAGCACAACAATGCCTCTACTGCTTCAGGGGGCTAAAGAAATTCAGCACATCTGTAAAGACACTTACCAAATATTTAGATGCACCAGAGAAAGCATTCTATCTGAATGCATGATAGCTTGGTAATGGTAACTGCTCTGCCCAGGACTGCAAGAAACTAGGGAGTTGTGAACACAGCCCAGTCCATCACGCAAGCCAACCTTCTATCAACTTCATCTATATTTCTTGCTGCTTCAGGAAGGCAGCCAACATAATCAATAATATAATTCAATTAGCTGTGAAACTGTCAACTCATCTAAGAATTCGAGAAGTGTTACATACAATGCAACTGAAATGTTTTTGAGTCTTAACTATGAATGTTACATTTCAACCTATCGGCATACTGCAAGAATGCATTGTTAACCAATTTCTTACCCTCCTCCTGGGGATGGGGCATCGGATGTCTGGCTGGTCCCCAAAGTTTTTATAAGTGATATAGTTCTCAGAACAGATTAGTACACCACTTGGTCCATCAGAGCCTCCTGGAACTGAAGTAGAGAGAGATTTCAACTTAAATATTTTAATCAAGGTCAGAGTCTCCTATTTTGATTTTAAAGTATACAAAGGGTAATGATTTTTTTTCTAAAAAAAAGTAATTTAAGATAAATGGACAAAAAATTAATACAGAAACTTGGAGAAACACACAGCAGATCCTTTGGTATCCAAAGGGGCAGGTTAACATTTTGAGTAGACTACCTAGTCTGAAACACGACCTTTTCATGAATGCCATAAGTTAGTAGGTCAATGATTTCCTTAGATTTTCCATTTTTAAATTGTGAGGTTGAATATGGCTTTGAGCTGAACCAATATTGATCTTACTAAAGGAGTTAATGAGAATGAAAAGGTAGCCTTTGAGAGGAGTCCTCCTAAAAAAAAGTCATTATGTATCCTAACACAGTCTGTACTTCACCAAAAGCACAGACCACATACCTGTAATTAAGAAGTTGCCATGCTCCTCCAGAGGTTCACTGTACTTTCTCACAACATGGTTCAGACCCAGATCCAACTCGTAGAATGTCAATGTCTGTTGAGTGTTAGCAGCTGCTTCACCAGTAGGATCACTATCTGCCTCCTACAAATAGAAGGAAACCTCCAGGTTATTTAAGACTGCAAAATCTTAGCTAAACTTGTTATAAAGGTGCTTCACCATAATTAATTTGGGCAACAGGTAAGAGGGGCCAGGACTCATGATGTTTTTCTCCTCATCACACGTTGAGAATGTTCCACTGTTGGAGAATGTCTGACACAGTGAATTCAGTGAAGATTACTATACTTATCACAAACACCATCTATCATCAAAAGCAACTAGTATTTATGCAGTATCTTTGACGCCAAAACATCCAACAAGTGAAAAGCTTATGGACTGCTGAATCAGAGAATAAAACTTTCCCCAAATATTTTTCGGAGAAGAGACATGATTCACATCATTTTATCAGCAGTAGAACTAAGTTTGGTCCGCTTCTCACTCGGAACCATGGCACAGGGCAAGGGCAGGGACACTGAAGTGCTATCAGGAGTGGAAGCCTTGACCAAATGAGTGTAGAAGGTTAAAGGTTTGGCAGAGTTATAAGGAGGTGGGCAATGTTAATTCAATTAAAGTACTTACACAATCACCAAGAGTCGGTGCTGTTGGAATCTGCTATTGGCATTAGATTACAAACTGCAAGCAATAGCTTAAACAAAAAATAATTTGATGTTGAACCAAACTATCAATCTCAGGTTCAATTCAAGTTTATTGTGACTTAGCTCAACCAGGTCCAGTGATTTGTGATAATGCCTCAAGACTCCGGATCCACAGAATTCCAAAACAGTTTCACCACCTGTCTCTAGTATATTTAAAATTCATTCTAGAATGTTACAATAGTTATATCCAATAACATCAATGGGCCAAAACGAGGAAAATACCTCATAGTCCATCTCAAGACAAGCAAACATAGGATTTTCAAACCCCACGTCGACACCGACCACATGATACACCAGTGTATTTGCTTTGTGTGCTTCCAGAGGGGAGGAGATGGTGAGGCGAGCAGCAGCATCTCTGTTCAGAATGTAGACCAGCTTTTGCTTTTCAATGGCACCTGAAACAAATCATGGAAGATATGGAACCACAGAGCACAATAATTACACAAGTTGCTCCTTAAATATATACATGGCTTCGCAAAGGTGTGGTGACAGCTGGAATAATGCTGAGCTACATGTACTAACGCGTGGGTATCTGTTCTACACCATTAGTCAGTCTCATCAAGCAAGCAATTGATTTGTTTTGGATAGGTGAAAGTTCGTTTTTGATGATTGTAAACAGAAGTTACATAGAGTCATACAGCTGAATGCTGGGCTACATTGGGAATGGGGACAGTGTAGCAATGACGTAGAGAGAGTGGTAAAATGTAACGTAGAATAGGCAGCTGTGGGGTTTGGTAATTCGGCAGCAGTTGGAGCAAAAGAATGTGAAAGAATGTTTGAGGAAATGTCAAATATGTCAGTTACATGCGAAGAGGTATTTACGGCTGCTGCTTCACTATGTTGCTAACTATGGGCTACTCCAGAATGTTATCACTTGGCCAGATTTAAAGTGGGCACAGGGACCAATAATGCTGATCTACTCTCTGATTCTTCCATGTTCTTTTAGCCACAGCAAGTAGTCGAACTGGGATAATATTGGACATGAGCGGCACCACTAGGGCGGTGGTAGGTAGTTAACGAGGCAAGTTTAGAATGATAGGGCGAGAAAACTCACTACACCTTGCAGAGAGAAAGAGTGTTCATGGAACTCAGCAGAACTGATCACAATATATTCGGCTTTATGTATCCAATGCATATGTAGAGACTAAAGGAAATGAAATGACCAATATTAACATATTGTTCTCTATATTAATAATAATTTCTTTATAAACCGTGTACATCAGGTAATAATGTAACTTGCAACTGCAAATGATACAACCAACAAACATTTGAGAGAAATTTAAAGGGGGATATTTGGAGAAATTATATCCCTAGTACACTACCTGGCTTGCTCACGACAATCATGTGACCTTTCCATGCGCACTTTGTGCCTTTGCATGCAAGTAATCAGAGCCATTAAACACACACTTTGAACAGTGACCACTTTGCAGAATACCTCCATTCAGTCCATAAGCATGACATTGAGTTTAAGGTTGTGCGCCAAATTAATTCAGCACCTTATTCTCATACTCAGAATTCTGACCTTGGCCTACTGCAGTGTTCCAGCAAAGCTCAGTGCAAGCACAATAATTAGTCTATTTGCCCCTTAAAAACATACATAGCCTCCCCAAAGACATGGTGAATATATACACATATGGAATAATGCGAAGCCGCATGTACTACATGTTTTTGTGTTTTGCATCATTAGTCAATCTCATCAAGGGCTACTGTTGGTGTCCTCAATGTCTCTAAATTTATCAGGATCAGGGAGGCAAAGAGAAATCATCGAGGGTTTCCAAATCTCATTGCTGTACCTTGCTGCAAAATGCAAATGGTTTTCCAGTGGATCCACTTCAAAATATTAAGTGATACCTTTCAGTCAAGTGGCTCTTATGGGGCAGTGATAGAGTAGCTACCTCAGAGCCTGGAGACCTGGCTCAAGTCCCACCTGCTCCAGAGGTGTATAGTAACATCTTTGAACAGGTTGATTAGAAAATATAGATATCTTTGGTCAATCAAACAGATTGCTCGCATTTAACTCATTTATCCAAGGGTATCAACATGTATGGTCGGCACAACATTGTGGGCTGAAGGGCCTGTTCTGTGCTGTACTGTTCTATGTTCTATGTATGGTATTCCATACAGTTAAATAGGAGCTAAAATATAGAACAGTCATAATCTAATTTAAAGGTAAAGAAGCCTTGAGTCAATGAATGGTGTGCTCCTTTTCTTCTGTACAGCATCAACCATTGCATTTACTCTACTACTCACCTATCATAACGGCACGACCTTTTGGATCAACTGCCAGGTACTGCCCAGGTACAATACGCCGACATCCACTCTTGCCAAAGGTTTCCTGATGGACCTTATCAAAAATATTCTTGGACGGCTGATACTCCAGGATAACAATCCTACCAGAGTCACTACCCACTACTATGTAATCTGTGGTGAAAAAAAATAACATTGCTTGCAATGTATTTAAGCAAATAAACTGGAAAGATTAAATCAAGAGAAACTTAGAGTGCAGTTACAGAATCACAGAATCCCTACAAGTGTAGAAAGGCAGCCATTCATCCCATCGAATCTGCACCAATCCTCCAAACAGCATCCCATCCAGACACAGCCCCCAAACTATGCTTGTAACCCCACATTTACCATGGCTAATCTCCTTACCCTGCGCATCTCTGGAAACTAGTTGCTCCAGGAAATTGGATCCTTCAATACAGCAATGCTACAGAACTAGTGATCCAGAGGGTTGGGCTCCTGAACAATACTTCAAAATCCCACCGCAACTGCTTCAGAACACAATTCAACTGTAGTTATCTCTAAACCAAACAAAACACTAAACTGTGATCCCAAAGCTTTCGGATAAAAGACAAATTGGTTCACTTGTGTTTTAGGGGGGAGAAAATGACTAAAGCAATAAAACTTTTGAGAGAACTATCAGGCAATTAAAAGCAATATCAAGACACACCGCAGAGGTTTTGTTAAATATCTAAAAAGAAAGAAGTCAAAGTGAACACAGGCCCCTTGGAGACAAGGCTGGAGAAATGATACAGGAACCAAGAAACGGCAAAGGACTTGAATAAATACTTAGTATCTTCTACTATGAAGATGGCAAAGAGGCATTCCAAAATTACTACATAACCAAGGGGCAGAAGGGAGAAGTAAACATAATCACTACCATTACAGAAAAGTGTGATAAGTGTTATGTTCCTCGACTCGATGGAATGAATACAAAGATATTAAAGGAAGTAGTGACACAGAAAGTGAATGCAACAGTGGTAATCTTCCAGGAATCCTTACATTTTGGAAAAGTCCCAAAGGGTTAGAAAGTTGCCTAAAGGGGAGGGGACAAGAAACAGTCAAATATCGGTCAGTTAGCTTAACACCTGTTATAATAAAAACTTGAGGTAATTATAAAGAATGCAATAATGGAGCATTTAGAATTGCACATGATCAAGCTGAGTCAGCATGGCTTTATGCATGAAGGGGTCACTATGCCTGAAAAATTTACTAGAATTCTTTGAGGAAAGAAGCAGGATTAAAAAAAGGAGAAGCAGTGGTAGTAATATCTTTGGATCTGATAAGGTACCACACAATAGACTACGCAATAAAACAAGATGTCATCATGTTGGGAGGTAGCATAGCAGCATGGTTAGAGGACTGGCTAATAGTAGAAGAGTCTGCAGAAGGATACAGACAGATTAAGCAAAGGACCCAAAGCTGTTCAGAGTATTCCAACTGTGGTGTGACTGATATCTTGTATAGCATTAACAAAAGCTTCTTACTATCTGAAATGAAACTTAGTTCAAGATCTCTACCATTAAAGAACTTCAAAGTAATCGATTGCTCAGTTGCTTTAAGACGACTCAAAAAACCCAATACGGCACTTTACAAACCGAACTCTTTTTATATTCTCTGTATATTTGGGCCACATTTATAAAATGAAATGGACAGGGGAATGGGTCTGGGTGGGATGCTCTTCAGAGTGGTGGTGTGGACCTGTTGGGCCAAATGGCCTGTTTCCACACTGTAGGGATTCTGTGATTCTAAGACACTGATTATTCTTCATTCCCTGCTGAAATAAAGGCAAACATTGCATTTGCCTTAGCTATTACCCACTGAACTTGGCAGCAAGCATTTTCTTCATTCACAAGGTCTCCAAAGTCCCCCTCTTCTGTAGTTTTTTTACAGTCTTTCTCCACTTCAGCTTCTTTACTCTTCCTGCGAAATGCATAGCCTTAGTTTCTCACAAACCACCTGCCAAGTTTCTGACCCCTTGACCCATCTATAATCCCTCTGCAGGCTATCATCCTCACCAATCACCTTTCCACCTAATTTTGTAATATCTGATCTGCGAAGTTAGCTATACAGCACATTCACTTTCCTCACCTATGCATTAACATATATTGCAAATAATTGTCCAACACTGTTACCTGTGGCTCTGTCTATTTGTTGAGGCAATCCTTTATCCACCCAAAAGCACTATCTCCTACCCCAACACTTTATATGTGATACTTTAGCAAATGTCTTTTCAAAATTCAAATACACTACACAGCTACTGATTGCCCCTCATCTGATCTACATGTTATTTCCTCAGAGCTGCAATAAATTTGTCAGACATGATTTCCCCTTCATGAAGGCATGTTGACGTTGTTCAATTATCTGTACTTAGAAGGTTGGAGTTTACGATAGACTCTTAACATTTTCTCAATATTAGATGGTAAGGCCTATACTTACTATTTTGACTCTCTCACTTTTTGAATAAGAGGGTGTTACATTCCATTTTCCAATCCTCTGGAACTTTTTCAGACTCCGAAGATTCTTGGAAGTTTACTTACTACCACTGCAGGCATGATCTTTGCAGCTACTTCCTTTAAAATCCTAGGATTCAATCCATCAGGTTCAGGGAACTTATTCTTTTGTCACCATTAGTTTTCCTATAACTTTTCCTCCCATTTTGTTATTATGTATATTTCCACATCCTTCCCACCCCAGCTTTTAGCCCCTTGAATGTCAGTACTTTGTAACGTCAGTATCTTCTTCTATAAAGATTGATAAATTAGTTATTCAAGTCTTCGTCCATTTCCTGGTTCCCTGTTATTCCCCAGCCTCATTCTCCGAGGGGCCCATGTCCACTGTTGCCTCTCTCTTCCTTCTTATATCTGAAGAAGTTCTTACTGCCTGTTTAAACTACTTGCTCATTTGCGCTCAGTTCATTTTCTCCCTCTTTTTGTTTTGGTTATCTTTTGTTGGCCTTTAAAACTTTCCCAATCCTGTGGTTTAGCACTAATCTTTGCACCAATGTATATTTCTTCCCTTCTATTGGATAATTTCCCTAATTTCCCTTTTAACTGTGATCAGTTTCACCACTCCCAGAGTCCTTCATTCTCACTGGGATATCTCTTTGCTGTGAGTCAAGTTTTTTTATAAAAATGTCTGCCCATGTTCAACTTTTTTTCTGTTAAACTATTTTCCCAGTCCATTTCTGCCCACTCTGCACTCATTCCCATGCAAATCACCCTTATTTAAGTTCAGTACAGCTGCTTCTGAATGCTAAATGCTGCCATGTTATGGCCATTGTATCCTCTGGGAGCTCATTACACATTCAATTAATTTAAGGGGTAGCAATGGCCTAGTGGTATTAATCACTGGACTGTTAATCCTGAGACTCTGACAACATTCTGGGGACCCGGGTTGAAATCCCGCTACAGCAGATGGTAGAATTTGAATTCTATAAAATATCTGGAATTAAGGATCTAATGATGACCACAAAGCCATTGCCAATTATCAGAAAAACCCACCTGGTTCACAAATGTCCTTTAAGGAGGGAAACTTCCATCCTTACCTGGTCTGGCATACATGTGACCCCAGGCCCACAGCAAAGTGTGGTTGACTCTGAACTGCCTTCTCGGCAATTAGGGATGGACAATAAATGCTGCCTAGCCAGCGACATCCTCAACTCGTTCACAAATGAAAAAAAACAAAGTGCAATTCCTGGTTAAATCCAAAACACAGTTTCCTGGAATAACCCTGAATACACGTTATGAATTCTTCTGAGTGGCTACTTCTGCTAATTTGTTTTCCTAATCTACATCAAGTTTATACTGACCCATGATTAGTGTACTGCCTTTGTTAAAAATGCCCTCCTAATGGTCCAAGTTATTGTCTGTCCTACAGGACAGACACTGTTGGGGGAGGCCTTCACACTACTCCCACCTGCATCTTCTGATTCTTCCTCTTGTTACTTCTTTCTTCCACTCATAAGGATTCTACGTCATCTGATCCAAGATAAAATTTCCTTATAACATGCTAACCCATCTTATACTGACAAAGCCACCCCACCACACTCCCCATCCTGTCTGTCCTTTCAAAGTGGAACATACCGTTGAATATTTAGTTTCTTACATTCTATTACTGCAGTCTGAATCTGAATGCAGGAGTTAAAGGTTGCGGTATGCAGGGTATTCAGAATAGCTGCTGAAATGCTAAAAACAATCTAAATAAGGTCAAGGTTACATATTAAAACTGTCAAAGAGAAAGACTAACAATATCATGTACCTTTTGTGGAATGCTTTTGGACTCTAGCTTTATGATTACAGTGTTTTCAATTATCAGATTAGCACATTAAACAAATCAATTTTATATCCTAGAACTTAATTATCCAAAATAATTGGAGCCTGGTGCACAGTCTGCCATTGTTTCCCGAAAAGCCCCACCTACTACATGCTTTGATACCACAGATCAAGTTTTCATGCATCTTCAAAAGAGGATTTGAACACAGCATTTGGGGCTAAATAGATCAAAGGATATGGAGAAAAGTCGGAAGAGGCTACCAAGTTGGACGATCACAATGATTGGTGGGTCAGGCATCAAAAGCCGAATGGCCTACTCTGCTTCTATTTTCCATTTTACGTCCAGCCTCAAAAACCGTTTTGTTTGCATAACTGTAAATGCATGAAGCCACAATTAAACAACGTACTGATGATTTTGATGAACCACGATCTGTGGACAGTCCCACACACAGAATACACTCAATTCACAAAACACCAATAAGTAAAGCCCAGGTTAGCCCTAAACTACACAACAGCAAGCGGAATCTGACTCTAACCGCAAAACTGAACAGAATCAACTGAGCTCAATCAGAACACATACATGAATCCACCAACTTGCCATTAGGAATAACATCTTAAGATGTGTTCTTGCTCCTGATGTAGGAAAAGCATTTGTCAAAGAAGACTGAATCACGCTGAGGTGTGATGCTATTCATAGTCAAACAGTTCCCCGTCATTTGCTGTCCAGGATTGCATACAGCAAACAGCCACATAAGGAGGCACCTAAGGGATGCACATGCTGGGAAAAGTACCCTAGGGCAGTTTTGACATCTGGAAGTCAATGGCGTCATTTTAATTTGCTAACAGAATTTCTTACCTTTGGTACCTCCAGTTAACCTGAAGGCCATCAAAGAACGAATAATCCCAAAGGCCTCCACTGTCAGCAATGTATGAACTTTCCCAGTATTAGCATCTGGACGGAGCAACTCCAAGATCTTTCCCCTTGACACAACAATCTCCTGCATTTTGGTGCCTACAGTAAATGCACAAGCATCAAATCAGAAGGACATTACTAACACAATCAACTCTGCCCATTCCATGAAGGCATTATTAAAAAGTTACATAAAGTTTGCAAATGACACACTGGGATTAAAAGCTGTTGAACAACAATTAATGGTGCTGGAACCCATATTTATCTGACATAAAATGCATATAGTTTACAAAGTACAGAGGAAAAGAATCTCTGCAAATCACTGGGTAAACTTCAACTGGAACACTGCGTCCAATTCTGAGTTACACACTTTAGAGAGGTCTACCAGAATAGGACAGCATCCACTTAATGAAAAAATGTATAAAAAAAGTTGCTGCCTCCAACGGCAAACTGCTGTGGTTGTTTCAAGTTTACTTCCCACTGCTTCGAGAGGTCTCAATGACTTCCCATCTTCACAAAGCCAGCCAGATGTTTTGTACTTATGGCTCTTTCAGGCTCAAAAGCCGGGCTGCCCACCATGGCTTGAATTGGCCAAGAAAACAGCCAAGTACTTGAACTGGAAAAGCTTGCATGACTACAGGGAAAGGACAAGTCGCATGGAACGTATCAAAAAGTTCTATCAAAGTCAAGTAGATCAAACGGCTGATTAGTCAAGATTCTGGTCACTATACAACAAGTGAAAATTTTACATTTCGAACAGTAACTTGTGGTTTCAACTCCCATTCCATTCTGAGATACCCTGGCCTATATATTTCTACCTCCAGAGATTCAAAGAAAAGATTGTGAACTATCTTTCTTTCTGAGAACATTGGGAGAAAAGTCTTTTACAAAGAAACAATTTATCAAGCATTTCCTTTAACTTCTAAAATGGATATATTAAATAGGATCTGATAGTTTGGTGTTATTCCAAATTATTCAGCAAGCATTCACTGTCTATTTGCTAAAATGAGTCATACAGCACGGAAACAGAACATTCAGTCCAACCAGTCCATGCCAAACACAATCCCAAACTAAACTGGTTCTACCTGCCTGCTCCTGTTTCATATCTAAGACTTTCCTATTCAGAAACTTATCCAGATGTCTTTTAAAGGTAATTATACCCGTAGCCACCAATTTCTCAGGAAATTTGCTCCACTGCGAATCACCCTCTACAAAAATCTCTCTCCTATCACCTTAAAAATGTCCTCCAAAGTCTTGAAATCCCCCATCCTAGGTGGAAGATAACTACCAATAACCTTATCTATACTCCTTGTTATTTTATAAACATCTACAAGGTAAGCCCCTTCTGAGGGACCAGACCCAAAGCGTTAGCTCTGATTTTCTCTTCAGAGATGCTGCCAGACCTGCTGAGCTTTTCCAGCAACTTCTGTTTTTGTTCCTGATTTACAGCATGCACAGTCCTTTTTGGTTGTTATTAAGCCCCTAAACCAGTTAAGCTCCAGTGAAAAAAGTCCCAGTCTTTTTTTATAAGTCATGTTATATGGATCTGCTTGATGCAGAGGTGCACTATATAGGCCATGTTAGAGAGAGGGGTCCATTTTGGGTCAGTAGTCACATGTCTGCTCATGTCAGATTCAACATTTACTCAGGATTTAAGTACAACATCAAAAGTTAGCATTTTGGCATGGTACTGAGGAAATGCTAAACTGGCAAAGGTGCTTTGTTTTGGACAAGACATTAAACCAAGGTCCCATCTGTCTTCTCACCCTACATCATTAAAATGCCCGCCTAATTACTGACACACTATTGTTCATGTAAATGTCTTGTATGCAGATTGGCTGCCAATTCCTTACAGCTGCATAAAGTGCATGATTGAAAGAGATTATTACAAAAGATTCCTTAATACCAGCCCATGGGGACAGATTGACCTAACTACTCAGGGTAGTATTGAGCTCATTGGGCTTGCCACGGCTCACTGACCCTTGAGAGGAAATGGTTAAGTGCAGTACCTAGAGGACAGGACTGAAGAAAATTTACAGGAAACACAGCACCATGAAATTTTGAACAGGTTTTAGTTTCAGGAAGTTAAGTGAAACATAATTAACAGCAGAAGCCAAATCAATGCGTTCCAATTGCGGTTCCTCACCTGAAAAGTTCCCATGAATGGCATGCGAAATGCCAGTTGCTCTCTGCAGAGTCAGGTTATACAAAAACATGATTGCATTGGCTGTGTATTCACCAAGTATAAACGGTCACATCCAACTTCTAGCATTAAAGACTGGCTGCTAACACAAAAGAAAAAGAAACAAGTGAGCAGCTATATAAATCCTGAAGTTCATACAATCAACCAAAACTTAACAAGAGAGAAGCAGAATGCAACAGATATTTGAATGAGACCCCTTTTTAAAAATTTGCCTTCAGTTCAAATCCATACTTATTGATCAGCCAATATATATTTTTGCAACAACTGCACGTCAGTAATTTGGCGCTCACACTATAACTTCAAGAGACAGCAAATCTACAAATCGAACACATGCAGTTTTGAAAAGAAAACGTCACCTTAATTCCCGGTTTGGGAACAACTTTCTCCCACAAAAACACCACCCTAAAACGTAACGATAGGTTAGAAAAGGTCTAAAATAAGCCATCGCCACAAAAATACAGGGTGAAGAGAGATTCGAAACTCCAGCTGTAGCTCTCTGAGGCATTAAGTTCAAAGAGCTGCACGTATTCTAAATTGGTTGACTCCAACCAGAGCGATAAATGAGGCGTAATGGTGGTCTTGAGTACGAAAAGGAAAATACACCCGTCTCTACACTACTGCTTCTTATTTAATTTATCCCTGCTTGAAAAAAGAAGTCAGGTTGCAGACACAGCAGGATAACGCAACACGCTGGCTCTCAAAAGCTCACATGACAAATGGCCACCTGGGTGACAGAATGGAAGAAAGGCAATAGAGCAACATACAAACATGAAACAAATTCAGGCAAGATTAGTAAATGTCAGCTCGAAAGCTTGGGTTGGGAAACTGATTTGAATTGCCAGCTTTGTAACTGGTTAATAAATTGACACTCCATAAATACCAAACAGATTTCAAAGATCACATACCCAACTCCACCAGAAGGCAAGAGCAAGTATGCAACAAGGACACACAACCAAACATATACTCAAATAAAAAGCAAAAAATTTTAGTTACAAACCAAACTCGTGAGGAAACAATTATAGCCGCACAACAATAGGCATCTCAGTAAAACTCACTGCTTTGCAGATTCCAACATTATCTGTCAACATAAACAGGCCAGCCTCAAAAAAGCACTGATTAAGAAATGTGGCAATAAGTGTGTGCAGTTGGAGGAAGACAGCAGGCTGGACAGCATCAGCGGGGCAGGAAAGTTCACGTTTTGGGTCAGAACTCTTCTCCAGAAAATGAAGAAACGACCTTAAACGTCAACTTTCCGGCTCCTCGGCGGCTGCCTGACCTGCTGTGTTCTTCCAGCTCCACAACGTGTTATCTTTGACTTTGGCATCTGCAGTTATTACTATCTTTGGCTAAGAAACGTACTATGTCTACTTAGGGGATGCCAGTAGGTATTCAAAACTCTGGCTCATCTTGGTTAAATGTAAAAAATTCACTGCACGTGCAAAGAGGAAAGTTAGCTGCTACATTCTATCCTCTTTGAAAAATCAGACATCTTTAAGGATTCTGACCACAATTTTAATTAAATGCACACAAAGTTAACAGTTTTGAGAATTTAAAGTTAACACAATGCAAGCACAGATCTCACACTATAAACATGACAGTTAACACCATTACAAGTATCAAGGGGAATTCTGTATTTGGTACTGATTTTACATTTATCTCTCTACAAATCTATTCCAGCCACAACTAATCTGTATCAATAAAAGTTATTGATAATTTATATTAATATTATAATAATATCACTTCACTGCAAAAAATGCATAAATTCTGCCACATCTTCAACAGATCTATTGTTCTATTCTAACCTTCAAGTAGTGACATTGATGATGAGATCTAATATATTACTTGGTGACAGCTTTATTTGAGTAATAGGCACGGATCCCTGAAAGGTTAAAATAATGAGATGATCTAATTAAGAACTAGAATTCAGAAGTGCCTTGATAGGGGAGATGGGGAGACTGTATTTCTGCTGGCTGTAGAATCTGGAACACAAAGTCATTCTCAGAATGAAGAGAAATTTCTTCACTGAGGGCTAAGAATCTTTATAATCCTCTGCCCCAGAACTTGAATGCCAAGTTGCTGAGTGTATCCAACAAAAAAAATCAATAGATCGTTGGGTATCGCACAATGAACGGCAGAGGAGTCGTTAAGGACTGCAGATGCTGGAAGCCTGAGTCAATAAACATGGAGGCGGACAACACAGCAGGTCAGATAGCACCAGAAGAGCAAGAAAGTCAACATTTTGGGCTGAAAATCTTTGTCGAGACGGGGGAGGGGGCCCCAGAAGTAAATAGTGGGAAGTCGGGCTGCAGAAAGGTAGACAGGAGAGTCTGGCCTTGGGGCCAGCTCAGCATCCACAATACTAATCTCAAGTACCCTAATTCCAACAGCAGATCCATCAACCTAGAACTTTTTCCTTGGCAAACATCCCCAAATTCGAACTGAAAGAACTCTGTTGCAAATACAACCTAAATGTTGACCTCCTCTGTACCCCAGGGATCAACCACAGTCCAAGGACCATTTTCCCTCTCGTGTTATCTTCAACCAGCTGAACAGCAAGACACAGCAGAAACCGGATGAACATACGAACTCACAACCACCCTTCCCTAATTTAAAGGCTTGGACTGGGAAAAATAAGTGTAATAGATCCATTTTATGGCCACATTTAAGATGTGCATCTGGCAGATAATGGCTCACAATGGGCACCTGGTTAGCAGAAGCCACTTCCTAACATTTCGCAAATCCACGTGTTTCTCATTTTCTTCAGCAATGAGGATGCTAAGCACAAGAGGTGGACAAGTGAAGCCTATAAGTTGTATGAAGTTCGCAGTGAACCGAGGCTGCAGCTCCACTAATATTTCGCTCCCTAATTGTGCGTTGGCAGGTTTTGATCCAGTTATACCTCTCTTTTCAGATTTAACACGACTAGCTAGGTTGCGCATGGCAGCGACCAATGTACCAGAGGATGTTTTAAAAAGAAATTGCTGCCACCATCGGCAAACTGCAGGAGCTGCTTCAAGTTTATCTGCCCCTCCTTAAAGAGGCCTCACCGACTTCCCGCCTTCATGAAGCAGGACGGCCTGCACCCGCGCCTCTTTTAGGCCCGAAAGCCAGCCTGCCCACCGTGGCTCAAAAAACAACCACGGGAAACCATCGAAAGGCAATATTGGTAAAATCAGCACCGCCCGAGCTCCCGGAGTCAAAAAAATCGGCGCTACCTGCTGTAGGACGCAGGATGCCACCGATTTCCCGTCAGATTGCTGGCTCCATCCTCCTCAATGTCACCAACCCCGCTGCTCCCGGCCTGGGGTCCTTGCTGCCTGAATAGGTGGCCAACTCGGGGGCCTGTGCCCAGTTGTGCATGCGCAGTATGCCGCGAGAAAAGAATCGAATCAAACAACACCGGACCTCCGGCTCTGAAATATATATTTATTTAATAACCAATTTTACAAATACAGTTACAAGACAGATTGATGTATAACATATTTTCAGGCACTCGTTTAGACAATGCCCTAGAACGCTAAGTTGCCTACTCTACAACATAAGGACATGCAGCAAAGAAACATACCTTTGGTCTAACTTGACCAAGACGACCAGGTTTTCCAAACTACACTAGTGCCACTTGCCTGCATTTGGCCCACACACCTCTAAACCTTTCCTTTTCATGTACCTGTCCAAATGTGTTTTTAAATGTTGCAACGGTACCTGCATCTACCACTTTCAGTGGCAGTTCATTTTCACTGACAAACCACCTTATGTGTGGGGGGAAAAAAGTTGCCCCTCAGATCCCTTGTAAGTGCTTCTCCTCTCCTCTTAAAAACACGCCTCTAGTTTTTGATTCAGGACTGTCCTTACTGAAGGAAGGATATACCTGTCACTGGCAAATACAACAAATATTCATCGGATGATTCCTGGGATGATGGTATTGACCTGTGAGAAAAGATGGAGAGGAAAGGACCTGTAACCTCTAGAGTTTAGAAGAATGAAAGACGGTTTAATTGAAGCATTATACATTCTTACAGAGTTTGCAAAAGGAGATGCATCTGCAGCCAATGGACACAGATTCCGAACATAGGGGCAAGCAATTTAGAATTGAGATGGAGGAAGCTTTTTTTCACCCGAGCTGGTGAATCTCAGAAAGCTCAGTCATAGAGTCATACAGCACGGAAACAGATATTTCAGTCCAACCAGTTGATGCCAAACATAACCCGAAATTAAACTAGTCCCATCTGCCTGCTCCAGGCCTATTTCTCTCCAAAGCATTCTCATACATGTACTTATTCAAATGTCTTTTAAATGTTGTGATAGTACCCACAATCCACTACCTCCCCTGGAAGTTCATTCCACAGATAAACCACTCTCTGTGTAAAACATTTGCCTCGTCTTTTTAAAATCTCTTTTTCTTTACACCTTAAAAGTCATTAAGGATGTTCAAGACACAGTAAAATGGCACAGAGGTAAAAAAATCACCCATGATCCATTGAATAACAGAACAGGCTTAATGGACCCAATGGCTGATTTCTATGTTCCTAAAACAGAGGAAACAAGAGCTATCTGCTGAAATTGCATCCCTGCATGAGCCTGAGATAGCAGAAAAAGAAAAGAGGAAATTTATTTTGAAAGGGAATCATATGGATGGGGAAGGTTCATGCTGGTTATCGTGGGATAGTGGAGAAAGTCCATTTGTCAAGTTAAATCTTAGTTTTTACTGTGCGTGAAGGCTTAGTGGAATCAAAAGTGATTTATCCTTGTCTTATTAAAAGGGCTGCCCAACATAGAACTCGAAGGCATTCATCAGGATGCCTTCAAAGAAGCGTAGCATTGAGAAATGCAGTGAAAATGAGCCAACCCAGCACTTCTCTCCTAAACATCTAGTTTGCAGTGAAATAATAAAAATCTTGTGTTTCTTCACTGACTTTGGAGATGAAGTTTGGTATGGCGTTTGTTCATTACAGAACCAATGAGCTTGCTGACATTTCTTTTCAGCCTTAAGTTGGAGAAACCTAGAAACTAGGGGACAGGAAGGCATTCAGCCCCTCAAGCCTGCTCCAACGTTCAACGTGATCATGGCTGATCCTCTGTCACAATTCCATCATCTTGATTTCCACCCAAACCTCTTGATGCCATTAAAATAAATTAAAAAAAACTCTTTCTTGAATGTGTTCAGTGATTTGACCTCCACAGCCTTTTATGGTAGAGAATTTCACAGGCTCACCATTTTTATCCTTAGTTTATGCCCTCTGGTTCTGACTGTCTAACCAAGGATCCAATCCGTTCAGCCCAGTTTTAATTGTATACAATTTAATCAGGTCATCTTGTATCCTTCCAAACTCTGGTGAATTAAAACCCCAGTTGAACCACTCTCTCTTCATATGGCAATCCCTGATGTCAGCCTAGTAAACCTCATCCTATAGCAAGTATAAACCTTTTTAGGCTGGGAGACCAAATCTACATACAAAACTGCAGGCATGATTTTACCAATGGTCTGTATAACTGCAGTTGGACATCCTGCTTCTGAATTCAAATCCTCTTGCATTGTACCATTTTCCTTTCTACTCACTATTGCAGCTGCCTGTCTACATTCATCAACCGATATACGAGGACACCCAGATCCCTTTGTACACACACTTCCCAATATATCACCACCAAAATCTCTTTCTTTCTGTTTTTCACAAGTGTAAAACTTCATAATGAGCCACATTGTACTACACCTGCTATGTATTTGCCAATTCATTCAATATGTCTAAATCACAGTGAAGTCTCCATCTTCTTCCTCACAAACCACAATCCAGCCCAGTTTTATGTCATTAGCAAATTTGGGAATTTGCATTTGGGAATGTTCTCAGTCATTCAACATGCTGTAGATAGCTGATCAAGCATCAATGCTTGCAGTACACCACTAGTTACTGCCTGCCGCTTGGAAAAATACCCCTTTATTTTCACTCTGTTTCTTATCTGTCAGCCAATTCTCAATCCACATCAATAAATTACCCCTATCCAATGTGCTTTAATTTTGGCCATTAACCCCTTAAGAGGGACCTTATAAAAAATTCACAGAAAATACAAATGCATCACATCAATTGGTTCTCCCTTTATATAAAATAATTTTAAAACACTCACAACCAGTTTCCCTAATAACTATTTGAGTGGACATACATTCTGGTTTTCAATAAATGGTTTAATGTCTCCTTAAAGTAGCAGAGGAATTAATTTAAAGATATATATGTTCCTGAATCTGTTGATTATAATTGCACTCTAAATTAGAATTCCCTCCCTGACAGCACTGTGGAAGCACTTGCACCACATAGGCTGCAGTGGTTCAATACTTAAAATGTTTCATATTAAACCATCAAAGTTGTTAAAAACATTTGTGGTCTTTACTACAACAGTACATTAGTTTTTCTTACACCAAATACTTCAACAGAACTCTTTAACTTTTCATTGGGAAAAAATGTGCAAAACCACATTGGTCTGGCCTTGCAAATTTTTTTACAGTCGTAGCGGATAATAATTAGGAACTGTTTTCCCTACATTGAAAAGGCTTGTGGTGTAATCAGTTTCGTTTGAGGAAGAAACACTCTTGACATTTTGCTGTAAAACTGTCCATCACTGAAGCAGTTTAAAATGTTTGGTGTTCAAGTTTTGTGTCAACAAATTGCTTCTTTCTTGAGCAAAAACAGAAAGTGTTGGAGAAACACAGCAGATCTGGCAGCATCTGTAGAAAGAATAACATTGTTAATTTTCCGAGTCCAGTAACCCTTCTTTCTTGAGTCTAAGTTTGAATGGTGGGATATCACTTGATTGATTTCCTGAAACTTTTCATTAAAATTTGGTAAATCTTCATTTTTAACACAGTGATTTACAAAGCTAGGTTATAGAAAATAATCATGGTATTTTATAACCAACTCACCTACTGTTGCCATGCAAATCCCTCAGGTGCTATTCCCGTCCTATCCTTCCCACCCGAACTCTCCGCTCCACCGAAGATAAAGTTGTTGTTGGGCTTCCACTAATTTCATTTTGATTCCTCCATCACCTCTCCCTCTGCTGCTGCAATCATGGACAACCACACATGCATCATGCACACCAGCCTTCCATGCACCCGCCAAATCAAGACACCAACAGTCACACCCCATAAACTGACTAATAGTGCGAGCCTGGAGATCAAAAAACATAAGTACCGTGGATTGTACCAATCTTATAAACAATTGTGTTTACCAAGGTGGTCAGCTCTGGGTTAAGCATTGCCTTGTGTAGCTTAGAAACTTCACTCTAGTATGGCAGTTTATGTTGCATTTGCTGCAGACAAAAACGTGGGGTCAAAAATGCACAATTCCCTGGCCTCTAGTTTCTCAGGGTGCTCTTCCTAACCAGTTCAATTCTGTTCACTTATAGAACATAGAACATAGAACATTACAGCACAGTACAGGCCCTTCGGCCCTCGATGTTGTGCCGACCTGTCATATCGCTCTCAAGCCCATCTAACCTACACTATTCCATGTACGTCCAAATGCTTATCCAATGACGACTTAAATGTACCTAAAGTTGGTGAATCTACTACCATTGCAGGCAAAGCGTTCCATTCCCTTACTACTCTCTCACTAAAGAAACTACCTCTGACATCTGTCCTATATCTTTCACCCCTCAATTTAAAGCTATGCCCCCTCGTGCTCGCCGTCACCATCCTAGGAAAAAGGCTCTCCCTATCCACCCTATCTAACCCTCTGATTATTTTATATGTCTCAATTAAGTCACCTCTCAACCTTCTTCTCTCCAATGAAAACAGCCTCGAGTCCCTCAGCCTTTCCTTGTAAGACCTTCCCTCCATACCAGGCAACATCCTAGTAAATCTCCTCTGCACCCTTTCCAAAGCTTCCACATCCTTCTTATAATGCGGTGACCAGAACTGTACGCAATACTCCAAGTGCGGCCGCACCAGAGTTTTGTACAGCTTCACCATAACCTCTTGGTTCCGGAACTCGATCCCTCCATTAATAAAAGCTAAAACACTGTATGTCTTCTTAACAGCCCTGTCAACCTGGGTGGCAACTTTCAAGGATCTGTGTACATGGACACCGAGATCTCTCTGCTCATCTACACTGCTAAGAATCTTACCATTAGCCCTGTACTTTGCCTTCCGGTTACTCCTACCAAAGTGCATCACCTCACACTTGTCTGCATTAAACGCCATTTGCCACCTCTCAGCCCAGCTCTGCAACTTATCTATGTCTCTCTGCAAACTACTACATCCTTCGTCACTATCCACAACTCCACCGACCTTAGTGTCGTCTACAAATTTACTAACCCATCCTTCTACGCCCTCATCCAGGTCATTTATAAAAATGACAAACAGCAGTGGACCCAACACCGACCCTTGCGGTACACCACTAGTAATTGGTCTCCAGGATGAACATTTCCCATCAACTACCACCCTCTGTCTTCTTTCAGCATGCCAATTTCCGATCCAAACTGCTATATCTCCCACAATCCCATTCCTCCACATTTTGTACAATAGCCTATTGTGGGGAACCTTATCAAATGCCTTGCTGAAATCCATATACACCACATCAACCGGTTTACTCTCATCTACCTGTTTGGTCACCTTCTCAAAGAACTGAATAAGATTTGTGAGGCACGACCTACCCTTCACAAAACCGTGCTGACTATCCCTAATCAATTTATTCTTTTCTAGATGATTATAAATCCTATCCCTTATAACCTTTTCCAACACTTTACCAACAACTGAGGTAAGGCTCACTGGTCTATAATGACCAGGGTTGTCTCTACTTCCCTTCTTGAACAGGGGAACCACGTTTGCTATCCTCCAGTCATCTGGCACTATTCCTGTAGACAATGACGAGTTAAAGATCAATGCCAAAGGCTCGGCAATCTCCTCCCTGGCTTCCCAGAGGATCCTAGGATAAATCCCATCCGGCCCAGGGGACTTATCTATCTTCACCCTCTGAAGGATTTCTAATACATCTTCCTTGTGTTATGCCAGTACCTTTCCAAACAGTAGATGAAACTAAACTTGGAACACTTGTAAGCAGCGTGGAACTCCAGAAGGACACTGACTTGTTTCCAATAAATGGGTTAATACCTTCTTAAAGTCGCAGAGGAATTAATTTAAAAATGTATATTTTCCTGAATCTGGTAAAGGTGCTTATAATGGTACTTTGAGGTGATGCATTTTGGTCAGAAGAACATTGAAAGGCAATGTAAAATAAGAGATACAGTGCTAAATGGCAGAAGCAGAGGGTCCTGCATATATATGTTCACAGCAGTAAGTAAAACATACACTGTTCTTAGCTTTATTAATAGGGGCACGGACTACGTAGAAATATAGAAAATAGGTGCAGGAGAAGGCTATTTGGCTCTTCACACCTTTACCACCATTCACTGCAACCATGGCTGATCATGCAATCTCAGCATCCTCATCCCACCCTCTTCCCTGGGAGAAGAAAATGCCAGAGAATATCAACACCAGAACATAACCATGTTTGATTTCATTGCAAATCTCAAAGGACTCCAATATTGCATGAGAGCTGACCATAGCCATCATTTTTTTTATGGAAAGAGGAGACCCAGAATATCCCAATTCATCACACGGAATGTTGGAGCCATATATAAAGCCATCAAAAAAGCATTAGATTCACCAGCTCCATTGAAGACATTGGCAGGGAAAGTCATCACCAAATGCGAGGAACAGATGGTGAGATGGGTATGTTGAGATGTAATCTAGGGAGAATACTGTCACCAAGGAAGGTCTGAATACCTTTGCGGCATGGCAGAGCTGGACGTAAAACCCAGAATGGAACTGCTTTGCAAAGCCATTCGCTCACTTTTCATGGGAAAAGCTCCACCTGCTGATGCTATACTGTCTGAACTCATTAAACACAGGGAGCTGACATTCCTGCAGCATCAGCACAAACACCTCTGTCTCTGCTGGATTGCAATGCTGTGTAAGAACAAGTGCGACCACAGCGATTGCAACAACAATTGAGATGGCTCCCCATTTAGCATTGTAGGAGCATTTTTGCCTGGGTCGGCCATGTCAGACTGTCCATCCTGGCTGAAAACAACCCCCATGTGCTGCCAGAACTGCAAATTAGGTTACTCAATTTGTCTTTTCAGTACAGTTCGTGGAAGAGAAATGTCATGAACAAACAAAACCTCTACATATTGCCTTTATTGATCTCACCAAGCTATTAAGACATATGAGTAGAGGATAACAAGGTGTGGAGCTGGATGAACACAGCAGGCCAGGCAGCATCAGAGGAGCAGGAAAGCTGATGTTTCGGGTCTGGACCCTTCTTCAGAAAATCCACATGAGCAGAGGAGACGTATTTAAGCTGCTGGAGAAAACTGGCTGTTCACTAAAGCTACTTAACATAATCTCCTCTTTCCAGATCATTTCACAGGCACAATGTGCCTGACAGATTTCAATTCCTTTCATTAATAGGCTCATATTAAAATATAATGGTACTTATTTTGATTTGCAATTAATGCAACACAATTTTCACCATATTGTAACACATTAAAATTCAGAATATGTCAGAACGTGCCAAATTAAAATGATGTTAAACCATTTAGCGTGAAGGAAAAGACTGCCCAAAGATTTTAAGAACATTTCCAGAGAGAGAGAGAGAGAGAGAGAGAGAGAGAGAGAGAGGGCTTGGGAATTTCAGAGTGTGATGCCTAAGGATGGAAGGAAAGGACAGTAAAAACGGCTTTAAAACTTAGAAATGTAGAAAATAAGAGCTGTGGTAGGCCATTCAGCCCTTTAATACTGCGCCACCATTCGGCATGATTATGTCTGATCTTCCAACTCAGTCCCCTGTTCCCACTTCCTCCCCATATCCTTTGATCCCTTTAGCCCGAAGAACTATCTCTATCTCTTTCTTGAAAGAATTCAATGTTTTGGCCTCAGCTAATACTGTGGCAGAAAATTCCACAGGTCTCCATTCTCTGGGTGAAGACATTTCTCTTCACCTCAGTCTTAAATGGCTTACCCCATACCCTGGATCTGGACTCCCAGGTCATTGGGAATATCCTTCCTCTGTTTAACAGTCTAATCCTGTTAGAATGTTATAGATTTGTGAAGTGAGCCAGTGTCACGTAATTTGATAGAGTGTGGAACTGGATGAACACAGCAGGCCAAGCAGCAACTTAGGAGCACAAAAGCTGACATTTTGGGCCTAGACTCTTCATCAGAAATCTAGGCCCGAATCGTCAGCTTTTGTGCTCCTGAGATGCTGCTTGGCCTGCTATGCTCATCCAGCTCCACACTTTGTTATCTCGGATTCTCCAGCATCTGCAGTTCCCATTATCTCTCAAGTAAATTGCATTTCCTGTTTAAATTCATGCTTATAGGATCATTTCACATACTGCAACCTCTCCAATTTAATAAAGTCAAGAATAATGACATTTTATCTAAATTCCTCTTAAAATTGACAAGAACCTACATAAACAGTGAAGCAATAAAGCTGTAAAATACTAGTTTACATCCTATTGGTCAAGTGAAGGATTTTTTTCTAATTGCTTGGAAAAATAGGTATGATATGCAACAATGGAAGATTTTTATTTTTCTCTTCATCAGGTAGGTCAAGACTTCCAGGAGTAATATTCCAGTGACTCCTAAAAATGTATCAGTTTTCCAAACCAGCTCACAAAGAATGTCCTTATTTGAATCTTTTCAAGATGACGGAAGGATCTGGTGGGTGCATAAAAAGAACCATTTTGTCTGGAGACAGTAAGAACTGCCAAAGCTGGAGTCACAGATAACACAGTGAGGAGCTGGAGGAACACAGCTAGCCAGGCAGCATCAGAGGAGCAGGAAAGCTGACGTTTCAGGTCTGGACCCTTCTTGACCCGAAATGTCAGCTTTCATTGCTTTTCTGATGCTGCCTGGCCTGCTGTGTTCCTCCAGCTCCACGTTTTGTCTGGAGTCCAGAACGAGGGCTATAATGCTATAATTAGAGTTAGGTTAGTTGTAGTATGTTAGCAGGTTTCCAGAAATTGAATTAATCCAAAAATGCAACTAATTAAGCAGCAAGCTGTGTAATCCTGTAGATTGATAAAACACCTTTCTCATATGCATTAATGCTGAGGATTTCCATCTGAACCACTCCAAGTCAGGTACAGCATCATAAGATCTTCTCTCTGGAATATGTCTCATCGTCTCCCTTGGAACAGCACTGTTAGATCATTGCGGCATTTTTCAAAAAAAATTAAAGTTTTTTTTGTTCTTCAAACCTTGTAATGAAAATATTAGAAAACTGTTTTAAAAAACTAATCTGAACAGCCCACCAGGAGCTGGGCACTTGTCAAAATTAATTCAAATTAGACTGCAGAGTTTCCTCCAAGAGGGTGCAGTGAAAGTCCATGATATAACATTGGCAGTCAGTGCCTTGCAAACAAATCAGGAAGAGAATTGGTAACGTTTTTGCCCAGTCACTTGACCTGCCTACGTTCCTCTGCAGACCCTTTGTGTTGTTGTCACAGTTTGCTTTTCCACCTATTTTTGCATCATCTGCAAACTTGGCTGTAGTAAATTTACTTTCCTCCTCTGAGTCATTACTATATATTGTAATATATCACAACACTGATTCTTGTAGGACATCACTTGTTACATGTTGCCTTTCTGAAAATGATCCCCATATCGCAACTCTCTGTGTTCAACTAGTTAGCCAATCTCAATCTATGCTGTCTGGCACACAGTCCGATATTGTAGTTTCACATGATCGACTTCCCATTTCTTTGGAATGTCCAGTGCTGCCACTCCTGCCACGCCCTCCTGCAATCTTCACTGAACCAGGGTTGATCTTCCAGCGCAGACATTGTCACAGATCCTTTGGTCCAACCTGTTCATACTGATTAAGTTTCCAAAACAAAGTAGTCACATTTGCCTGCATTTGGCACATATTCCTCTAAACCTTTCCTGTTCATGTGCCTATCCAAATATCTTTGAAATGTTGTAATTGTAACTGCAGCTGTCATTTCCTCTGGCAGTTTTTTTTTCCACATACGAACCGCCTTCTGTGTGAAAAAGTTGCTTCTCAGGTCCCTTTGAAATGCTTCTCCTCTCACCTTAAAATTATCCCCTCTAATCTTGAACTTCCCTACCCGAGGGAAAAGACCTTTGCTAATCACCTTATCCATGTCCCTTACAAATTCATAAACCTCTATCAGGTCACTCCTCAACCTTTGCTGCTCCAATGGAGAAAGTATCAGCCTATCCAGCCTCTCCTTATAACCAAACCCTCCAGTCCTAATAACATCCTTGTAAATCTTTTCTGTATCTTCTCCATAGTTGCCATCAGGAGGAGGTTTCCTTGTCTGCATTGACCTGATGCCATGAGATATTATGGTGTCACTCCTGACTGTATATCATTGTCTGCACTCTGGAGGGTCTACTGGTGGAATGAGATACAGTCAAGGTACAAGTCCATGACTGGCTATTGCTTGACTGGCAAATATGAACTTGGTCACCAAATCCTGGGTAGGGCTCAAACCTGGAGCTTCCAATTCAGAGATTGGGAAAACAGAATTTGCTGGATAAGCTGAGTAGGTCTGGCCTGAGTAAGACTCCATCTGTGGAGTTGGGAGCGGACCTGAAACGTTAACTCTGATTTCTCTTCACAGATGCTGCTAGACCTGCTGAGCTTTTCCAGCAAATTCTGTTTTTGTTTCTGAATTACAGCATCCACATTGCTCTCGATTTTTATTTAGAGGTAGGGAGGCTACCTCTGAGCCACAAGACCTCCTACAGGGGCTATTGGCAGAGTAAATTACAACCACTCTTGGCAATGTTGATATGAATGCTTTAATCCTGGTCGGGTTCAAATGAATTAGGTTGTGTCAAGTTTATTGAGCTTGTTTTGTAAAAGTGTACGTGGGGTTTGCAGAGTCAATGGCCTTAGTGGTATTTAAAACTAATTAGACTGATTGAGTGGTGTTGGTTTTTCCTAAAGTGCTGTTGATTTGTGAGATGCCAGTAGGTCCAATTTGATTTTGTTTCACAGATTGTGTGAGGACCATTAGTCAGATACAATTGACACCATCTACCCCCTTGGGTCAGAGATAACAGAACTCCAGATGCTGGAGAGCCCATCCTCTCCATTGTTGGGGCTTTCAGGCGGGGATCGGCCATCACCGGAAGTGGATTGCCGGGGCGACGGCGAAGATGGCGGCCGCTTCCACGTCGAGCAGCTGCTGTTCGAGTCTGTCCATGGAGTTCCTGGAGGGTCTGACGGAGGTCGCCGAGTTACAGGAGGCCTACAGCAAACTGTGCAGCGAGGAGGTGCGGGGCCCGGCTGATTGAGGGAGGGGGGCGGGGTTTAGTTAGCAATGATAGGAGGCAGGGGCAACCCACAGCGAGCTCCCTGAGAGACAGTGGAAATATGTATTTGTTGCTGCGGCTCTTTAAATCGTCTCATGTTACAAATGGATACAACTTACAGCAAGTACAATATAACCACATCTACATCGCGGCCCATGCTCTATATCAGCGCTTCCTTGGGCTAACCGTGCAGGTGTGTACATACACAAGACTCGCACATGCCTACTGTTAGGAACCAAAAGCACACCGCGGTAAAGTATTTCAGCAAGTGTTGCCATCACTATAATTCCAGAAAAGTTGTAGCCAGTTCGTGCACAGCAAGCTCCCACAAACAGTTACTTCTGAGACCATAAGATGCAGGAGCAGAATGAAGGCATTCACCCCGTTGAGTCTGCTCCACCATTCGTTTGTGGCTGATATGTTTCTCAACTCAATTTTCTTGCCAATGTCCCATAACCTTGGGTTCTCGTTTAGTAAGGGGATTGATTTCTGTCTTAAAGACACTAGTGACTTGGCCTCCACACCTTTATGCAGATTCACCGCCTTCTGGAGGAAGAAGTTCCTTCTCATTACATTTCTAAAGTGCCGTCCCTTCGCTCTGAGATTATGGCCACTGGCCCTAGTCTGTACTACTCGTGGAAGCAACATCTCCACTTCCACTCTGTCGAGGCATGTCGGTATGCTGGGAGTTTCAATGCGATTTCCCCCTTCATTTTTCTAAACTCTGCCAAATACAGAACCAGAGTCCTCAACTGCTCCTCATATAACAAGCCCTCCTTTGCTGGGATAATTCTTGTGAATTTCCTCTGGACCCCCTCTGAGGCCAGCACATCCATCCTTAGAATTGGGTCACAAAGCTGCTCACAACATGCCAAATATGGTCTCATCAGAGCCTTAGTCTCTGCAGTTCATCCTTGATCTTATATTCCAATGTTTTTGAAAGGAATGCTAACATTGAATTTACCTTCCCATCTGAGCCTGCATATTAACCTGAAGAGAATTCTGAACTAGGATTCCCATGTCCCATTGTGCTTCAGATTTCCAAAACCTTTCCATGTTTACAAATAGTCTACGCCTTTATTCTTTCTGCCAAAGTGCATAACCTCACACATATCCACATTACATACCATCTGCCATTTCTTTGCCCACTCTCTTCGCCTCTAAATCCCGCAGCCCCTGATACTACCTTTCCCTCCGACATCTCTCTGTTATCTGCAAACGGAGCAACAATGCCTTCAGTTCCTTTTTCCAGACTGCTATTGTATAACGTAGGTAGTGTGGTCCCAACACTCTCTTGCGGAATGCCAGTAGTCACTGGCTGCCGTTCTGATAAAGATACTCGCCACTCTCTGCTGGTCAGTCAATCCTCTATCCATGCCATTACCTAGCCCTTAACGCTATGGGTTCTTATCATATTTTGCTGCCTCCAGTGAAGCACCTTGTCAAAGGCCTTCTAGAAATCCAAATAGATCATGTCCACTGGCTTTCCCTTGTCTAACTTGCTTGTTACCTAAAAGATTTCAAACAGATTTGTCAGGCATGCTGACTCATCCTTATTTTACCAGGCACTTCCAAGGATGCCACAATCTAAACCTTAATAATTGACACTCAAATCTTAACAACCGTATTTGGGCAGACCGGCCTATAATTGCCATTCTTCTGCCTCCCTTAAGCAGGGGTGTTACACTATACATCTTCCAGTCCTCTTGGACCCTCCCTGACTGTAGTGATTCCTGAAAGATTACCACCAATGCTTCCAGTAGCTCCCTCAGAACCCTAGGATGTCATCTATCTGGTCAGATGATTTATCCACCTTTAGACTTTTCAGCTTCCCCAGCTTCTTTTCCTTAGTGATGGCCACTTCACTCGCCTGTGCCCCCGACACTCTCGAAGTTTTGATAGGCTGCTGGCGTCTTCCACCATGATGACTTTTCAGTTCCTCTGCCATTTCTTTGTTCTCCATTACTACTTCTCCAGCCTCGTTTTCCAGCTGTTCAATGTCCATTCTTGTCGTCTTTTATATCTTTTATATATCTTTAAAAAATGCTCTAGGGAATACTCTTTTATATTAATAGCCATCTTACTCTTGTATTTCATCTTCTCCCTCCTTATTGCTTTTTTTAAAACTTGTCTTTGCTGGTTTTTAAAGGCTTCCCAATCCTCTGGCTTCCCGCTAATCTTCACACTATCTGCTTTTTCTTTCGATTTTATGCTGTTCCTGACTTTTAGTGTCTGCCCTGGTTGCCTTGTCTTCCCTTTTAGTAAGTTTCTTCTTCCTTGGGTAGCATCATTGCTACTGGATTGTCAAATGGGGGAAACGTATATGTTGATTTATAATATGTATAAATGAAAGTGAACACCTTTTATAAAAATAGTTTTCTCCCCTCCAATTTTCTTTTAGACCGTCTTTTTTTTTGTTTCCCTCCTGTGTCAGCCCTGGCTCAGTTGTGAGTATTCCTGCTTCTGAATCAGAAGGTTGTGAGTTCATTCCACAGACTGGAGCATTAAAATCAACAGTGCCACTCTAGGACAGTATCAAGGGAGTGCTGTACTATTGTTCAGTTGAGATGTTGAACTGAGCCTCATTTAACCAGTCAGGTGGACATACTAGATCCAATGGTACTGCATTAATGAAGAGTAGCAAGTTCTTCCTATTACCCAGACTAATATTCATTACTGAACCAAATCACAGAAACATACTATCTGATCATTATGCTGAGAATAAAGTTAGATTTAACTCAAAACTGTCTCCCTCTCTCCATAAATACTGCCTAAGTTGCTGATCATTTCCAGTGTTTTCTGTTTTTATATCTTAGTGTTGCCATGTAGCTAATTTGCTGTGTGCAAATTGTCCTCCATATGTTAAACAAAGTGACTGTGTTCCGAGCATATTTTGTTAGCTGTTGAGTGTTTTGGAACATCTTGTGAGAGGTACTGTGCAAGCGCAGGCCTTTCTTTTGACAGTGCTCTCTCTATCACGAGCACAGTTCGAACTGAGTCTGCTCACTGAGTGGCAGTAATGTCAGACGTGTAGTGTGCTAGTGAATAGCAGCAGGCTTTTTTTTTAAACCATGGAGGGCATTATATGTGAGCTTAATCCTGAATGCATTTAATGTTCTGACACCTGAACTTTTCAGTAGGGGCTAATGAATGTTGATCAGGAACAAGAAAGGATCTGCAGCATAATTTCAAATTGCTGGGGTAATAATTCAGATCTCCCCTGCCCCCTACATCTTCAAATTCCACCATGGCAGTAGTAGAGTTTTAATTAATCTAAAATAAAATGTTAGGCTCGTTAATAATCCTCATGAAGCTAGTTGTAAAGACCCATCTGATTCACAAATGCCCTTTAGAGAAGGAAGTTTGCTGCCTTTACCCACCTGGCCTACACTGGATTCCAGACCCATAGCAATGTGGGAGCTGCTTAACTGCAATCTGCAATGGCGTAGCAGTCTTTCAGTTGTAGGTGGTTCACCATCACCCTACCATCTGCTCAAATTCAGGGTGCTCGTGATGTCAGCGATGCTTACATAATATTAAACGTGAAAAAAAGTTCCAGGAGCATGAGTTGAATTGTAGAAATCCCATTATCATTGTGACTGAAATCATAAAACGCAAATGTAGGACCAGCTTGGTTTGTATGGCTCAAATACTCATTGAATAAAGGTATTGAGCTGCAAGACCACCATTAGTTCCATCAAATCCTCAGTACAGCCCCTCCTCTGTGCTCAAGGAGCAAATTAAGCATTTGTTCACTGTCAATGCTAAGTGACAATATGATTGATCTTATGTTGACATTTGACAGCTCCATCATATTGTTCATAATGACTGTTGAGACAAAGCAGCTGCTCTCTGTCTAACTGACTCAAGCAAAACGTAGGTCTACTTTTTCCCCAAATGCACTATGATACAACTGGCATTTTGCCCAGTCAGAGGAGTATTGTGTGTGTCTGTTTCTGTGCTCTGTACGTAATGGATGTGAAGATCGGTGTTTGGTGTAATCTGTGTGGTGCTTGTCTGTGAGTTGTGTTTATGCTGTTTATTTCCTTTTCTTCTTTCTGCAGAAAGAGGTTGAAGCAGAGCTTGAGGCTCTCATTGGACAGCAGAGCAGCCTAGACAGTAAGATGGCAGCTCTACACCGAATGGGGTAGGTAGTAATGTGAAAAGGTTGTGATTAAAGAACAGAAACTTTTACCATTAAAGGCTGAGATAACAACATTTTAAAAAAAATCAACTTCCTAACTCCACTGTGTTCAAGAACGTTGCTTTAGACAATTTTTTTTGTAAACAGATTGCTTTGCAGATTTGTCATTGGGTCTGTTTAAATACTAGTTCGCTACGTTTAAGTTTAAAAAGCTGTAATAATGAACATGGCTTTTTGTCATTTGGCGAATAAATATTTGGGCTGCATGGCCTGTTTCTGTGTTGAGGGTTTTGTGTAATACTGTGTATAGTTTTTGTAAGGAGGTCAGCCTGGTGGATCTCAGAATGAGTTCCCTGATTTGGGCTGTTAATCTTGTCCTACCAGGGAGCCTTGGGTGGCAGATATAAACAGGTGAACCAGAGATCCTGTTCACTCTGAGAGTTGGCTCTGAAAAAGCTGGATCAGTGTCAAGGACTCCTCCCCGCCCCATGTAAATAATGTGTAAAATCGTGATGGGATACTGGCCCCTCTGGAGTTATTCCACGATGTAATTATTTTCTTCTCAGATATTTATGACATGGCTCAAAGATTGGCGTGAAATGAGTGGATTTCAGTTCAGTACCAGTAACTGGGGTAAAAGGGAATTTCTCAAGTATGATCTTCTTACTAACGCTAATGCCCTTTAACTCCTCATTCTCGAAAGCCACATAGATCTTTAGATCTTTGGAATTTTGGGTATCTTCCTCCGTGAACAGACACGAAGTAATCATTTTGTTTTTCTACTATTTCTCTATTCTCCATTATAAATTCTCTTGACTTTGTAAGACTTGTGTTCATTTTAGGCAAATGTTTCCTTTTAACATACCTGTACAAGCTTTTACAGCTCTTTTATTTTGTCTTAGCAGATTGAATTCAGACTCTCATTGTCCATTATCAGTTTCTTGGCCCTCTTGTTGTATTCTATGAACTTCCCAATCCTCAGAATTACTGCTATTTCTGGGAACCATGGGCCTTTTCTGTTAATGTTTAACCCTAGACTTCCTTAGCTAGCCATGGTGACTGACCCTTTCATTAAGTTTTTGCACTTTGAACCAATGAAGGAATGCTGTCTGTAAGTCATGTTACAGTTTTTTTAAAGACTCTCCATTGTCTATGTACAGTCATTCCTTTCAATGTATTTTCTAATTTGCCTCCTGCCTTCACAATTTCTCATATTCAGATTTAACACCCTTGCTTCAGTCTGAACCCCCTTATTTTCAAAATTGTGTAAAATTCTATCATATTATGGTCACTCATTTGTCAAGGTTCTTTTATAACACGTGTGTTAATTAGTCCTGTTTCATTAAAAATACTAAATATAAAATAGCATGTCTCTACTTAGCTCTTCAAAATACTGGTCTAGAAAACCATCCCTAACACCATCCAGAAACCTGCCCTCTACAGCTTTAGTGCTGAATCATTTATCCAGTCTGTACGCAGATTAATGTCATACCTGATAACTGTTGCCCAGTTACATGATTCTCTCATCTCTGGAGTGATACTGTGCCTAGAAATAACTCCCAACTAATGTCTGCTGTCCCATGCTGTTTCTTAGCAATTCACAAACAGATTGCACATTTTGTTCCTCTGTTCAGAGATTCTCCCTTAGTAATGTACTGATCTCATTCTTTGTTATTGGTGCACTTCCATCTCCACCTTGTCTATCCTTCCAAAATGTCAACTATCCTTGAATATTCAGTTCCCAGTCCTGGTTACCATGCAACTCAGTTTCTATAATGGCAATTACGGTCATGCTGCTGTGTCTCTGTTTGTGTCTTCAGATAATCTTCCTTAAAGCAGAAGTTGTGTACATTTTAGGTAGAATACTTTTAACTTTATCTTACTGATGTCATGCACAGTGCTTAGTTTGTTTATTCTATCTTCTAGTCTTCCCGGCTTCTTTTTGACTTACAGTTAGTAATATTACTAACTCCCAATTTGGGTTACTTCTCAGGTTCCTGTCCCTGTGATAAGCTAGTTTAAACCCACCTCAACAGCACTAGTAATTCTCCCTGTAAGGATTTCTCACTATTAAGGTGTAACCTGTCCAGGGACCTCCCTGCCCCAGAACTGGTCCCAGTTCCTCAGAAATGTGATGCAGTTCCTCCTATTACCAGTTCTCAGCCACTTATTCAATTGAATGATGCAGAAAGATTGTTTTCCCTTGTGGGAGAGTCTAGGACCAGGGAATATCACTTCGGAGTAAGGGTGGCCCCTTCAAAACAGAGATCACAGAATGACAGAAGTGTTATGATGCAGAAGAAGGTCTCAGACCATTGAGCCTGCACACACTGTCGAAATGAGTGGTATTACCTTTTGCCAATCTTCAGCTTTCCCCCCATAACCTTGTGTATTTATTTTATCCAAATAATCATGCAATGCCCTTTTCAATGTGTCAATTGAACCCACCTCTGCTACACTTCCAGGCAGTGCATTCCATGTCCTGGCAATTCGCTGAGTGAAAATCTTATTCCTAGTTTCATCCTTGCTTCTTTGGTTAATCACTTCAAATCTGTGTCTCTTGTTCTTGCTCCTTTTACGGGTGGGAATAGTTTGTACTCTACCAGCATGTTCATAATTTTGAAATATTCTATCAAAAAGCCTGATGAGAGAGGGAAGAATTTCTTCTCTTAGACGCCAGTGAACCTGTGGAATTCTTTAGCGCAGAGGGCTGCTGAGGTTGTGTTGTTATATATATTCAAGGTGGAGATAAATGGTAGGGAAGCAAGGGTTACAGGATTAAGACCAGAAAGTAGAGTTGAGGATTTTCAGATCTGCCGTGCTCACATTGAATAATGGATTTGACATGATGAACCTAATGTCTGACTTCTGTTCTTAGAACTTGTAGTCTTGTAAACTATCAGAAATTACAATTAGACCTCTGTTGGAGTAATCTGTTCAATTCTGGATTCCACAGTACAGGAACAGAGTGCAGAAGTAATTTTCTAGGGGTGAGGGACTATGGAGAGACTACAGAAACTGGAATTTTTTTCCTCACAGCAAAATAGCAGGATCTGAGTGCTGTAGTGCATGAGTCACAAAAGGTTAGTGTAAAGGAACTGCAAGTCGTTAAGAAAGCTAATGGAATGCTGTGTATATTGCCCCAGTATTGAACATAAAAGTTATGTCTCAGTTATCTAGAACATTGATGAGATCACATCTCAAATACTGTGTTAACGAGGTGTAGAGCTGGATGAACACAGCAGACCAAGCAGCATCATAGGAGCAGGAAGGCTGATGTTGGGCCTAGACCCTTCTTCAAGTAGGGTCGAGGTCCGAAACGTCAGCTTTCCTGCTCCTACGATGCTGCTTGGCCTGCTGTGTTCATCCAGCTCTACACCTTGTTATCTCAAACAGTGTGTGCAATTTTAAGTTATTCATTTGAAGGACTTAGGTGCTGTTGGCTGGGCTACCATTTCTTGCCCATTCCTAATTGCCCACTGAACTGAATGTCTTGCTAGGTCCACTTCAGAAGGCAGTCAAACATAGGCCTCATTTCTGTGGATAATGTAGACCAGACCAGGTACAAATGGTAGACTCCCCCCCCCCCCCCCCCCCCCCCCGCAAAAAAAAGTAAACCAGATGGATTTTTAACTGCAATTGATTATGGTTTCAAGGTTACTATTAATGTAGCTTTTAATTCCAGATTTTCTTTAATTCACCACAGTGAGATTGTGCGCAGACTCAGTGATATTACCCTTTCACTCCTGTCTTTCCATTTGGTTTCCTTATTTACGTAAATGTGTAAGTATATTGGAGGTAGTTTATCAGAGGTTTACTATATCGGTACCTGGAATGAGTGGGTTTCTTATGAGGATAGATTTGATAGATTGGACTTGTTTTCGCTGGAGTTTAGAATTGTGAAGGAAGACTTGATTATAGTGTCTTAGATCCTGAACTGTGTTGACAATGTGGATGTGAAAATTATGTTTCCTCTGGTGGCTGAATGCAGACCTGAGGACACCTTTAAAACTTAGGATTGTCTTTTTAGGACAGAGATGAGGGGAGTGTTTTCCTTTCAGTAGTTTGTGTGACTTTGGAACTCGGTCTCGGAAGCCAATGGAGGCAGGTCATTGAATATTTTTTATGTGGAGATAGGTAGATTCTTATTGGGAAGGGAATTCAATGTTTTTGGAAGTAGCTGGGAACATGGAATTTGAAACACAAACAGATGATCGTGTTGAATGTTGGAACAGTGTACTTATTCTTATTTCATATATTTGTAATGAGGGTGCTCATAGGTGAGAGGTTTTGATAGAGTAGATTGGGACAAACTGTTTCCACTGGCCGGGGGTCTATTAACCAGAAGGCACAGTTTTAAATGCCTTAAAAAAGACACGAGCAAAGTGGGGGAAGGGAAACACTTTTTTTTAATGGATTGGGCTGTTAAGATCAAAGGAAACTGCCTGAAAGGTGTTGAAAGTAGGTTCAATAGTAACTTTCAAAAGGGGCTTTTAAATTTCCTTGAAATGGATAACACAGAAAAGGGGAATGTACTCAAAATGGATAAATTTTCACTACTACGGGGGAAGAGGGAATGAGAGCACAGATGTAATGGGCCAAGTGAACTGCTGTGTAGTATGATTGTATGGAATTCAAAATTCATCTTTTGAAATTGTTTTCACCAGTTGGTGATTGTACAGACACTACCTGAGTATGTTCTAAATGTCCTGCTGACTGCTCTTCACAGTTGAAATAGCAGCATTAGGATGTTTTGTTTTCACTCCAATATACTTTTCTGAATCGAGTGACCAATGTTGCAAATGAAGGGACTTGTGCAGTGCAGTACGGTGGCTCTCAGGAAGCTTCAGCATTTTGTGTTTGCTCATTTGAGGCACTGTGTCGCCACAGCAAACAATATTGTTTTATGCTTGAGAAACTGTTGGAATTTCTTATAGCTGCCCTGGAGAACAGACATATCAATATTAACAGTGAGTTTGTAAAATGCAACAGTTGCCGCTTCCTGATGCTGATGTCTGTTTATTTTGATCTCAAAACGTGCATATTAATCCAGTATGTATGTTGAAATGTTTAACTGTTTCATTAAACAGAATGGTGTTCTGTGAGGGTTCCTCAATCCATTGTATAAATGACGTTTAACCACATTTGAAGGAAACACAGCTGAAATGTTAGCTGGTCTTTTCTCTGTACTGATACAGTCTGTCCAGCTGTGCCTCTTTTTGTGCGAAATGCAGTGTTCCACTCTCTACTTCATAGTGCTTGCATTGTTATTTTTTTCACAGTCCTTTCTTGCATTCTTCCCCAGTCCAAACTTGCAGTTGATCGAAGGGGATGCCAAGCAGCTTGCAGGGATGATCACTTTTACATGCAACCTGGCTGAAAATGTCAGCAGCAAAGTTCGGCAGCTTGATTTGGCCAAGGTATGGCAATTGATTTACAACCCAAGTGCAACTATTGTGTAAATTACAGCTATGACATCCATGAGTAATAAAGGGACAGTGTCAGTTTTTGAGTTTTATTTTTGTTGTCTGATAATCCCAGTCTCTGAAACAGTTGGTGACATGTTAAACTTGCCATATGGACTAATTGTTACAGTAGACATATTGTTTTCTTGACTATCATCAGACCGAGGTTTATATCTGAGCCTATTTAATCTCCATTTTCTGCCCACCTGAAGGATATGCTTCCATGGAAACTGGGCATTCCTGCGATCTCGGTCAGTTGCTCATTATTTATATGTAAGCTTAGGTGTAGAGTATTGGCAGAATATTCACAGTGAAGGAAATGATATGCATTTGTGGTAGGGATGGTCAAGAAATCCCGACACAGCTAGTGACACCCACATGAATAAATGAACTTTAAAAAATCCAAGCTAGAGTAAATGAATAGTGAGCAGGTACATGATGTGTTTGAATTTATTTTTCCAGATGAGCAAATTTATAATACTGTGTTTCATTTCATAACCTTAAATTCCAGACTACATTTTTGAAATTATATTTCCAAATTCCTTTTGGAACCAGGTTAAGTTGATTAATTTGAAATTGGATAGGTCACAGCAAACTTTTATCAATGTACTAAAGGTATGATCAAAACATCAGCAGATACACTCTGTGTAATTTTCCTTAACTTGAGTCTTTTATTTAGGGATGTTTGGCAAGTGTGACCTCTGAAGAGTATTTGTTGAAATCTGAGAAATGTTCACACAGGTGGCCTGGGAAACTCTTGTTGTCCAGATTAAATCTTAAGTATCTGCACTCGAATGTTATGTGTAAAACTGCAACAAATATACCCTCCAAAATTATGATTCAATTAATGTGGATGGCTTCTTTTGAATTGGTTTTCAATATTTATCATTTATTGTTATTTAACTAGAATGTAACTGAGTATGCTGCAAAGTGGAGTGACTAAATTTATTTGTGCTGTTCACTTAAGAGGAAGCTGGGTAAATGCATGAAGTACAAATGAATATGTGATATGCCGAATGAGTTAGGTGAAGTAAGGTGGCAGAAAACCTGTGTGGATCAGAAATGTTGCCATCGACCATTGGCAAATGGCCTGCTTTTGTACTGTAAATTCTGTGTAACTGCTGCATTCTTAACATCTTGCTGTATTTTACTTCTATGTGTTAATTAAGCTGAAATAAATTCTCTATTCCAAAATCTGGACAATTGCTGGAAATAATTAGCAGGCCTGGCAGCACTTTTGGAGGGAGCAACAAAGTGAACGTTTTAGGTTGATGACCTTTCACAGAACTGACGATAGTTAGAGGTAACAGGCTTTCAACAAGTACAGTGACAGAGAAGGGGATGAGGGGTGGGAGATCTTGAGGATACTTAGTGGTCCTGGGACTATGCTTTTGGAATGCTGTCAGTTACCCCTGAGATATTGTCAATATGAACCTTTTCCCACGCATACACTTTTTTCTCGGGTGGGTAGAGGGAATCAATCCATGCAAAATGCATTGCATCACTTCAACTGCACTGTCCTCCAGCCCAACTGAGGTCCTATCCTTAGGAACCCACTTCATGTTGTCTTAATCTGTTACTTATTACCATATCAAGCTGTCAATCTAGTGAAATTTCACAACAGCTGCTTTATTAGTTCAAAAACAGTTTCATTGAAATAATACCAGATGAAAAGCAAGTTCTGAATCACATTGAAAAGCAAATATTTTTGCAATGTTCCAGATTGCAAATTCAATCATCGCTAGACGCCTGGGAATGAATGAATGATTTTATTGTCACGTGTATTTGGAAATTACAGTGAAAAATGTTTTGTCATCACAACCTGGCGTCATTAACGTGAGATTCTCCAGTTTCCTCTTGTGTCCAGCAGCTCTTATGAGGTTCAGAAATGTTAAATATCTGAGGAGAAAGGCAATCAGAGTAAAAGAGGGCCAACAGGCTCAGTGTGATAATTACAGTCTTGTCTGTGCTGTGCAGAACCGGATTTACCAGGCTATTCAACGAGCAGATGACATTTTGGATCTGAAATTCTGCACTGATGGAGTACAGACAGCTCTGCGCAATGAGGACTATGAGCAGGCAGCAGCACACGTTCATCGGTACCTGTCACTCGACAAATCTGTAATTGAACTGAGCAGACAGGGCAAGGAAGGTGAGGACCCAGAAATAGTAACTCACTTAAGCCTTCAGCTATGAAGCTAAAATAGGTTGGCTGTTTCATCTTCAGTTAAACTCTTGCTTAAACTGATTGGATTTAAATCAACTTCCCTCTTTTTTTTTTAACATGTAATTATTCTGTGCAGCATCAATCCAGAACCTAATGCTGGGCCCACAGTTAAGTAGATACTAGGGTAAGTGAGGATAAAACCACTCTCTAGCCTGAAGAGCGCAAGGGCTTGCTTATGGAAATGGACTTTGCTGCTGAGGCATAGCACATAGCTGCTTCTATACTGCATGTCCCCAAAGTCTTGTAGAAGTCACAAGAACTTCTTATACTTGATAAATTCCAAAAGGCAGAAACAGCGTCTAATCAGCAGAGAATACTTATGAAGAGAGCTGAGCTTCTGTGCACACATTTTACTTTGTTCTGAGGACATAACTGTACCTCTGAGATAATGACATCATTTTTATCTATTTACAATGTGAAAAACAAAATATACAGGAGGGACTTGCCCGTGATTATGCCGTATGGGCGGATTAACTGTTACGCTAGCTAACAGTGCTACTGCAGTCAGACACTCAGCTGGACTCAGTTAAAGCAGTAATAAAAAATGCTTTGAAATTGGTAATGACCTGTGTTGTCCCTATGATTTTAAAATGTCACGAGTGGATTTCATGTTTCTGCTGTACCAGTTTGCATTTATAGTACAATTTCAAGTTTCACCTAACATGCAGGCTGTGGCTGGAGAAAGTAGTAGGCATAGAATTTTCATTCGGCTACTTTGGCAGGAATGGATTAAGGGTTCGGCTACCTCTACATTGGGGAAACCAAGCGGAGGCTTGGGGATCGCTTTGCAGAACACCTCCGCTCAGTCCGCAACAAACAACTGCACCTCCCAGTCGCAAACCATTTCCACTCCCCCTCCCATTCTCTAGATGACATGTCCATCATTGTCCTCCTGCAGTGCCACAATGATGCCACCCGAAGGTTGCAGGAACAGCAACTCATATTCCGCCTGGGAACCCTGCAGCCATATGGCCTAATGTGGACTTCACCAGTTTCAAAATCTCCCCTTCTCCTACTGCATCCCTAAACCAGCCCAGTTCGTCCCCTCCCCCCACTGCACCACACAACCAGCCCAGCTCTTCCCCCCCACCCACTGCATCCCAAAACCAGTCCAACCTGTCTCTGCCTCCCTAACCGGTTCTTCCTCTCACCCATCCCTTCCTCCCACCCCAAGCCGCACCCCCAGCTACCTACTAACCTCATCCCACCTCCTTGACCTGTCCGTCTTCCCTGGACTGACCTATCCCCTCCCTACCTCTCCACCTATCTTCTTTACTCTCCATCTTCGGTCCGCCTCCCCCTCTCTCCCTATTTATTCCAGTTCCCTCCCCCCATCCCTCTCTCTGATGAAGGGTCTAGGCCCGAAACGTCAGCTTTTGTGCTCCTGAGATGCTGCTTGGCCTGCTGTGTTCATCCAGCCTCACATTTTATTATCACGGATTAAGACTCGTTGACACAAATAATGGCCGTGTACAGAACAGAAAGACATAATTTCCTGCAATATACTGGCACCATCACACTAAATAAACCAAGTGGCAAAACTGCTGATATTATCTTGGCTGGGAATCATAGAATCCCAGCAGTACGGTAAGAGGCCATTCGACCCACTGAGTCTGCATTGAGACCTGTAGAGCATTCCAGCCAGACCAGCTCTCCTACGCTATCCCCTTAAACCCGTATTTACCATGGCCAATCCACATAACCTGCATGTCTTTGGATTATGGGAGGAAATCAGAGTACCATATGAAAACCCACACTCATGCTGTGAGAATGTACAAACTCCGCGTAGACAGTTGCCCAAGGGTGGAATTGAACCCGGATGCCTGGCGCTTTGAGGCAGCCGTGCTAACCAGTGAGCCACTGTGGTAGGCCACTGTTTTGGTACTGACCAGGGAACAACCTTGCACTTTTGTAAGCAGAACGGCAAACTATTGCAGTATCTAAACTGCAAGATATCCACACACACGAGTTCTGAAATCCCCAGGAGTTTAGTTCCATTCTTATAACTGGCTTGTTTATTTTGAGGATGGTAACTCTTGAAAGGCAAAGATGAGAATTAAACAGTAGAACCACTGTCTTCACTTGGAGATGAGAAACATGGGAGAGTCATTGTCAGTAGCAAGTCCTTTTAATGAAACCTGAGCACCACAGCTGGGGAGCTTTATATTTTAAAGGGAATGATTGAATAAATGTGGTATCATGGACTCTTTACTCAACTAATTGTGGCTAAATCTCCTGACAGCCAATATAATCGACGCAAACCTAAACCTTTTGCAAGAGGCAGAACAGCGGTTAAGAGTGATTGTAGCTGAAAAGTTTCATGTGGCCATCAAAGAAGGTGACTTACCACAAGTGGAGCGCTTCTTCAAGATTTTTCCACTGCTGGGATTACACGAGGAAGGGTTGAACAAGTTCTCAGAGTACCTGTGTAAACAGGTAAGGAGACCAGGAGTGTATAAGATCTGCTTCAATTCTAATTATGGGATCAGAATTTATCCTCTTTATTAGTTGGGTATTTACATCAATGTCTATAACTAAAGCTTCAGATGTACTATATAAGCTGCTATTTAAATATTAGTTTATCTTTCTTCCTTACTCATGAGATGTTAATGTAAAAGGGTTTATTTTTTGCATCCGTAACTGAATCAGTTACTCTAGAGGGAGGATGGGGCAATTGCAGATAGGACTCAGACTGAGCGAACAGATTGGTGTATTAGATTGGTGATTGGTGCTTTAAATGTAAATGTGTGTTAATGAATTCCATATGTCACACTGATCTGTTTTCTGTCGCTGAAGATTGCAGACAAAGCTGAAGAAAACCTTCATTTGGCATTGAGCACAGAGATGAGTGATCGTAGAGCAGCTGTTACCTTTGCTGATACCCTCACACTGCTCTTTGAAGGTAAGACTGTTTCAGTGAGAAGTAATTAAAAAGCTGTACTAGCAGGATCCGCACAAGAGTTCAGAAGAATAACCTGCCACTTTCAAGCCTAGCGATTGAATCCACTCTTTTCTTTAAACCATGGAAATGACCATTGTTGCTGGGGCAGAGTTTCATATTAACATGGAAATTGACACACTTTTCCTAGTTAATAATTGGTTGCTGTTGAATTAAATATATGTAGAAAATTCTTTAGCTGACTGTTGAGGGTCTGTGTGCAACCCACACCCCTCAACATGGGGTGTCAGTGATGATGATGCCAATGAACATTAAGGGTGATAGATTCTTTCTTTTCGGAAATGTCGTTGCCTGGCAACTGAGAGACACCTGCCCATTGCTACTTATGTTTCCAGGATATGGATCCATAACAATGAGAGAATAGTATAACACAGAGGTTACATAATGGCTGGTGTGGGAATTGAAACATGTCACATTGGTGTGTTATGAATTTGAGGATGAGGCACCTAGTTGTTATGGAGTAGAGGAATGTTTACTTTCCATCTCGGCTGTGAAAAGTTTCTGAAGGGTTCGTTGTGGAACTTGTATTGTTTCATTGTCTCACAGGGATTGCTCGAATCGTGGAGACTCACCAGCCCATTGTTGAAACGTACTATGGACCTGGGCGGTTGTACACACTTATTAAATACTTACAGGTGGAGTGTGATCAACAGGTTGAAAAGGTGGTGGATAAATTCATTCAGCAGAGGGATTATCACAGAAAGGTGAGTTAACCCTCCTTTGTCTCTGTACATTCTAAAATGTTTTGCAGTGTTCTTTTGTTGGGTACACACTTGGTCCCATTAAGAAATTATTGTAGATTAAAAGGAGGCCATTCAGCCAACATGTCATTTTAAAAGGGCTGTTTGATAGATGCATGTTCCTGTCATTTTCCTAAAGCTCTACAAATATTTTCCCCTCCAGTACTTATTAAATTTCCTACTAATATAGGATTTATAATATAATATTTCAACCACCCTTGTATGCAGTGTTCCAAATCACAAAAGCTTGCTGCACAATTGGGGAAAAAAAGTCTTAACCAGGAGTGCTGAGCGGTAGCAGCAGGTCAGTGAACAATTTTGGGTGTGAATGCAGACCTAAGACACAGAACTGGATTTTATGAAAGATCAGAAGCTAGACTATGTGTAAACAATGTCTAAGGGATCAAGATTTTTCCTTAGTTTAAATTACTGAATTCCCTTGCTCAAACTGTTAATTTTCCTCCTCAAATGCTAACTTTTCAATCTTGACTTTGGGCTGGAAGGAAACATTGTCTGTTATTTGACTTATTTTGTGCATTGCCAGCCGAGGATATGTTCTGATGTAAATGATATGGAAAATGTTACCGTTAGAAATAACATCGACAACTATTCAATTGGAATAACGCAGTTTAAAAAGAATTGAATTAATTGGCCATAAGTTAAAGCATTAAGGCTCGAGAGAATGACAGTTACTACTTCCTCGTCCATTTTCTTTCCTCATCTGAGTGTGATTTCACAGGTACTGTCAAAATTGCAAGGCATGGTCTGTGTTATGGCTGGATTAGGGTTAACTCATATGCTTTGCTCAGGATACTCACCAGTAATGGTAGGCTGGATGCACTTGTGCATCAGAACAGATACTTGGCTGGTTTGGACTTAAGAGGTCAAATAACGTCAATTATTATCTGACCTTCATCCTTTTACCTCAGCAACGCTGGGTCAACTTTAGGAACTTTGTGTCCTGTCGAGCTTAACTAACTTAGCACAGACTAGAGATCCAGGCTTGTGTTTCACCACACACTGCACCTTATTATCAAACCCACGTGGGAGCGAATATATTTAGAACCCATTTGTCATTAATGAGACATTAGGCAATCCCAGTTTGTGGGATAGAAATCTTAACCAGTGGTTCCTTATCATCTGCATATGTCTGTGTCACCCGTGTATAGGTTGCTTAAGCTTTGTTTTGATGCTGTATTTGTTCAGCCAGGTGTGTTATACTTTTGTGTCCAACACTTCACATGACAACCAGTCCTCTAGGCTATATCCCCCACAAGCAACCATTCCCTGGTCTTTTCTTCACATGGTCACATTCAATTCGGAGTAATAGGGAGCTATTTGGCTTATTGGACAAATACACCAGAGTTTGAGCTTATTGTTACAATGCAACAAACACTGTTTTCTTTTATCATGCCCCACTTCAGGGCCAGTTGCAGGATCTGCACTAAAACAAATCATTATAGTACGATGTTGTGCCATATATCCCTATTTTGTTGCTTCTGTAAAGTAGCACCACGTAGCATGGATTATTCTTTATCCAGAAGGGCAGGCAGACTGAGAGACCCTGTCTGCTGGGAAGTTTTGTTGTGTGGGGGTATGTGACCTAAGCTATTTTTCACTTCCGTTATTTTCTATCCCAAGGAAAGGCAACTAACCTCTGGTTGGCATTCACTTTCTGCGGGATTGTGTGTAAACTTGTGTCTAACATTTCAGTGTGTATTGAAACAATGGCCTCATACTAAATCTGGTTTTATAGTTACTATGTGGAACTGAATCCTTAATGGAAATGTCTGCTATAAGCAACATAAGCATTGACATGATTCATTTTGTGGTTTTACAGTTCCAGCGTGTTCAGAACAGTATGATGAGAAGCTTGACGGTGGATAAGATAGAGCCCAGGTAGGAACATATTCTGAGTAGCTGGAGATTGTTGTGTATCCTGGCTTTGCTCAGAAGAAACATGAACAGACTTTGTTGTTTATTATCACTCTCCCATTATTTGAGACGTAATAGTTCCATTCGATTCCTATAGGCATGCATTCTTTGGGTACCATTACAGTCCACTACCTTATTGTATGTGCATGAGTCCAGTCAGCCAGTGTTTGAGTATTGAAAGCACTGAAGGAGATTGTTCAGCCCATTGCATCTGTGCCAGCATAACACTTGCATGTCTTTTCCCTGTAGCTGTCTGAAAAATACCCTTCATAATTTTCTAATTGTCTTTATTATACATTTTACTAATACAGTTCTCAAAATTCCAATCAGTTTTGTCTCAGATGTTTGTTTCTAAAAGTTAGGCTGATTGGACTATACTTAGAGTTTATCCATTCCTCCTTGTTTTAAACAGGGATGTAATTTCTATAATATTCCAGTCTTTTGATGCAAGCCCCAATCCAAGCGTAATAGAGATTGTGATCAGACCCTCTCCAATTTCCATGCTTGCTTCTGTCAATAACTTACATCTGGATCGGGTAACTTTCTGCTCTAAGGACTTGTCATTCCCTGTCTGTTCTTATCTTTCCCTGTATTGTTAGCACCTTTTGCCTTTCTAATGACATTGGTAGCTTTCTCTTTACATGTGTGTACATTCAATCTCTTGTTCCTTTCCCTGCCTCTGGATAATGATGAGGAATTGAAAGAAGGCTGATTATTTTCCTTTCTTTGTGACAGCTGCCCATACCACTCCCCAAATGTTGTTCTTCAGCTGTCCTTCTGACCAACAAGATGCTCTGAATAAATATCAGGACTCAAACCCCTGCTGATTCTTGCTGTCTTGAACTCATGGGCACTTAAATAGTTGCCTGACTAACACCAACAACTTAACCTAGAACGGAATCCGAGGCCTGGTCTGTATAGTTTAATATCACAGCAGACAGATTATTTAAAGCAGTGGGAAGAACGGTTCAGCTGCATTGTGCACAGCCTGGTAAATGGATGAATCATGTTTATACCTTTAAGAATTTTTGATTTTCAGAGAATTGGACACTATTTTAGCGGAAGTTACATTGATGAATGCTCGTGCAGAATTGTACCTGCGCTTCTTAAGGAGAAGAATCACTGCAGATTTTGAAGTTTGTGATGCGGTAGCATCAGAAGAAGTGAAACAAGGTACAGTTATCTCCTTGCTGTAAATGGTGGAATTTCCACACACATTTAGAATTGGTTGTGTTTAATGACTTTGTGGGGTATTTTATCCTCCCTTCCCTGGTTCAGTCTACCCTGCCTTTGTAACTTGTTCCTGGCTGGATAAGTGAATGTGCAAATTGACAGCACATCTCCATCCTGTTTGGGTGGTCTCAACTGACACTGAAACAGAAATGGAAATTGACTAGCCTTCCACCACTACATGATGCTGTGTCATGTTTTCACTGTTGTTTGTTCTCTTCTCATCCTGCTGCCATTGTAGGGCATCTTGGTTTCTCATAGTGATTAACACTCATCCTTGAGGTGAAGTTTGGAGGGCCTTTGACGCAGAGTGGAGTCTGTTCATCTCTTTGACAAGTGTTCAAATTCACCGACTTTGCAGCAGGAGTCAGGAACCGGAAGGCTGCATGTCCATACTTGCCTCGTGTAGCAGTGCGTAACACAGTTAAGGTGCCTGAACATGTGACACATAGGCTGCATATCTATGGGTCTCAGGATTGTACTACGTATCTTTTGAGTTGTACAGAAGCAGAATGTGAAAGTTTATTGATTTCAGAAAGAACAAGCGTGTTCTTCTTTAACTTTTCAAACAATGAAGAATGGTAAATTTTCAGTGGTAAAGTTGCCTGCTGTAGTTTCCAGAGGATTATGGGGCTGCTGTCACATGGGAGAGACGGACAACTGGGAGTGGTTTAATCAGAGGGTCACCACACCTCCGGTGAGGGGCAAGACTGAATGCAGGGTGCAAGCCAGCCCTCCAGCCAACTGAGCTAACTGCCCCTTACCCCCCCATAAAGAGTATACAGCTTAATCTTATCCATTTGTGATTTGGGTTTTGGGTACAGATTTTATGGGTAATTAGTGAAGTCTGAAACTAGAAGCCTAAATAGAAGATGCTCGGCAACATCCTGTAGAGAATTCAGGAATAACACACTTAGTGAGACAGTGATGAGAATGTGGATCGCATTATCAAATGGAGCAAAGGAGATGAATAGAATAGATACATTTAAGGGAACACCAGTCAAACCTGAGGGGAAAAGAATAAAACAAAGATATTTTTAGAGTAGATATGTGAAGTAGGAGGAGGCTTGGTAAAAACATAAATGGCGACTTGTTTCTGTATTCATTGAATCATACAGCATATAAAGAAAGGCCCTTCAGCCCATCAAGTCTGTACCACCAAAAATATATTACCACCTGTACTATCCTACTTTCCTGCACTAGGCCATAATCCACCCTGCATTATGAGTTTGATATCATTGTATATTAATGTGAGCATTTGCTGCAAATTCTCTGCATATGATATGGACTATAAAGATATTGAATGCTTGCTGACCTGTTTCTGTGATTTAATTGCTCGTTACTCAGAGCATCAGAAGGCACTGGATAAACTCTGTAACCTATGCTTGCTGAGCCGGAATATGCAGGAGCTTATTGGATATTACATCACAATGGAAGAATACTTCATGAGAGAAATGGTCAACAAGGTATGTGTTGTACTGTTGACATTTCTCATAGTCATGATTGTCACAATATAAGTTCTTAAAGTGCTAAAGAGGGAAAAACCAGAGAGAGTTCCTGCTCCTGACCACTGTCTTAACTGCCCCAAGGTCATGGGTGGAAATGTGGACCTGTGACTTCCCCCGTTAATGTCAAACAGCTTTACTGATACAAACTGTTCAAGTCCCCATATGAAAATGAGTATTTGTTTGAGTTTATTTGAGGGAATGTATCCTACCAAATGGCAGCTCTGGAAGAGAAAAGCATGGAAGAAAGAAATAAGAAAATTACAAAAACAGACTGTTTGTTGACTGCTTCCACTCAGTTTAAATCAGGTGGCACCAGTTTTTGGCACCAGGTGGAGGTTAGGCTTGTCTACATCTAGAAAAGAGAGGAAATAGTTGAACAAATCACCCCAAGAAAGTCAGATTTTTGATTGGTTGATTTTTTTTTACCCTATGTTTGCTGTTCAGCAGGAAGACAGCTGAGTAAAGCATGTATTTGAAGAATTCTGGGTGCTTAGCTCTGATTGTAAGGCAGAATGATGTGAATGGTGGCCCAAATGTTAGAAGAGAATCAGAGGTTTAGCAGTGTACCAATTCCAATGGAGGATCCCATCCAGACTACAGTATTGAACTTCCCTTTTCAGGCACTGACTGATATGTGCATTTCCAGCAGGTTTAGTTTCTGTATCTGCTGTCTCAGTACACACCATGAATGATCTGAGGCCTACCCGAACGTTATCTTTTGCTAATTGCTACAGCCACCTGGGGGTGTTCCAGGCCATTATGTAAAATGTTAGTAAGTACCCTTAAATCCTGCTTTTTAAAGCCTACTTATCATACATACAGGTATCTGTGGTACACTGATTTCCACCCTTTCAGTAAAATGTATGGGTGGTGTGATTGTAATATTAACCAAAGACCTAAATCTATCATCCGAGAGGAAGTTTGACTGAAGTTTTCAAAGTCATGAGAGATTTGGGTAGAGTAAGAAGAAGCTGTTCTTGCTTTTTTTAAAAAAGGATTAAGAAAGTGAAGATTTAAAGTGATCTTCAAAAGTAACAAATGTGATGTGAGAAAGAAAGAACCTTTACCACACACAAAGTGTCAGAGATAATGGGAACTGCAGATGCTGCAGAATTCCAAGATAATAAAATGTGAGGCTGGATGAACACAGCAGGCCAAGCAGCATCTCAGGAGCACAAAAGCTGACGTTTCGGGCCTGGACCCTTCATCAGAGAAGGGTCCAGGCCCGAAACGTCAGCTTTTGTGCTCCTGAGATGCTGCTTGGCCTGCTGTGTTCATCCAGCTTCACATTTTATTATCCACACACAAAGTGGTTGGGTTTGGAATTCACTGCCTGCAAGTATGATGGAGGCAGGTTCGAAGCAATGTACAAAGGTGCTGGGAAAAGGCAAGAGAATGACACTAAGTCATAAAGTTCGTTTGGCATGCTGGTATAGACACAATGGGCTGAATGGCCTTCTGTCTGAACCGTAACACTCATGATTTTTCGCATATAAGGTTGATATTGTGAATAGTTTTTCAAATGCAACAATTCTGAAAATAAAAATGCTCCTTTTGGTAAAAATGATCAAGAAGCTGTTTTGTTTTTTAAAAAAAAAACTCCAACTGGTGTGCTTGTTGGAGGTAAGTGTACCATCTTTACCTGGTCTGGTCTTCTCTGTATAGAGACTTGCCCGACTACTGCCCCACCTGTGATCAGTTACGTCAGGGTAACAGGAAGTTAACTTTTACACATCCGTATATTGTCAACTTCACGTAGGATAGAGCTATTGGAGAGTGAGTGGTGGTGCCTGAAGGTGTGAATGCTTGTTAAAGGTGGTATTTTTTTGATTATAGGCTGTGGCGATGGATGTCTGTGAGAAGGGCCAGTTGACTTCCAGCATGGTGGACGATGTGTTTTTCATTGTGAAGAAGTCCATCGGGCGTGCTCTGGCAAGCTCAAACATTGACTGCCTGTGTGCCATGATCAACCATTCCACCACTGTACTGGAGTCAGATTTCAGGTAATCGAGGCCATATTACACTCTGTGCATTCCTCATCATTAATTTTGCTAGTGATCCAATCCTGGAACTGCTTGCTGACTGCTAGCGGCCATGGTTGAGCTGGTTGAAGTAGCCTTTGGTAATGCACTCTGCTGACTGCACTATGCCAAGTATATTTCTCTGCCAGTCAGGCCTCTACCACCTGGTCACGACACTTTCCAAGCGGTTCTGTGTGCTAGGTATTGTGCATGGCGTGATGCTGAGTCATGCAGATAAAGGGTTGGATCCCTGGCCCATACTGGTTAGTTGATTTGAGCTAATGAAGGATTATTCCACTGCACAACATCATGGGCCAAATGGCCTGTACTGTGCTGTACTTTTCTCTGTTCTATGAAGCATAATTTGTTCCTGGGCTAACAGAGAAAAGAGAATCAAGGATTTCCATCAGTGGTCATTGTGTGTTGTATCTGGTGAGGTTGCTGAACAGCCTGGCATATGGGCAACCTAGAAACTACACTTGACAGGAAACAGGGCATTCAGGCAAGAAGAGAAGAATCCAATTCATAGCTAATTGAAATTTGTGGTTCCCTTTCAATGTGCAGCTTTACGTTTCCAACTCAAACTGGCTGAAACTCATGATTTGTAAATGAAATCCATAAATTATCCTAGGTTTTAGGCCCTTTCAATTAAAACACTCTCTAAAATAGATTAATAAAGCGTATTTTCAAAATAAGATTTGAACTAATATCTCTGGATTACTTGTTCAACAACACGACGAATGATCCTGTGCCCATCAAGATACTTTACATACCCACATTTGATGTCACTCAGTTCCGATTCTTGCTTTATTTAATTTTCAATTCTCTTGAACATTATTGCTGCCATCTTTTATTGGCCTGGGCCTTCAAACCTAAGAGATAACGTTTAAAAAATACCACCCATCTCTATTCTGCCAGGTTTCCCACACATTCGCCTCTCGCCAGGTTTTTGTAGGTCACTCAAACTCCTATTTCAACTTCAGTGACATTCCCAACTGTTATAAAGTTCCCAGCGCTATTGCAACCCGCAATTTCAGTCTGTGCAATTCTGTCGCACTTTGTTTTAAGTAATGAGATTAACAATATATTCTTTTTGATGGCACACAACATAAAGCTTAAACATGTACTACGTAAAGTGTTAATGAATCAGATTGAGAAATCATGCGGTACCCAACATGCGTCACAGTCCACAGACACTGAACTTGCTGTAATTTAGAGTGGAATGATAAGTTCTAGAAACACTCAACATGTTAGGCAACATCTGTGGTGAGGGTATCGGAAGGTTCTGACCTTTCATGGGTTCTGATAGAATGCTGTTTCTTCCTCTCTTTACAGAGGCTGCTGATCTGTGAGATTTTCTAGCACCATTTTCTGATCACCAGCACTTGCAGTATTTGGTCATTTCCACTTCTGGAAGCTATAACAGTGCAGTGTTAGGTTTTTTTATATATTGATAACCTGTGGTGAAACAGTTCTCCTCTCTCTGGCATGGATAGTAGATGTGTTGTGTGTCCCTGTTTTCTGAGATATGCTGCAGGTCTTGTGGCTTTAAAATCAACGGGTGGCTTCCTTTGAATTCACTCTTCCCAGGTTCTCCCAGAATAGGCTGTTTGAGATTCATAATTGGTGCTTTGGGAAACTGAGCCCATGTTCCTCACATGGTAAAATGGTTTGTGTTGGCCCAGTGCATCTGCAGTATTGCATTTAGTGCTGAACTGCATGGCAGCCCCAAATGGAAAAAAAATTCTTTGTTATTTAATTTCACCCTGGTGTATTTAGAACATTAAACGTTAGGAGCAAGAGTAGGCCATTCGGCCCCCAAAAGTTGGCATTGCCATTTGTTAAGATCATGGTAAATCCATATTCCTGTTTACCCTGTTACCCTTCTGACTCCGTAATTAGTCGAGGTTTCATCAACCTCTACCTTAAAAATATCCGATGATCCCCATCTCCCATACTTTTGAACAAAGAGAGCTCCAAAGACACATGATCCTCTGACGAGAAAAAAAATCCATCTCATATCCACTGAAATGTAGCTGCATATGCCAAACAGAATATTTAAATAATTATGAAGTTTATAAGATTGTTATATTTTGGGACTGTATCTTTAATTGAAGGGGAAAAATGAAGGAGTTCATGTGACCTTTCCACAGTCAACTTGATAGTAAGCCAACTGGTTTGATTGTCAGAAATTAAAGGAAGGCTTAGAATGTTTTAACGGGAAGAAGGTATTTATGCTTGGAGACAATGGGTATGGCCTGCACACTAGCATTGTTAACAGCAATTCCATGGAAGGGCCAAATTCATGGGGTAGTTAAATGAGGCTGAAAGAGTTGCCTAGCTAGGGCTAGAGGGAGATCCTCTAGGAAAATAAAACCTCAGCTCTACAGTAACCTCACCAATCCTAAAGCAGGGAGCACAAATCAACAAGGACCTCTGCTTCTGATTGTTGTGCTGTCTGTTGGAAGGTGCACACATAGAAGTCAGGTAAGCCGTGAGGTTCCTCACAGTGGAATAACCTGGCACTAAGAGAGATGTGGGGATCTACACACATTTTATAATCCCTACTACCTGCACATGGATTCACCAAAAATTGAGTGACGATAAACTTTATTCCATGTCTTTCAGCCCGTAAATCTTAGATGATTACCGACTGAAGTCATTTCATAATCCCTGTCTTAATAACTTTATCTATGGGTAAATGAGAAATACTTTTCGTGTGGTGGAACTCTTAAAACATTCTAACAATTACAGGAGGAACTTGTGGTCAGTGTCAGTGCAGGCAGAATTGTCTGGGTCAGTGAGGTACAGGAGGAATCTGTGGGTCAGCAGTTAGTAGTTATGGTATAGGAAAAGATTACCAGTAGTAAGTAGCTATTTACAACAGATTTGTGACTTGTTTAAGGGTAAAACCTGGCAGGATATTCTGGCAGTTTGTACCTTAACTGAGTTACAATAGGATCCTAGAAATCTATGTATATCTATTGTATTGCTAGCGAGTTTTGAGAAGATTTGTAGCTCAGGTTGAGGTTCTGGATGTGAGTTTGCTCGCTGAGCTGGAAGGTTAGTTTTCAGACGTTTCGTCACCATTCTAGGTAACATCATCAGTGAGCCTCCGACGAAGCGCTGGTGTTATGTCCCGCTTTCTATTTATCTGGTTAGGTTTCCTTGGGTTGGTGATGTCATTTCCTGTTCTTTTTCTCAGAGGAGGGTAGATTGACTTGGAGCCTACCTACCCTCCCCTAAGAAAAAGAACAGGAAATGACATCGCCAACCCAAGGAAACCTAAACAGATAAATAAAAAAGCGGGACATAACACCAGCGCTTCGTCGGAGGCTCACTGATGATGTTACCTAGAATGGTGACGAAACGTCTGAAAACTAACCTTCCAGCTCAGCAAGCAAACTCACATCCACTATTGTATTGCTGTTTGGATAAATGCAAGTAGCAGATTGCTGTGTGGTGATGCATTGAGAGATGTTCCTGTCTCTTCCTGTCATGCAGGGAAGTGCTTTATAATAAGCTCCGGATGGGATTTCCTGCCACAACCTTTCAGGATATACAGCGTGGAGTAACTAGTGCTGTGAATATCATGCATTCCAGCCTGCAGCAGGGCAAATTTGACACCAAGGGCATTGAAAGCACAGATGAAGCTAAACAATCTTTCCTGGTATGTGTTTCATTTTGCTACCCGTACTTGGAAAGTAATTTGCTTGTCGTGAGATGGCTGCCACTCCTGTTAGATATTGCTGTCAAGCATCAGTGGCATCGTTCTACTTCCTTGAGCATTCTCACCTACATGGGCAATCTTCGTGTTTTTGAGTATGAATTTTAAGTTCTACATAGAATGACCTGTTCATTTAGCACATCCAGTTCTAGCATGAGACACTCCAAGACTCTTGGTATTACCAAACACCACCATCACAAACTTGGTGATAATTTTTTGTGATTGTTAAATGATGGCATGAGTTGTCCAGGACCCTATGCCTTTTTGAGGTTGCCTGCATCTGTCTTTATTATTGTCTTTGAGGATGTTGATAGTTTAGGCCTCTAGCACTGTCGTGGATTGCTCCCAACATAGTTATCTGCAGAGTAAAGTTTGCACTGCTCTTCCTTTTTCTGAACATTGTGCCTCCTACACAGTCTGACTCTCCAATGTTGCACTGATGGGACACATTATCCCTTTCCCATACTGTTCATTCTTCAGTGCAGTTTTGTGCTATGTACTGATTTAAGATTAAAACTTGCTGAACCCATTTCATGCTGCACTTCCAAAGACCGTTAACTAAGGCCTGGTTTATGCTGAGAGTTTTGCCTCTTACAGTACTTGTTAGTCCCAGAAATGAGCTTTCTGAACTCTTATCTTAAGGTGCCCACTGACTCTTTCATTACCGAATGTCTGTTTTCTATCTGTCCTGCTCAATATTCTAATTTGTTTATTTGCTGTTAAATTGTCTTGTTTCATTTAGGTGACTCTGAACAATGTGGAGATGTGCAGTGAATATCTTCTGACCTTAAAAAAGAACCTGGAGGTATGAGAATATGCAAACCTAAGGACATGTGTTATGTGACAGGATTAACATTTTTAATTTTCTCCCTTCTCATGGAAGGACCAAGCCAGCTGCTTGCATACAGTCCCAAGGCAGTCCACCAGCACCACACCTGACTGGCTTTTCATCATGTAGTCAGTCTTACCATTGTACATTTAGACACTTCTTGATTTTGAGCAGTGTTGTAGCTTAATTCAGTCTCACCATCTACTAACTGCTGATGGTCACATGCTGATATTGAGGATTAAGGTCAAGCTGATAATTGTCTCCATGCTGCATAATTCCTGTCCTCCCTTTCATGTACAGTTATTGACCAAGATATAGTACTTGACTGTTACTTGAGGAAAGTGGAGTGCAATAGTTCATGTGTATGGAGACTGTAACTCTTGTTTCAAAGACACTAATGTCAGTCCAAGTCTCAGCTGATTTCCAAATTTAGCTTCCTTCTCATAGAAACAATAGAAAGTAGGGGCACGTGTAGACCATTTGATCATTGGAACCTGCTCTGCTGTTCAATATGATCATAGCTGATCCTCTATTTCAGTGTGAATTCCCGGTTTCTCTCAATGCACCTTGATGCTTTTAAAATCTAAAAATGTGACAGTCTCCTTCTTGAATATATTCACTGATTTAGCCTTCACAGCGTTCTGTGGTAAAGAATTCTACAGGGTCGCTACCTTTTGAGAAATGTTTCCTTATTTCGATCCTAAATGGTCTATGCTATAATGTGAGATTGTCCACCCTTGTTTCTAAAGTCCCAACCAGGGGGAATATCCTCTTTGCATCTAGTCTGTCCAGGCCTTTTAGAATTTTATTTGTTTCAATCAGATCCCTCTCACCTTGCTAATACAGACCCAGTCAAACCAATCTCTCCTCATAAGACAGTCCTGTCATGCCTGGTATCTCACTAATGAACCTCCACTGCACTGCCTCTTTGGCAATTATGTCCTTTCTTTGTAGAAAGACCAAAGTTGCATGTAGTACATCAGGTGTAGTCCCACCAAGGCCCTGGATAACTGCAATAAAACTCCCCTACTTCTGAACTCAAATCCTCTTGCAATGAAGGCCAATAAACTATTTCCCAATCCTTCTGGCCGAGTAAGCCAGTCTCTGGGCCATAGCATGAAATGACTTTTTATTTGGTCAGTTTTCTCCTGTATTCACCTGAAGGTAGTGCTTCACTAGAAACGCTGTCATGTAAGATGCTTGTTCTTCACTGTGTTTATAGAGTTATCCAGCATGTTAGAGTGGGAAGTTTGATGTATATATTTCTCCACAGAGTGACTGTACAAAACTGTTCAACCAAGGACTGGGAGCAGAGCAAGCACAAGCAAAGATTGACAGCTGCCTATCGGATTTGGCTGCAGTCTCCAACAAGTTCAAGGACCTCCTGCAGGTGAGGTCCAATTTTTGCTTCTATTGTCTTTTAATGAGTTAATTGCAGACTCCAAACTTAATATTAAGCAGAAACTCAGCAGGTCTAGCAGCACCTATACAAAGAAAAACAAAGTTAGCATTTTGAGTCCAGTGACCCTTTGTTAGAACTGAAAGCAGCTGGGAAATGGTAATATTTATTTATGCTTTTGAAGGAAGGCTGTGGTTGGGTTTTTTGGGAGGGGGAAGAGGAGTCAGTAGCATACGTGGAAATGGTGCTGGGAGAGTTAAAAGAGGGACAGACTAAAGGATTGTTGATGTTAAGACGAGAGATGAACGCTAGATGGGTGCTTACAAGAAGTGTGAACATTTGAAAAAAGGGTTGATTCTGTTGGGAGCAATCCATTCAAAAGAGGATCTAGGGTATGGGGGTCGATAACTAACTAGAAATTTGTCCATGATGGCTTCCCTGGTACTGCTGAAACTAGAATATGTTTGCTGTTGCAACACCCAGTCTGTGTCCAAGTATATAAACAAGTTGTATTTTATCTTGCAGGAAGGTTTAGCAGAACTCAACAGCACAGCTATCAAGCCACAGATTAAGCCCTGGATAACTGGGTTCCTCTCCATCTCTCACAATATTGAGGAGGTGAGAGCATTTCACTTTGTGTAAACAAGGAGCAAATGACTGAACACAATTATAGACATCTCCAAGTTTAGAAATTTGTTCATGTCACTGTGTGGTGCAAATACATGAAGCCTAAGTGTTAAGTTACTTAATGTTGTATGGGTCACACCATGATCCCAGTATCTCCCCACTCCAACTTCTGTTTTTCTGTATTCCTCAATCTGTAAACCCAGTGTATTGCAGTTCAGTGTCCCGAGTGGACAGTCTGTAGTCCACTATGTGTAAACTCAGTGGTTTATTGCCTGAGTTACATTGTCTTGATGCTCTGTTATTAACATCTTATTATATCTAATTTGTTCACAATCACATTCTCAATGTATAAAACAGTGACTCTTTTTAACCCTTTCAACATGTTGTAAACATTACTACAGCTGTTAAGACTGCAAGCAAATGTCAAAATTGGTATAATAGGTAGTGACCAGAGGTAGTGGTCTGAAGGCCTCATCTACTGAAGGCATTGCTTTCTCGTGTATGTAATAGTAACCAGCCTTTGGTACTCAGTTTGTTGTCAGATATGCTGCAGAAGCTCTCTAAAAGTGGTCTTCATGTTCTTAAAAGTAGTAAAGTGAGTAAAGACATGTGCAGTTATTTAACAAGAGTGCCAATTCCTGATGTGCCTTTTCTCAAGCTCTTGACCTCTGTTTTATGCAGTGTCTTATTGTATTCTAGGAGGAGTTTAATGATTATGAAGCCAATGATCCCTGGGTTCAACAATTTATTCTCAACCTGGAGCAACTGATGACAGAGTTCAAGGTGTGCCTGTAAGGCTTAAAATTCAAAGTTGTAACTAAATTGAGAACTTGTACAATAAGTACAACTTTCCTAGTGTTGGATTCTAAATATAAACGGGTAGTGTTAAGGAGAAACCACATTGTCTCTTAATTGTTCTTTCCCAAAAGCCTCAAGATTATGGAAATTATCAATGTCCTTCACCTCCTGAAAGTGGCCTTGTGGGCCTGGTAAGGGAGAGCACACCCCAAGACTCAGCTCTTTAACAGCTTCACAGTAAAGATGCCTGTCACATTTGAATGAAGCTTGCACAAAACAGTCCTGTCTCTATACAACTGCTGGCTGATTCTATTTCATTAGTTTTCAGAACACCAGCAAATTAGAATTTAGTACCCTTTGGTGTGTTTCTAGTGCTTTCTATTTTTGATTCAGATTACCAGAATTGGTTGTTGTCCCTTGGTGTGGGGTGGGTGGAAGGGAAGGTACAGTCATTTCCAGATGCGACTGTGTGTGTTTATTTGTTTTCTAGGCTGGATTGTCTCAGGTCATCTATGATAATCTCACTGGTCTGATGACAAGCCTGATTGCAATTGAACTGGAAAAGGTGGTTCTCAAGTCAACTTTTAGCCGGGTATGAGCAGGGAAAGCTGCATACTACAGTATTTAATATATATATTGTCCTGAAACAAACTGAACTGATGGTTTCTGGGGAGGAGCTACTGTGTAGGTACTAAGATATACAGATGAGCAAACGGTTTAAATTTTGATGATAGGTTGCACGTATAATGCTTGTATTCTCTGGAGTGTAAAGGATTAAGGAGTGATATAACTGAGGACATTAACAAGTTTCAGGGATCTCAGCATCTCACTGTGTATCCCATCTCAAGAGGGTGTGTCTGGTCAATCAGGGCAATTATACCAACTCACACAGCATGAGCAAACTCAAACTATATTGGTCTCGGAAACCATTGGCCATAGAGAAATATTGTCAAGGGATGTCATGCCAATCACCATCAGAAACCATAGAAGTTAATCACACACAGTGACTAATGGAAAAGGGGAATCTGCAAAAGCACATATGTCTTAGAAACAGCAACATAAGATACTGAACGTACATACGCGTTTTAGTCAAAGCTTCAACCATACTGTTTTTAGTCCTTCAAAGAACATGAACTGTCTTTGGCACAAATACCATTTTGGAATTAGTCTCAGTTGTCTTCCTGAAGATGTTGACTCCTGTTGAGTTCATATCGAGGTCAGGTGTCTTCTAATAAGCCCCTCCCTGTATTCCTCCTCCCTAAAAAAACTGCTTCCATATTCCAAGTGACCTTCCCATAGGACAGTAGGTGACTGGATAGCTCCAGATCTGGGATTTTTCTCTCTACTGCCTTATCTCTAGCCCAGGTAGACTGAGAATAAATGTAGACAGAAAAAAAAATGTAATGGTTTAGACAGTTCATATATCTTCAAAATCCTTTCAAAATAGAAAGGAGGAGCGTGAGGAACATTTCAAATTACAAATTGTGTTTGAATGGGAATTCCTTGCTTGCATTTTTAAAACATTTCCTCACCTTTCCATTTGGCATCTCCTATCCTCATTTAACATTGTCTTTGTTTCCATAGAATCTCTACAGTGTGGAAACAGGCCATTTAGCCCAACCAGTCCACACCAACTCACTGAAGAACATTCTATCCAGACTCCCCACCATCACCCCAACTTCCCCCAACCCTATCCCTGACACCCTGCATTTCCCATGGCTAATCCACCTAATCCAGACATTCCTGGATACTTTGGGCAATTTGGCATATCTTTGGACTGTGGGAGGAAACCCACATAGACATGGGGAGAATGTGTAAACTGCATGCACAGGCTGGAATTGAACCCGGCTTCCTGGCGCAGTGAGGCGGCAGTGCTAACCACTGAACCACCAGGCTTCTTAAAAGCCGACTTTGCACTGTCTCCTCCTGACCTCTTTTTTGGTTATTTTTCAGCTTGGTGGGTTGCAGTTTGACAAGGAGCTCCGATCGCTTATTGCATACCTGACATCAGTGATCACGTGGACCATTCGTGACAAGTTCGCTCGCCTCTCTCAGATGGCAACTATACTGAATCTAGAAAGGGTGAGTGTGTAGAATAAGGTGAAGTGAAGAGGCTTTTGTGCAGCATAAAGGAGGAAGGTTTACTTTAATATTAATCTCTCATAACCACACAATATCCAGAAGTACTTTACAGCCAATGAAATACTTCTGAAATTTACTCACTGCTGCAATGTAAGAGACTAGCTGACAATACTTGGGCTCAGTGTCTTGTTTCTGAGCTGTAATTTTATAAAGCTCTGGCACACAAGGTGACAGGACGTGAATTGGTCAGAACAAACTTATTGAGAGAGATCTGATTGTGTTTTGAAGTAACATTCTGTTGTGTTTACAAAGTGCGGATTAGGTACAGACATTGGAGCCTGGTTAGAGAATGAGGTAGGGAACCTCGGGAGGTTTTGAATAGGGATAAGATAGCAACAACTGTAGATCTTGGAGTCAGAGACAATACTGGAGCTGGAGGAACACAGCAGGTCAGGCAGCATCAGAGCCCCAACCCAAAATGTCAACTTTGCCGCTCACTTGTTGCTGCCTGGCCTGCTGTTGTTCCTCCAGCTCCACACTGTGTTGTCTTTGACTGTAAAGGAGTTTTATTTGCAATTTCCAGTATCTGCAGTATTTTGTTTGATGGCACTGAGACATTTGAGGATGATGGAGTGTAACATTCAGCAAAGTGATGGAACAAGAACATTTAAGATGATGTGGTTGAATGTAACATTCAGCGAAGTTATAAAGCAAAGACATTGTCATTGTCCCACTGGATGCTGATGGGAACTGGCCCATCCTTGTGACAGCCTGATTGGGGAGCTTCAAACAAAACGCAGAAGGGGATCATTGTAAAGCAACAACAGGCTGGTTCAGAGATGTTCTATAGTAGTGCATTAGCTGCAACAAAACAGTTGCAATGGGACTCTTAGCTCCTGAGAGGACAACATATATTGGTCCAGCGAGTCTCCTCCATCCAGATATAGATTTTATAATGTTTTCCCATCAAAAGATGTTGATTCCTTACTTCATGGAATCAACTGATACATCTAAATAGTGTTTTTTTTAAACCTGAGAGCAACTTGCTGCTCAGGGAGTCAATGCTGTCAGTAGAAAAATTTTCTACTCTCTTTAACTTTGCAAAGGACATGTGAATTATATCACCGTTACTCGTGTTCCAAATCTTTAACATTTCACTATTTGAAAACACTTATTTCTCCTATCAGTCATTTTTCCAGTGAAAACATGATTATTTGTGCCTTCCTTCATAACTTCACTTCCTGCCACTCTTCACCCTTCAACTATAAATCAACTGTAAATCCTGCTTCTCCCAACCCTGTTCAGTCTCTGTTGGACACACATATCTTGTCACTCTTTTCCACATCTGTAACTCTACCAGAATCCATCTTGGTGACTACTTCTGTTAAAATGCTTTGTAGAGATTGAAATACATGTGGTTTTGCACCTGTATCATTCATCACTTTTTGTTTCCATAGGTCACTGAGATCTTGGATTACTGGGGACAGAACTCTGGTCCATTGACCTGGCGTCTTACGCCTGCTGAGGTGCGTCAGGTGCTAGCACTGCGGAATGACTTTCGTAGTGAGGACATCAAGAGACTTCGCTTGTAGCAGCTGTGTCTGGTCAACCTTTAGAGGATTGATTATTATGATTTCTCTTGGACAGCATGTTTGTGCATACTCAGACAGTGCAGCTTTGTGTGGCATTTAAAACACAAACCTCTGACTGGATCTGGTGTGCACCAGCAATGACTTACATACGTTTTTGTTTTCCAAAGGGATCATTGTGCATTAATTGACAGACTTGGAGCATGTCCAGTTTCAGGGTCTTGGGGACTGGTTTAGAAGTATACAGTACATCCACATGCTGGAGTATTACTTCACCACATTTGGATTATGCTGTACCAAGTCGTGTTGCAGCTTATAGAGAGATGGATTGTTTTGCCAAACTTTTCAGAGGTAATCGATTTACTCTGTCCACTGACATACTGACCCACGCAGACTAGGAATAGTGCCCAATTTCACCCCGATACCTGGTGAGATTGGCAGGGGCGACTTCATAATGCTGAGAAATGAAGCAGTGGCTAAAATCTGATTCCTGAATTCAGTTCCACGAATAATTTTAGTAAGTGTGGATTAGACATGGTTATGGTAATCCCAATGTTTGAATAGCCAGCTAATGACTCTTAATATGTTGCTGTCTGCCAGTCATCCTCTCCATACTACCCTGGCATGACTGGATGAGATGTTAAGCCAAGGTTCCACACGTGTGCGTGGTTGGCCAGGAAGAACCTGTCGGGTATTTCAAGTAACCTGGTCAATATTAATCTCTCCATTACAAAGTTTCAGTAATCAATGCTGTGGGACCCTGCAGTGGAATATTTAAGGAACGGAATATGCGTATGAAAACGAATACCTGAGGCATCAAACTAGCAGGAGGACCTCCCTGGTATGTGCTGCAGATTGAATTGTTCATGGGGAACAGTTTTCACTTTTTCCTATACTTTCATACCAGAGAATTGAATGGAAATTCATAATTTATTGTGTTCAAGGTTTGAAAGTTGTCTAAATTAGTTCACTTTAGAAATCCAAATCATTCTTTGTGGTTTAATGGTGTTTTTTGTGACTTCCAGCTGTCCTAAATGCTTTGCACCAGACAATATAATTCCAAACTGTTTTATTGCATGTAATGTGGAAAGTAGACAAAGAAATGAATTGCCAGAGAATCTGTTTTGTCCACATCATCCCATGTCTTGGAGGGTGTTCTGAAGGGGGACAATAAAAGTAATATGACCAACAAGGTTTAAAAAGTCTTGTGTACAAGTTTTGTGTCTTAATATGTGGAACATTAGAAAGGAAGTACATGAATTAGCAGTGTGAATAGATGTGGACACGGCTGCAGGTTGACCAACGATGGAACCTGGATATCTAGGAATATTCATTATTTAGGAAGGAGAGACAAAAATGGAAAGCAGGTGGGGGAACATTATTAGTAAAGGAATAAATCAATGTAATAATGAGAAACTATAATTGGCTCAGAAAATCATGATGTGGAAATAAGAAATATCAAGGGATAGATACATTATGTATAAACTTCCAAATGGTGGTGAATATGTATGGGAAGGCATTAAATAAGAACTTAGATATGCATGCAATAAGGATACATCTTTAATACAGTTGCCCAATTTACATATAGATTAATGAAGCCAAACTAGGTGGTTAATAGATGGGGAAGCAAAAACTCGGGCTGTTTATAAGTGCACTTCTGGATATTTAAAAAAGTGAAACTTAACTATCAATTACATTGTGGAGGATTTCAAAGAGTGTGTATTTGGTGAATATTATTGATCTATATCTTGATGAACCAATCAGAGAACAGGCTATTCTAGACGTGGTACTATTGTATTGAGCAAGGATTAACAATTGTACTGGTCCTCTGGTGAAGAGCAATCATATTAGGAGATCTTCATTAAGATGGAGGATGAAGTAGTCAAATCTGAAACTAGAATCTTGAATTTAAATAGAGAACTAAATGGTGTAAGGAACTAAGTGGCAACAATGGTTTGGGGAAATTTACTGAAACAGTTAATGGTGGATAAGCAATGGCTAATATTTAATGAATGTGTGACTAAATTACTACAATTATTCATTCCTGTGTGATGCAAAAATAAATCTGAAAAGACAGCTTAATGTAATGCAGTACATCAGTACTCAGAGCATTGCCACCTTGGTCATGAACTGTTAAATCAAAGCCTCACCTACTTATTCTGGTATAAATAAATAATTCTATGACAATATTTATGAGAGCAGTGAGTTTGCTTCATGTCTTTACTAATCTTCGACAATGACAAGGGCAACAGATGCATGGGAATATCAGGATCGCCTCCCAGCCACCTGCCATCCTGACTTGGAAATATATTGCCATTCCTTCAGTGTTGCTGGGTCATATTCCTAGAATTCCCTTCCTATACCATACAGACTAAGTGGTTCAAGAAGCTAGCCCAACACCACCATCTTCTCTAGATCAGCCGCCAACCCCCAAAACCCATGCGCAAATTTTTAAGTCTAATGCTGGCCTGGCCAGTGATGCCCAGAACTTCGATGAATAGCAACTGACTGAAACGCTCATGAAGTTCCACTCTAGTATAGCTAAATAATTCTGGAGTGTGAATTGATTTGTAAGACAGTCAAACATCATCCAGCTAGTGGTGGTATCATCTGAATTGTTGAGAATTTGCTTCAGATCATTGCCGATGCTTGTAGCATATACTGGAATGATTCTGAAGTTTTGGCTTCATAAAAATAAACTTTATCAGAAAAGTTGATGCAGCGATTTGAAAGTCACTTAAAATGTTGTCATCATACCCAGTGATTTCTCTCTGATTTTTCCACAATAGTCCAAGTTTGGTGCATGATGCTGGTTTAACCCAAAGGTTATTTTGTAAGGCAGGAGATTGAGTATTAAATAATTCACGTAAGATTCATTGTCCGTCAGCTCCAGTCAGACGCACAGTAATTCCAGTCTCATCTACGTCCACCGCATAGACACTGAAGTTCCCCAAACCCTGTAAGCAAGTCAGAATTCAGATGTTATAAACCTTCTCAACACCAGCGTAACAGCATCTGAGAAACCCAGCTGTCTGCACAGGAGGGGACAGGGAACTCTAGTATTTCATGATTCACTGAGACTCTTCTTTACTTCATCCTGCCTTCAAAGCAATAGTCATTGAAGTAGAGAAATACAGTTAATCATACAAAGAAAAGATATTGGTAATTACGAGATGTCTTAGAAATTTCAGAGCAACCATTCAAACAGCTCTGTATTCAAAGGGAAGAGGAAGACCTTACTGGAAATGACAGGAGTCTCTAGGAAACCAAGACTGAATGCAGTGTTTTGGAGTTAAGAAAGCTCCAAAAAAATGAAATGGTCTGTTAACCACATAGGATAATGCTTCCCCTGCAGCTCTACATTTTGTTGGCATTGCATGTATGAAGGTCATTCAGCCCTTAAAGCATGTTTTGCCATTCGATTAGATCATGACTGATCTGCATCTTAACTCTATTTGTCTTAGTTTCATAACCCTTAATACTATTACTGAAAATAGAATATCATTCTCAGTACTGAAATTCTCAACTGACTGCTGACCTCAAGAGCTTCTTGGGAGAATTCAGCCCAGATTTCCACTTGCATTTAAACAAAGGAAAGCTTTCTGATTATTATCATTGAACAGACTAGCTCCTACTTGAAGGTGATGGAGCCTTGATCTGGACCCACCCACTACAGAAAACAGTTGATCTACCAAATTAACTCAAGATCAAGAACAATTTGATCATCTTGAAATTACCCTTCCATTCTGGATGTGAGTTTGCTCGCTGAGCTGGAAGGTTAGTTTTTAGGTTTCCTAAACAGATAAATAGAAAGCGGGACATAACACCAGCGCTTCGTCGGAGGCTCACTGATGATGCTACCTAGAATGGTGACGAAACATCTGGAAACTAACCTTCCAGCTCAGTGAGCAAACTCACATCCAGAACCTCACCCTGAGCTACAAATCTTCTCAAAACTTGCTATTACCCTTCCATTTTCTATTCTCATAATTTAATAGGAATGTTAGCATTCTGTCCTAGGTCTGCTGCAGGGTTGCAGTAAAGCCCAATACAAGCTGGGGAACAACACTTCATTTTCTGCTTCGGCACTACACAGATTTCAAGACTCAACGTTCAGTTCAGCAATTTTAGAGCATGAACTTTTAACACATTTTGCCCACCTCCCTGCCAGTGTTTCATTTTTGCATGGGTACACTCACCAAATCGAACCTTTTTTGGCAATCCACAACTGTCAATACCTATTTTGCATCTAGAAATCGCCTTTATTATTAATAATCACTCCCTTCGTCTTTTGCTTTGGGCACTCTTGCGTTCTGTTCCACTCTCCCTTTTTGTCAACAATGTAAACATAATCATTTTCCAGCCCCATTCAGTTCAAAGTCACAAAACAGAGACAAAATGGGACACAGAACATTAACTCTGTTCTCCTCACAGCTGCTGCCAGAACAGCTCTCCAGCACATTCTGGTTTTACTTGCACAATTTTTAGGAGTGAGCAGGAGGAATCTACTCCCCTGGAGTATAAGTGTGACAGCAAATCTCTCAAATATGTGAGAACTGGATTTAGCTCACCAGACTGTAAACAGACAAATCAAAATTCTTGTATCTCCTAATAACAATGCCATCCTGTGAGGATGTGTGACTGATTCTTAAAGAAATTAAACAGTTTGTCCCTATGGGAAACAGGAATACTGTGATGATGCACTCTGGGAGGGTCTCTATAACAGGTGACCATCCTACCTTGCTTGTTGTCAGTATCTTCTCGATGGCCTGTTTCTGTTGAGGTTCCTTGGTCAGAAGGTAAAGGAAGCCTCCACCACCTGCGCCAGCCAGACTCTGCCCATATACGTGGGGCTGGAGGACAGCCATTATCTGTTGGACGGCAGATGGCTCACACCCAGGAGCCATATGCTTCTTCTGCTGCCAGTAGGTATTTAGGCACTGGCCGATCCAGGAGAGGTCACCTGCCAAATGCAATAGATTATCCCTTTTAAGGTTAACATTTGTCTCCCTCTTTCTACAGTCACATAAGTGGTAAAAGGGTAGCAAAGTTGGGGCCTAGTAGGTCCAGAAAGGGGATTTCTGATTGGAGGTAGGGAGCATGATAAAGTTACTGAATCAATATTGTATCTGTCCTTACAAAGAAGAGGAGGTAGTCGACAAAAATTTGAAATAAAAGTAGACAAGAGACATGAGCCTGGAGCTCAGTGACCAGTGGTATTCCACAGGGATCTGTTCTAGGACCTCTGCTCTTTGTGATCTTTATAAATGACTTAGATGAGGAAGTGGAAGGGTGGGTTAGTAAGTGTGTCGATGACACGAACGTTGGTGGAGTTGTGGACAGTGTGGATGGCTGTTGTAGGTTGCAATGGGACATTGACAGGATGCAGAGCTGGGCAAAGAAGTGGCAGATGGAATTCAACCCAAAAAAATGTGAAGTGATTCATTTTGGAAGGTCGAATTTGAATGCAGAACACAGGGTTAATGGCAGGATTCTCAGCAGGGTGGAGGAACAGAGGGATCTTGGTGTCCATAGATCCGTCAAAGTTGCGACCTAAGTTCATAGGGTTGTAAAGAATGGTGTGTTGGATTTCATTGGCAGGGGATTGAGTTTAAGAGCTGCGAGGTTATGCTGCAGCTCTATAAAACTCTGGATAGTCCATACTTGGAATTTTGTGTTCAGTTCTGGTCACCTCATTACAGGAAAGAAGTGGAAGCTTTACAGAGGGTGCAGAGGAGATTTACCAGGCTGCTGCCTGGACTGGAGGGCAGGTCTTAATGAGGAAAGGTTGAGGGAGCTAGGGCTTTGTTCATTGGAGCAAAGAAGGATGAGAGGTAATTTGATACAGGTTTACAAGATGATGAGAGGCATAGATAGAGTGGAGGTCAGAGACCTTTTCCCAGTGCAGAAATGATTATTACGAAGGGGCATAATTTTAAGGTGACTGGAGGAAGGTATAGAGGAGATATGAGAGGTAGGTTCCTCACTCAGAGAGTGGTGGGCGTGTGGAATGCACTGCCAGCAGTGGTGGTGGAGACAGATACTTTAGAGACTTTTAAGCGACTCTTGAATAAGCACATGGAGGATAGTAAAATGCAGGGTAGATTGATCTTAGTAGGGTAATAGGTTGGCACAATATGGTGGGCCAAAGGGTCTGTACTGTGCTATACTGTTCTATGAAAGCCTTGCTGTGCTTAAAGTTGATACATCATTCGGACTGGATAGGATGCATTCAAAACATTTCAAGGGATGTCTAGTTGTTTGTCGCTTCCCCCTTCCAATTTGCGATTCTCCCACACATCACGTCCATCTCTCTACTCCTTTGCTCGCAACTTCCCTCTTGATCACCTCAATCCATCCTGCTCAATTGTCTGTTCTCCCAGTTCCTGTTGCTCATTGCTTGCTTCAAACAACCCTCACTCTCTCCTAGATAACAAAGTGTGGAGCTGGATGAACACAGCAGGCCAAGCAGCATCTCAGGAGCACAAAAGCTGATGTTTTGGGCCTAGACCCTTCATCAGAACCTCTGAAGGGTCTAAGCCCGAAACGTCAGCTTTTGTGCTCCTAAGATGCTGCTTGGCCTGCTGTTCATCCAGCTCCACACTTTGTTATCTTGGATTCTCCAGCATCTGCAGTTCCCATTATCATTCTCTCCTATTTCCTTTCCTGCTTGACACTTTACTTACTGTCTCCCGCTCACTGCCCTATTCCCAATCACCACCTTCCCCTCTTTCTGATAAAAGGAATGTTATGTATATTGTATCCCATTTTGTGTTTTGGATTTCAAAATAGCAGCAGATGGACACTCGGTTATTTAAGGAGATCAGAAACTCATTTTTGAACAGTGATCAAAGTACATCATGGCTAAGAAGCCAACTGTTTACTGAATCCCTGAGGTGATAATGGATAATATGTTTATATGCTGTGTTTATGACAGATGCATAAACACATTAAGGCAATTAGTTTAGTTTTGACTTCAGGTCAGGAGATCTTAGTTTAGAATAATCTAGACAGCAGTTTAAAAGGTAGAACTGGCAGGGAGAGAAAGCTTTTTCAGTCAGTTCAGGGGAACAGGTCACCTCACCATACGAGGTTTCTAGTCCATGGAGCTTTTAAGCTAGGAGAGTTTGGATAGAAAACTTGACATTGTTAAAACCCAAATCAGGCCATCAAAATTGTAAGTTAATGGACTCCAAAAGGAATTGTCTCTCAGGCCGAAGGGAAAGAAACTGGAAATCATCAGTTAACTCAGATATAAAAAGCTAACATAGGACTGATATCTCCCTGAGATTCCGTTTCTGTTGTGAAACAGGTTGGAACTTTCGATTGATGTTTGTGTTAAGATTCTTCCGATCATCATATATATTTATTTATTTAAAGGTCTTTGATTTTTTTTCTTCTTTTGCCACAATAAAATTATGTTCTGTTGTTGAAGCACGTTTGCAGTCTTGTATGAATATGTTTCTGTGACTAACCACCGAGGAAGCAAAAAGCGAAAATTAAATATGCAGTCTATCAAACTAGGCTTAATTCTGGGATCAGACTTATCCGGTATTACCATCAGCTATGAACATAACTTTCCAACTCACCTTTTTCCCCTTTTGACTGTTATTGACTGCTTTCTTGTTCTCCCCCTAAGTCTTCACTTCCTTCAACCAAGCCCCTCTTGTTTCTCTACTCACTGCTTTCCACGCCCCTCATTCGCAGCTTCCCTCTTCTGACCTCTTTCACTTTCTCCCACCTCAAGAATTAAAGGGCAAGAAAGCAAAATAAACTTAAAATAATTGTGTTCACTGCAGAAAACACACTTGGAAAATTAATAGGATTAATAGTTGGCAAGTCTCCTTGACCCAAAGGCTTGTGTCCTAGGGTCTTGAAGGAAGTGGTACAGAGATAGTGAATGCGCTGCTTGTAATCTGCCACAATGGACTCCAAGAGGAATTGTCTCTAGGGCCCAAAGGAAAGAAAGTGGAAAGCATCAAGTAAGATATAAAAAGCAGACACAGGAGTGATATCTCCCTGAGATTATGTTTCTGTTGGGAAACAGGTTGAAATTTATATTTGTGCTAAGATTCTTCCAACCAGCATATCACCTCAGGGCACCTCCCACCCACAGCCTCCAACCTCATTGTTCCCCAACCCCGCACGGCCCGTTTCTATCTCCTTCCCAAAATCCACAAACCTGCCTGCCCTGGTCGACCCCTTATCTCAGCCTGTTTCTGCTCCACCGAACTCATCTCCACCTATCTGGACTCCATTTTCTCCCCTTTGGTCCAGGAACTCCCTCCCTACCTACGTCCGTGACACGACCCACGCCCTCCACCTCCTCCAGGACTTCCAATTCCCTGGCCCCCAACACCTCATTTTCACCATGGACGTCCAGTCCCTATACACCTGTATTCCGCATGCAGATGGCCTCAAGGCCCTCCGCTTCTTCCTGTCCCGCAGGCCCGACCAATCCCCCTCCACCGACACCCTCATCCGCCTAGCCGAACTCGTCCTCACCCTCAACAACTTCTCTTTCGATTTCTCCTGCTTCCTACAGACAAAGGGGGTGGCCATGGGCACCCGCATGGGCCCCAGCTATGCCTGCCTCTTTGTAGGTTACGTGGAACAGTCCCTCTTCCGCACCTACACAGGCCCCAAACCCCACCTCTTCCTCCATTACATTGATGACTGTATCGGCACTGCCTCTTGCTCCCCAGAGGAGCTTGAACAGTTCATCCACTTCACCAACACCTTCCACCCCAACCTTCAGTTCACCTGGGCCATATCCAGCATATCCCTCACCTTCCTGGACCTCTCAGTCTCCATCTCAGGCAACCAGCTTGTAACTGATGTCCATTTCAAGCCCACCGACTCCCACAGCTACCTAGAATACACCTCCTCCCCACCCACCCTCCTGCAAAAATTCCATCCCCTATTTCCAATTCCTCCGCCTCCGCCGCATATGCTCCCAGGATGAGGCATTCCACTCCCGCATATCCCAGATGTCCAAGTTCTTCAAGGACCGCAACTTTCCCCCCACAGTGGTCGAGAACGCCCTTGACCGTGTCTCCCGCATTTCCCGCAACATATCCCTCACACCCCGCCCCCGCCACAACCGCCCAAAGAGGATCCCCCTCATTCTCACACACTACCCCACCAACCTCCGGATACAATGCATCATCCTCCAACACTTACGCCATCTACAATCCGACCCCACCACCCAAGACATTTTTCCATCCCCACCCTTGTCTGCTTTCCAGAGAGACCACTCTCTCCATGACTCCCTTGTTCGCTCCACACTGCCCTCCAACTCCAGCACAAGTGGCACCTTCCCCTGCAACCGCAGGAAATGCTACACTTGCCCCCACACCTCCTCCCTCACCCCTATCACAGGCCCCAAGATGACTTTCCATATTAAGCAGAGGTTCACCTGCACATCTGCCAATGTGGTATACTGCATCCACTGTACCCGGTGTGGCTTCCTCTACATTGGGGAAACCAAGCGGAGGCTTGGGGACCGCTTTGCAGAACACCTCCGCTCGGTTCGCAATAAACAACTGCACCTCACAGTCGCGAACCATTTCCACTCCCCCTCCCATTCTTTAGATGACATGTCCATCATGGGCCTCCTGCAGTGCCACAATGATGCCACCCGAAGGTTGCAGGAACAGCAACTCATATTCCGCTTGGGAACCCTGCAGCCCAATGGTATCAATGTGGACTTCACCAGCTTCAAAATCACCCCTTCCCCCACCGCATCCCAAAACCAGCCCAGTTCTTCCCCTCCACCCACTGCATCCCAAAACCAGTCCAACCTGTCTCTGCCTCCCTAACCTGTTCATCCTCTCACCTATCCCTTCCTCCCACCCCAAGCCGCACCCCCATCTCCTACCTACTAACCTCATCCCAACTCCTTGTCCTGTCCGTCTTCCCTGGACTGACCTATCCCCTCCCTACCTCCCCACCTACACTCTCTCCACCTATCTTCTTTACTCTCCATCTTCGGTCCGCCTCCCCCTCTCTCCCTATTTATTCCAGAACCCTCACCCCATCCCCCTCACTGATGAAGGGTCTAGGCCCGAAACGTCAGCTTTTGTGCTCCTGAGATGCTGCTTGGCCTGCTGTGTTCATCCAGCCTCACGTTTTATTATCTATGTATATTTATTTATTTTGTTTTTCTTCTTTTGCCACAATAAAATTATGCTCTGGAAAGGTCCCAGTGGATTGCAAGATCCACAAATGTAACAAGTCAGTTCAGGAAAGAGGGAAACAGAAAAGAAACCATAGGCCAATTAGAGTAACGTTGGGAAAATGCTAAAGTCCATTCTTAGATGCAGGTACTGTGCAGGACACTTTAAAAAACATTACACAATCAAGGAAAGTAGACAGTTTTGCCAAAAGGATTTCCTGTGTGCCATACTTATTGGACAGCATCAATGGATTAATCCTGGGTAAAGTCACTGGTGCATACACAGGGAGACCAAATGATCAGAATGGAAAGCGAGACACTGGGTAGCCACCTTGTCACCCAAGACAGCTGGTGGAAGTGGGACAACACGCACTCACTCATATACCCACCCACATTCTCTCTCCAACCCAGTCCCCAGTCCAAGTCAGAGGCCAAATCTGGGGATCAGCTGGCCAATGTAACTTACTATCAATGTGGAATGTGGCTTTATCTGGAATCTCACTTGGAACATTCTGATTGCTACTACACAAGATGGTGTGTCTTTCCATCACCCCCCCCCACCCACACACACACCGTTTGAGTCTGTGATAGTGCAGACAGCAGCTCCAGCAGTTTTACCTACCTTTGATAAAAGCTTGAGCACATTCCTCTGCATTCCTCACTAGTGCATCTGCATTTTCCACAATACTGGGCAGCCTGGCATACCAACTCCTCAGTACATCCTGCAAAACAAATCTCAAAAATGACAATCAAAACTACTTCCGGATTGCTCACTTCCGTCTGGCCCTGACAAGGGAGTTTATGCTGTGCGGTAAACCTTCTTTCCCAGTTTTATATCTGAGAAAAGTGCTCCAGTGGAACGTCTTAAAAACTTATTCTTCATTCATCAGCATTGGCTAAGGCACACAAGTTAGCACTTACTGTACAGCAAACATTTTACTATCCAGCGCCTATGGGACCAGGAGTGGACTAGTTGATCAAAAAGTCCATATAATTAATGTAAAACACGCACTAAGACATAGAAACATAATGCAGAAGATATACACATCTTTGTTATACTTTATTTACATGATTAATCGCTTAAATAGTAATGCAACTTTTGCCTTAAATAAAACTTAATCAGGAGAGCACTTTCTCACTGGCACGCCCAAGTGACTACTCGTAGATCGCTGTATTTGAGGAGAAATTGACTCGAGATTGAATCAACTGTTGATATTTTATGTGGCCATTCAATTGAAAAACATGTATATTTACATTAAGGTAAATCAATTTAAAAACTATAATAAATGGATAGGATAATACTGTAAACTTTGCAGTATTTGAGTTATATAATTTTTGCCAGTTTATCAAGAGTGCCAGTTCCTAAGTTGTTGGATAAAACAAAGTTTGCTGTATATCTATGATTGCCCTTGAGAAGATGGTAGTGAGTTGCCGTCTTGATTTGCCTCACTTTTTATGGTGCAAGGGCATTCATACTGCTGTTAGGAAGGAAGGTCCAGCTTTTTGATCCATTGACAGTGAAGGGACAGTTATATTATTCCAAGTCAGCTCTATGTCTTGGAGGGAAATTGTGGATGGTGATGTTTCCATGTATCTGTTGCCCTTACCCTTCCAGGTGGTAGAGATCTCAGAAGAGCTGTGTATTGCATTTTATAGATCACGCTGCTGTCATAGTGGTGATGTTAGAGGGGGCACCAATCAAGTGGACAGTTTTGGATAGTGGTGAGCTTCACACAGCCAGGGAAGCTGACAGGTTTCCATCAAACTCCTGACTCACGCCTTGTCAATTTTGCATAGGCTTTGAGGATTCAGACGGGTGAATTACTTGCTTCAGAAGCCTCTGACCCAACTTCAAGCAGGTGAAAGTGTTGCCCCAGATTGCTGTGACTCCAGTTTTGCTCAGGCTCTTGTGTGC